>NW_027328225.1:313959-627918 GCF_047675955.1 Chlorocebus sabaeus
AGAAACTGCTCTGTGTTCTGTTAATTCATCTCACAGAGTTACATCTTTCCCTTCAAGAAGCCTTTCGCTAAGGCTGTTCTTGTGGAATTGGCAAAGGGATATTTGGAAGCCCATAGAGGGCTATGGTGAAAAAGGAAATACCTTCCGTTCAAAACTGGAAAGAAGCTTTCTGAGAAACTGCTCTGTGTTCTGTTAATTCATCTCACAGAGTTACATCTTTTCCTTCAAGAAGCCTTTCGCTAAGGCTGTTCTTGTGGAATTGGCAAAGGGATATTTGGAAGCCCATAGAGGCCTATGGTGAAAAAGGAAATATCTTCCGTTCTGAACTGGAAAGAAGCTTTCTGAGAAACTGCTCTGTGTTCTGTTAATTCATCTCACAGAGTTACATCTTTCCCTTCAAGAAGCCTTTCGCTAAGGCTGTTCTTGTGGAATTGGCAAAGGGATATTTGGAAGCCCATAGAGGGCTATGGTGAAAAAGGAAATATCTTCCGTTCAAAACTGGAAAGAAGCTTTCTGAGAAACTGCTCTGTGTTCTGTTAATTCATCTCACAGAGTTACATCTTTCCCTTCAAGAAGCCTTTCGCTAAGGCTGTTCTTGTGGAATTGGCAAAGGGATATTTGGAAGCCCATAGAGGGCTATGGTGAAAAAGGAAATATCTTCCGTTCAAAACTGGAAAGAAGCTTTCTGAGAAACTGCTCTGTGTTCTGTTAATTCATCTCACAGAGTTACATCTTTCCCTTCAAGAAGCCTTTCGCTAAGGCTGTTCTTGTGGAATTCGCAAAGGGATATTTGGAAGCCCATAGAGGCCTATGGTGAAAAAGGAAATATCTTCCGTTCAAAACTGGAAAGAAGCTTTCTGAGAAACTGCTCTGTGTTCTGTTAATTCATCTCACAGAGTTACATCTTTCCCTTCAAGAAGCCTTTCGCTAAGGCTGTTCTTGTGGAATTGGCAAAGGGATATTTGGAAGCCCATAGAGGCCTATGGTGAAAAAGGAAATATCTTCCGTTCAAAACTGGAAAGAAGCTTTCTGAGAAACTGCTCTGTGTTCTGTTAATTCATCTCACAGAGTTACATCTTTCCCTTCAAGAAGCCTTTCGCTAAGGCTGTTCTTGTGGAATTGGCAAAGGGATATTTGGAAGCCCATAGAGGGCTATGGTGAAAAAGGAAATATCTTCCGTTCAAAACTGGAAAGAAGGTTTCTGAGAAACTGCTCTGTGTTCTGTTAATTCATCTCACAGAGTTACATCTTTCCCTTCAAGAAGCCTTTCGCTAAGGCTGTTCTTGTGGAATTGGCAAAGGGATATTTGGAAGCCCATAGAGCGCTACGGTGAAAAAGGAAATATCTTCCGTTCAAAAGTGGAAAGAAGCTTTCTGAGAAACTGCTCTGTGTTCTGTTAATTCATCTCACAGAGTTACATCTTTCCCTTCAAGAAACCTTTCGCTAAGGCTGTTCTTGTGTAATTGGCAAAGGGATATTTGGAAGCCCATAGAGGGCTATGGTGAAAAAGGAAGTATCTTCCGTTCAAAACTGGAAAGAAGCTTTCTGAGAAACTGCTCTGTGTTCTGTTAATTCATCTCACAGAGTTACATCTTTCCCTTCAAGAAGCCTTTCGCTAAGGCTGTTCTTGGGGAATTGGCAAAGGGATATTTGGAAGCCCATAGAGGGCTATGGTGAAAAAGGAAATATCTTCCGTTCAAAACTGGAAAGAAGCTTTCTGAGAAACTGCTCTGTGTTCTGTTAATTCATCTCACAGAGTTACATCTTTCCCTTCAAGAAGCCTTTCGCTAAGTCTGTTCTTGTGGAATTGGCAAAGGGATATTTGGAAGCCCATAGAGGGCTATGGTGAAAAAGGAAATATCTTCCGTTCAAAACTGGAAAGAAGCTTTCTGAGAAACTGCTCTATGTTCTGTTAATTCATCTCACAGAGTTACATCTTTACCTTCAAGAAGCCTTTCGCTAAGGCTGTTCTTGTGTAATTGGCAAAGGGATATTTGGAAGCCCAAAGAGGGCTATGGTGAAAAAGGAAATATCTTCCGTTCAAAACTGGAAAGAAGCTTTCTGAGAAACTGCTCTGTGTTCTGTTAATTCATCTCACAGAGTTACATCTTTCCCTTCAAGAAGCCTTTCGCTAAGGCTGTTCTTGTGGAATTGGCAAAGGGATATTTGGAAGCCCATAGAGGGGTATGGTGAAAAAGGAAATATCTTCCGTTCAAAACTGGAAAGAAGCTTTCTGAGAAACTGCTCTGTGTTCTGTTAATTCATCTCACAGAGTTACATCTTTCCCTTCAAGTAGCCTTTCGCTAAGGCTGTTCTTGTGGAATTGGCAAAGGGATATTTGGAAGCCCATAGAGGTCTATGGTGAAAAAGGAAATATCTTCCGTTCAAAACTGGAAAGAAGCTTTCTGAGAAACTGCTCTGTGTTCTGTTAATTCATCTCACAGAGTTACATCTTTCCCTTCAAGAAGCCTTTCGCTAAGGCTGTTCTTGTGTAATTGGCAAAGGGATATTTGGAAGCCCATAGAGGGCTATGGTGAAAAAGGAAATATCTTCCGTTCAAAACTGGAAAGAAGCTTTCTGAGAAACTGCTCTGTGTTCTGTTAATTCATCTCACAGAGTTACATCTTTCCCTTCAAGAAGCCTTTCGGTAAGGCTGTTCTTGGGGAATTGGCAAAGGGATATTTGGAAGCCCATAGAGGGCTATGGTGAAAAAGGAAATATCTTCCGTTCAAAACTGGAAAGAGGCTTTCTGAGAAACTACTCTGTGTTCTGTTAATTCATCTCACAGAGTTACATCTTTCCCTTCAAGAAGCCTTTCGCTAAGGCTGTTCTTGGGGAATTGGCAAAGGGATATTTGGAAGCCCATAGAGGGCTATGGTGAAAAAGGAAATATCTTCCGTTCAAAACTGGAAAGAAGCTTTCTGAGAAACTGCTCTGTGTTCTGTTAATTCATCTCACCGAGTTACATCTTTCCCTTCAAGAAGCCTTTCGCTAAGGCTGTTCTTGTGGAATTGGCAAAGGGATATTTGGAAGCCCATAGAGGGCTACGGTGAAAAAGGAAATATCCTCCGTTCAAAACTGGAAAGAAGCTTTCTGAGAAACTGCTCTGTGTTCTGTTAATTCATCTCACAGAGTTACATCTTTCCCTTCAAGAAGCCTTTCGCTAAGGCTGTTCTTGTGGAATTGGGAAAGGGATATTTGGAAGCCCATAGAGGGCTATGGTGAAAAAGGAAATATCTTCCGTTCAAAACTGGAAAGAAGCTTTCTGAGAAACTGCTCTGTGTTCTGTTAATTCATCTCACAGAGTTACATCTTTCCCTTCAAGTAGCCTTTCGCTAAGGCTGTTCTTGTGGAATTGGCAAAGGGGTATTTGGAAGCCCATAGAGGCCTATGGTGAAAAAGGAAATATCTTCCGTTCAAAACTGGAAAGAAGCTTTCTGAGAAACTGCTCTGTGTTCTGTTAATTCATCTCACAGAGTTACATCTTTCCCTTCAAGAAGCCTTTCGCTAAGGCTGTTCTTGTGTAATTGGCAAAGGGATATTTAGAAGCCCATAGAGGGCTATGGTGAAAAAGGAAATATCTTCCGTTCAAAACTGGAAAGAAGCTTTCTGAGAAACTGCTCTGTGTTCTGTTAATTCATCTCACAGAGTTACATCTTTCCCTTCAAGAAGCCTTTCGCTAAGGCTGTTCTTGTGGAATTGGCAAAGGGATATTTGGAAGCCCATAGAGGGCTATGGTGAAAAAGGAAATACCTTCCGTTCAAAACTGGAAAGAAGCTTTCTGAGAAACTGCTCTGTGTTCTGTTAATTCATCTCACAGAGTTACATCTTTCCCTTCAAGAAGCCTTTCGCTAAGGCTGTTCTTGTGGAATTGGCAAAGGGATATTTGGAAGCCCATAGAGGCCTATGGTGAAAAAGGAAATATCTTCCGTTCTGAACTGGAAAGAAGCTTTCTGAGAAACTGCTCTGTGTTCTGTTAATTCATCTCACAGAGTTACATCTTTCCCTTCAAGAAGCCTTTCGCTAAGGCTGTTCTTGTGGAATTGGCAAAGGGATATTTGGAAGCCCATAGAGGGCTATGGTGAAAAAGGAAATATCTTCCGTTCAAAACTGGAAAGAAGCTTTCTGAGAAACTGCTCTGTGTTCTGTTAATTCATCTCACAGAGTTACATCTTTCCCTTCAAGAAGCCTTTCGCTAAGGCTGTTCTTGTGGAATTGGCAAAGGGATATTTGGAAGCCCATAGAGGGCTATGGTGAAAAAGGAAATATCTTCCGTTCAAAACTGGAAAGAAGCTTTCTGAGAAACTGCTCTGTGTTCTGTTAATTCATCTCACAGAGTTACATCTTTCCCTTCAAGAAGCCTTTCGCTAAGGCTGTTCTTGTGGAATTGGCAAAGGGAAATTTGGAAGCCCATAGAGGCCTATGGTGAAAAAGGAAATATCTTCCGTTCAAAACTGGAAAGAAGCTTTCTGAGAAACTGCTCTGTGTTCTGTTAATTCATCTCACAGAGTTACATCTTTCCCTTCAAGAAGCCTTTCGCTAAGGCTGTTCTTGGGGAATTGGCAAAGGGATATTTGGAAGCCCATAGAGGCCTATGGTGAAAAAGGAAATATCTTCCGTTCAAAACTGGAAAGAAGCTTTCTGAGAAACTGCTCTGTGTTCTGTTAATTCATCTCACAGAGTTACATCTTTCCCTTCAAGAAGCCTTTCGCTAAGGCTGTTCTTGTGGAATTGGCAAAGGGATATTTGGAAGCCCATAGAGGGCTATGGTGAAAAAGGAAATATCTTCCGTTCAAAACTGGAAAGAAGGTTTCTGAGAAACTGCTCTGTGTTCTGTTAATTCATCTCACAGAGTTACATCTTTCCCTTCAAGAAGCCTTTCGCTAAGGCTGTTCTTGTGGAATTGGCAAAGGGATATTTGGAAGCCCATAGAGCGCTACGGTGAAAAAGGAAATATCTTCCGTTCAAAAGTGGAAGAAGCTTTCTGAGAAACTGCTCTGTGTTCTGTTAATTCATCTCACAGAGTTACATCTTTCCCTTCAAGAAACCTTTCGCTAAGGCTGTTCTTGTGTAATTGGCAAAGGGATATTTGGAAGCCCATAGAGGGCTATGGTGAAAAAGGAAGTATCTTCCGTTCAAAACTGGAAAGAAGCTTTCTGAGAAACTGCTCTGTGTTCTGTTAATTCATCTCACAGAGTTACATCTTTCCCTTCAAGAAGCCTTTCGCTAAGGCTGTTCTTGGGGAATTGGCAAAGGGATATTTGGAAGCCCATAGAGGGCTATGGTGAAAAAGGAAATATCTTCCGTTCAAAACTGGAAAGAAGCTTTCTGAGAAACTGCTCTGTGTTCTGTTAATTCATCTCACAGAGTTACATCTTTCCCTTCAAGAAGCCTTTCGCTAAGTCTGTTCTTGTGGAATTGGCAAAGGGATATTTGGAAGCCCATAGAGGGCTATGGTGAAAAAGGAAATATCTTCCGTTCAAAACTGGAAAGAAGCTTTCTGAGAAACTGCTCTATGTTCTGTTAATTCATCTCACAGAGTTACATCTTTACCTTCAAGAAGCCTTTCGCTAAGGCTGTTCTTGTGTAATTGGCAAAGGGATATTTGGAAGCCCAAAGAGGGCTATGGTGAAAAAGGAAATATCTTCCGTTCAAAACTAGAAAGAAGCTTTCTGAGAAACTGCTCTGTGTTCTGTTAATTCATCTCACAGAGTTACATCTTTCCCTTCAAGAAGCCTTTCGCTAAGGCTGTTCTTGTGGAATTGGCAAAGGGATATTTGGAAGCCCATAGAGGGGTATGGTGAAAAAGGAAATATCTTCCGTTCAAAACTGGAAAGAAGCTTTCTGAGAAACTGCTCTGTGTTCTGTTAATTCATCTCACAGAGTTACATCTTTCCCTTCAAGTAGCCTTTCGCTAAGGCTGTTCTTGTGGAATTGGCAAAGGGATATTTGGAAGCCCATAGAGGTCTATGGTGAAAAAGGAAATATCTTCCGTTCAAAACTGGAAAGAAGCTTTCTGAGAAACTGCTCTGTGTTCTGTTAATTCATCTCACAGAGTTACATCTTTCCCTTCAAGAAGCCTTTCGCTAAGGCTGTTCTTGTGTAATTGGCAAAGGGATATTTGGAAGCCCATAGAGGGCTATGGTGAAAAAGGAAATATCTTCCGTTCAAAACTGGAAAGAAGCTTTCTGAGAAACTGCTCTGTGTTCTGTTAATTCATCTCACAGAGTTACATCTTTCCCTTCAAGAAGCCTTTCGGTAAGGCTGTTCTTGGGGAATTGGCAAAGGGATATTTGGAAGCCCTTAGAGGGCTATGGTGAAAAAGGAAATATCTTCCGTTCAAAACTGGAAAGAAGCTATGTGAGAAACTGCTCTGTGTTCTGTTAATTCATCTCACAGAGTTACATCTTTCCCTTCAAGAAGCCTTTCGCTAAGGCTGTTCTTGTGGAATTGGCAAAGGGATATTTGGAAGCCCATAGAGGGCTATGGTGAAAAAGGAAATATCTTCCGTTCAAAACTGGAAAGAAGCTTTCTGAGAAACTGCTCTGTGTTCTGTTAATTCATCTCACAGAGTTACATCTTTCCCTTCAAGAAGCCTTTCGCTAAGGCTGTTCTTGTGGAATTGGCAAAGGGATATTTGGAAGCCCATAGAGGCCTATGGTGAAAAAGGAAATATCTTCCGTTCAAAACTGGAAAGAAGCTTTCTGAGAAACTGCTCTGTGTTCTGTTAATTCATCTCACAGAGTTACATCTTTCCCTTCAAGAAGCCTTTCGCTAAGGCTGTTCTTGTGGAATTGGCAAAGGGATATTTGGAAGCCCATAGAGGGCTATGGTGAAAAAGGAAATATCTTCTGTTCAAAACTGGAAAGAAGCTTTCTGAGAAACTGCTCTGTGTTCTGTTAATTCATCTCACAGAGTTACATCTTTCCCTTCAAGAAACCTTTCGCTAAGGCTGTTCTTGAGGAATTGGCAAAGGGATATTTGGAAGCCCATAGAGGGCTACGGTGAAAAAGGAAATATCTTCCGTTCTAAACTGGAAAGAAGCTTTCTGAGAAACTGCTCTGTGTTCTGTTAATTCATCTCACAGAGTTACATCTTTCCCTTCAAGAAGCCTTTCGCTAAGGCTGTTCTTGTGGAATTGGCAAAGGGATATTTGGAAGCCCATAGAGGGCTATGGTGAAAAAGGAAATATCTTCCGTTCAAAACTGGAAAGAAGCTTTCTGAGAAACTGCTCTGTGTTCTGTTAATTCATCTCACAGAGTTACATCTTTCCCTTCAAGAAGCCTTTCGCTAAGGCTGTTCTTGTGGAATTGGCAAAGGGATATTTGGAAGCCCATAGAGGGCTATGGTGAAAAAGGAAATATCTTCCGTTCAAAACTGGAAAGAAGCTTTCTGAGAAACTGCTCTGTGTTCTGTTAATTCATCTCACAGAGTTACATCTTTCCCTTCAAGAAGCCTTTCGCTAAGGCTGTTCTTGGGGAATTGGCAAAGGGATATTTGGAAGCCCATAGAGGGCTATGGTGAAAAAGGAAATATCTTCCGTTCAAAACTGGAAAGAGGCTTTCTGAGAAACTACTCTGTGTTCTGTTAATTCATCTCACAGAGTTACATCTTTCCCTTCAAGAAGCCTTTCGCTAAGGCTGTTCTTGGGTAATTGGCAAAGGGATATTTGGAAGCCCATAGAGGGCTATGGTGAAAAAGGAAATATCTTCCGTTCAAAACTGGAAAGAAGCTTTCTGAGAAACTGCTCTGTGTTCTGTTAATTCATCTCACCGAGTTACATCTTTCCCTTCAAGAAGCCTTTCGCTAAGGCTGTTCATGTGGAATTGGCAAAGGGATATTTGGAAGCCCATAGAGGGCTACGGTGAAAAAGGAAATATCTTCCGTTCAAAACTGGAAAGAAGCTTTCTGAGAAACTGCTCTGTGTTCTGTTAATTCATCTCACAGAGTTACATCTTTCCCTTCAAGAAGCCTTTCGCTAAGGCTGTTCTTGTGGAATTGGCAAAGGGATATTTGGAAGCCCATAGAGGGCTATGGTGAAAAAGGAAATATCTTCCGTTCAAAACTGGAAAGAAGCTTTCTGAGAAACTGCTCTGTGTTCTGTTAATTCATCTCACCGAGTTACATCTTTCCCTTCAAGAAGCCTTTCGCTAAGGCTGTTCTTGTGGAATTGGCAAAGGGGTATTTGGAAGCCCATAGAGGGCTACGGTGAAAAAGGAAATATCTTCCGTTCAAAACTGGAAAGAAGCTTTCTGAGAAACTGCTCTGTGTTCTGTTAATTCATCTCACAGAGTTACATCTTTCCCTTCAAGAAGCCTTTCGCTAAGGCTGTTCTTGAGGAATTGGCAAAGGGATATTTGGAAGAACATAGAGGGCTATGGTGAAAAAGGAAATACCTTCCGTTCAAAACTGGAAAGAAGCTTTCTAAGAAACTGCTCTGTGTTCTGTTAATTCATCTCACAGAGTTACATCTTTCCCTTCAAGAAACCTTTCGCTAAGGCTGTTCTTGTGGAATTGGCAAAGGGATATTTGGAAGCCAATAGAGGGCTACGGTGAAAAAGGAAATATCTTCCGTTCTAAACTGGAAAGAAGCTTTCTGAGAAACTGCTCTGTGTTCTGTTAATTCATCTCACAGAGTTACATCTTTCCCTTCAAGAAGCCTTTCGCTAAGGCTGTTCTTGGGGAATTGGCAAAGGGATATTTGGAAGCCCATAGAGGGCTACGGTGAAAAAGGAAATATCTTCCGTTCAAAACTGGAAAGAAGCTTTCTGAGAAACTGCTCTGTGTTCTGTTAATTCATCTCACAGAGTTACATCTTTCCCTTCAAGAAGCCTTTCGCTAAGGCTGTTCTTGAGGAATTGGCAAAGGGATATTTGGAAGCCCATAGAGGGCTATGGTGAAAAAGGAAATACCTTCCGTTCAAAACTGGAAAGAAGCTTTCTGAGAAACTGCTCTGTGTTCTGTTAATTCATCTCACAGAGTTACATCTTTCCCTTCAAGAAACCTTTCGCTAAGGCTGTTCTTGTGGAATTGGCAAAGGGATATTTGGAAGCCCATAGAGGGCTACGGTGAAAAAGGAAATATCTTCCGTTCTAAACTGTAAAGAAGCTTTCTGAGAAACTGCTCTGTGTTCTGTTAATTCATCTCACAGAGTTACATCTTTCCCTTCAAGAAGCCTTTCGCTAAGGCTGTTCTTGTGGAATTGGCAAAGGGATATTTGGAAGCCCATAGAGGGCTATGGTGAAAAAGGAAATATCTTCCGTTCAAAACTGGAAAGACGCTTTCTGAGAAACTGCTCTGTGTTCTGTTAATTCATCTCACAGAGTTACATCTTTCCCTTCAAGAAGCCTTTCGCTAAGGCTGTTCTTGTGGAATTGGCAAAGGGATATTTGGAAGCCCATAGAGGGCTATGGTGAAAAAGGAAATATCTTCCGTTCAAAACTGGAAAGAAGCTTTCTGAGAAACTGCTCTGTGTTCTGTTAATTCATCTCACAGAGTTACATCTTTCCCTTCAAGAAGCCTTTCGCTAAGTCTGTTCTTGTGGAATTGGCAAAGGGATATTTGGAAGCCCATAGAGGGCTATGGTGAAAAAGGAAATATCTTCCGTTCAAAACTGGAAAGAAGCTTTCTGAGAAACTGCTCTATGTTCTGTTAATTCATCTCACAGAGGTACATCTTTCCCTTCAAGAAGCCTTTCGCTAAGGCTGTTCTTGTGTAATTGGCAAAGGGATATTTGGAAGCCCAAAGAGGGCTATGGTGAAAAAGGAAATATCTTCCGTTCAAAACTGGAAAGAAGCTTTCTGAGAAACTGCTCTGTGTTCTGTTAATTCATCTCACAGAGTTACATCTTTCCCTTCAAGAAGCCTTTCGCTAAGGCTGTTCTTGTGGAATTGGCAAAGGGATATTTGGAAGCCCATAGAGGGGTATGGTGAAAAAGGAAATATCTTCCGTTCAAAACTGGAAAGAAGCTTTCTGAGAAACTGCTCTGTGTTCTGTTAATTCATCTCACAGAGTTACATCTTTCCCTTCAAGTAGCCTTTCGCTAAGGCTGTTCTTGTGGAATTGGCAAAGGGATATTTGGAAGCCCATAGAGGTCTATGGTGAAAAAGGAAATATCTTCCGTTCAAAACTGGAAAGAAGCTTTCTGAGAAACTGCTCTGTGTTCTGTTAATTCATCTCACAGAGTTACATCTTTCCCTTCAAGAAGCCTTTCGCTAAGGCTGTTCTTGTGTAATTGGCAAAGGGATATTTGGAAGCCCATAGAGGGCTATGGTGAAAAAGGAAATATCTTCCGTTCAAAACTGGAAAGAAGCTTTCTGAGAAACTGCTCTGTGTTCTGTTAATTCATCTCACAGAGTTACATCTTTCCCTTCAAGAAGCCTTTCGCTAAGGCTGTTCTTGTGGAATTGGCAAAGGGATATTTGGAAGCCCATAGAGGCCTATGGTGAAAAAGGAAATATCTTCCGTTCTAAACTGGAAAGAAACTTTCTGAGAAACTGCTCTGTGTTCTGTTAATTCATCTCACAGAGTTACATCTTTCCCTTCAAGAAGCCTTTCGCTAAGGCTGTTCTTGTGGAATTGGCAAAGGGATATTTGGAAGCCCATAGAGGCCTATGGTGAAAAAGGAAATATCTTCCGTTCAAAACTGGAAAGAAGCTTTCTGAGAAACTGCTCTGTGTTCTGTTAATTCATCTCACAGAGTTACATCTTTCCCTTCAAGAAGCCTTTCGCTAAGGCTGTTCTTGTGGAATTGGCAAAGGGATATTTGGAAGCCCATAGAGGCCTATGGTGAAAAAGGAAATATCTTCCGTTCAAAACTGGAAAGAAGCTTTCTGAGAAACTGCTCTGTGTTCTGTTAATTCATCTCACAGAGTTACATCTTTCCCTTTAAGAAGCCTTTCGCTAAGGCTGTTCTTGTGGAATTGGCAAAGGGATATTTGGAAGCCCATAGAGGCCTATGGTGAAAAAGGAAATATCTTCCGTTCAAAACTGGAAAGAAGCTTTTTGAGAAACTGCTCTGAGTTCTGTTAATTCATCTCACAGAGTTACATCTTTCCCTTCAAGAAGCCTTTCGCTAAGGCTGTTCTTGTGGAATTGGCAAAGGGATATTTGGAAGCCCATAGAGGCCTATGGTGAAAAAGGAAATATCTTCCGTTCAAAACTGGAAAGAAGCTTTCTGAGAAACTGCTCTGTGTTCTGTTAATTCATCTCACAGAGTTACATCTTTCCCTTTAAGAAGCCTTTCGCTAAGGCTGTTCTTGTGGAATTGGCAAAGGGATATTTGGAAGCCTATAGAGGGCTGTGGTGAAAAAGGAAATATCTTCCGTTCAAAACTGGAAAGAAGCTTTCTGAGAAACTACTCTGTGTTCTGTTAATTCATCTCACAGAGTTACATCTTTCCCTTCAAGAAGCCTTTCGCTAAGGCTGTTCTTGGGGAATTGGCAAAGGGATATTTGGAAGCCCATAGAGGGCTATGGTGAAAAAGGAAATATCTTCCGTTCAAAACTGGAAAGAAGCTTTCTGAGAAACTGCTCTGTGTTCTGTTAATTCATCTCACCGAGTTACATCTTTCCCTTCAAGAAGCCTTTCGCTAAGGCTGTTCTTGTGGAATTGGCAAAGGGATATTTGGAAGCCCTTAGAGGGCTACGGTGAAAAAGGAAATATCTTCCGTTCCAAACTGGAAAGAAGCTTTCTGAGAAACTGCTCTGTGTTCTGTTAATTCATCTCACAGAGTTACATCTTTCCCTTCAAGAAGCCTTTCGCTAAGGCTGTTCTTGTGGAATTGGCAAAGGGATATTTGGAACCCCTAGAGGCCTCTGGTGAAAAAGGAAATATCTTCCGTTCCAAACTGGAAAGAAGCTTTCTGAGAAACTGCTCTGTGTTCTGTTAATTCATCTCACAGAGTTACATCTTTCCCTTCAAGATGCCTTTCGCTAAGGCTGTTCTTGTGGAATTGGCAAAGGGATATTTGGAACCCCTAGAGGCCTCTGGTGAAAAAGGAAATATCTTCCGTGCAAAACTGGAAAGAAGCTTTCTGAGAAACTGCTCTGTGTTCTGTTAATTCATCTCACAGAGTTACATCTTCCCCTTCAAGAAGCCTTTCACTAAGGCTGTTCTTGTGGAATAGGCAGAGGGATATTTGGAAGCCCATAGAGGGCTATGGTGAAAAAGGAAATATCTTCCGTTCAAAACTGGAAAGAAGCTTTCT
Organism: Chlorocebus sabaeus; assembly: GCF_047675955.1. Classification (NCBI taxonomy): domain Eukaryota; kingdom Metazoa; phylum Chordata; class Mammalia; order Primates; family Cercopithecidae; genus Chlorocebus; species Chlorocebus sabaeus. Next base: position 326,168 of record NW_027328225.1, read on the forward strand.
GAGAAACTGCTCTGTGTTCTGTTAATTCATCTCACAGAGTTACATCTTTCCCTTCAAGAAGCCTTTCGCTAAGGCTGTTCTTGTGGAATTGGCAAAGGGATATTTGGAAGCCCATAGAAGGCTATGGTGAAAAAGGAAATATCTTCCGTTCAAAACTGGAAAGAAGCTTTCTGAGAAACTGCTCTGTGTTCTGTTAATTCATCTCACAGAGTTACATCTTTCCCTTCAAGAAGCCTTTCGCTAAGGCTGTTCTTGGGGAATTGGCAAAGGGATATTTGGAAGCCCATAGAGGCCTATGGTGAAAAAGGAAATATCTTCCGTTCAAAACTGGAAAGAGGCTTTCTGAGAAACTGCTCTGTGTTCTGTTAATTCATCTCACAGAGTTACATCTTTTCCTTCAAGAAGCCTTTCGCTAAGGCTGTTCTTGGGGAATTGGCAAAGGGATATTTGGAAGCCCATAGAGGGCTATGGTGAAAAAGGAAATATCTTCCGTTCAAAACTGGAAAGAAGCTTTCTGAGAAACTGCTCTGTGTTCTGTTAATTCATCTCACCGAGTTACATCTTTCCCTTCAAGAAGGCTTTCGCTAAGGCTGTTCTTGTGGAATTGGCAAAGGGATATTTGGAAGCCCATAGAGGGCTACGGTGAAAAAGGAAATATCTTCCGTTCAAAACTGGAAAGAAGCTTTCTGAGAAACTGCTCTGTGTTCTGTTAATTCATCTCACAGAGTTACATCTTTCCCTTCAAGAAGCCTTTCGCTAAGGCTGTTCTTGTGGAATTGGCAAAGGGATATTTGGAAGCCCATAGAGGGCTATGGTGAAAAAGGAAATATCTTCCGTTCAAAACTGGAAAGAAGCTTTCTGAGAAACTGCTCTGTGTTCTGTGAATTCATCTCACAGAGTTACATCTTTCCCTTCAAGAAGCCTTTCGCTAAGGCTGTTCTTGTGGAATTGGCAAAGGGATATTTGGAAGCCCATAGAGGGCTATGGTGAAAAAGGAAATATCTTCCGTGCAAAACTGGAAAGAATTTTTCTGAGAAACTGCTCTGTGTTCTGTTAATTCATCTCACAGAGTTACATCTTTCCCTTCAAGAAAGCTTTCGCTAAGGCTGTTCTTGTGGAATTGGCAAAGGGATATTTGGAAGCCCATAGAGGGCTACGGTGAAAAAGGAAATATCTTCCGTTCTAAACTGGAAAGAAGCTTTCTGAGAAACTGCTCTGTGTTCTGTTAATTCATCTCACAGAGTTACATCTTTCCCTTCAAGAAGCCTTTCGCTAAGGCTGTTCTTGTGGAATTGGCAAAGGGATATTTGGAAGCCCATAGAGGGCTATGGTGAAAAAGGAAATATCTTCCGTTCAAAACTGGAAAGAAGCTTTCTGAGAAACTGCTCTGTGTTCTGTTAATTCATCTCACAGAGTTACATCTTTCCCTTCAAGAAGCCTTTCGCTAAGGCTGTTCTTGTGGAATTGGCAAAGGGATATTTGGAAGCCCATAGAGGGCTATGGTGAAAAAGGAAATATCTTCCGTTCAAAACTGGAAAGAAGCTTTCTGAGAAACTGCTCTGTGTTCTGTTAATTCATCTCACAGCGTTACATCTTTCCCTTCAAGAAGCCTTTCGCTAAGGCTGTTCTTGGGGAATTGGCAAAGGGATATTTGGAAGCCCATAGAGGGCTATGGTGAAAAAGGAAATATCTTCCGTTCAAAACTGGAAAGAGGCTTTCTGAGAAACTACTCTGTGTTCTGTTAATTCATCTCACAGAGTTACATCTTTCCCTTCAAGAAGCCTTTCGCTAAGGCTGTTCTTGTGGAATTGGCAAAGGGATATTTGGAAGCCCATAGAGGGCTATGGTGAAAAAGGAAATACCTTCCGTTCAAAACTGGAAAAAAGCTTTCTGAGAAACTGCTCTGTGTTCTGTTAATTCATCTCACAGAGTTACATCTTTCCCTTCAAGAAACCTTTCGCTAAGGCCGTTCTTGTGGAATTGGCAAAGGGATATTTGGAAGCCCATAGAGGGCTACGGTGAAAAAGGGAATATCTTCCGTTCAAAACTGGAAAGAAGCTTTCTGAGAAACTGCTCTGTGTTCTGTTAATTCATCTCACCGAGTTACATCTTTCCCTTCAAGAAGCCTTTCGCTAAGGCTGTTCTTGTGGAATTGGCAAAGGGATATTTGGAAGCCCTTAGAGGGCTACGGTGAAAAAGGAAATATCTTCCGTTCCAAACTGGAAAGAAGCTTTCTGAGAAACTGCTCTGTGTTCTGTTAATTCATCTCACAGAGTTACATCTTTCCCTTCAAGAAGCCTTTCGCTAAGGCTGTTCTTGTGGAATTGGCAAAGGGATATTTGGAACCCCTAGAGGCCTCTGGTGAAAAAGGAAATATCTTCCGTTCCAAACTGGAAAGAAGCTTTCTGAGAAACTGCTCTGTGTTCTGTTAATTCATCTCACAGAGTTACATCTTTCCCTTCAAGATGCCTTTCGCTAAGGCTGTTCTTGTGGAATTGGCAAAGGGATATTTGGAACCCCTAGAGGCCTCTGGTGAAAAAGGAAATATCTTCCGTGCAAAACTGGAAAGAAGCTTTCTGAGAAACTGCTCTGTGTTCTGTTAATTCATCTCACAGAGTTACATCTTCCCCTTCAAGAAGCCTTTCACTAAGGCTGTTCTTGTGGAATAGGCAGAGGGATATTTGGAAGCCCATAGAGGGCTATGGTGAAAAAGGAAATATCTTCCGTTCAAAACTGGAAAGAAGCTTTCTGAGAAACTGCTCTGTGTTCTGTTAATTCATCTCACAGAGTTACATCTTTCCCTTCAAGAAGCCTTTCGCTAAGGCTGTTCTTGTGGAATTGGCAAAGGGATATTTGGAAGCCCATAGAAGGCTATGGTGAAAAAGGAAATATCTTCCGTTCAAAACTGGAAAGAAGCTTTCTGAGAAACTGCTCTGTGTTCTGTTAATTCATCTCACAGAGTTACATCTTTCCCTTCAAGAAGCCTTTCGCTAAGGCTGTTCTTGGGGAATTGGCAAAGGGATATTTGGAAGCCCATAGAGGCCTATGGTGAAAAAGGAAATATCTTCCGTTCAAAACTGGAAAGAGGCTTTCTGAGAAACTGCTCTGTGTTCTGTTAATTCATCTCACAGAGTTACATCTTTTCCTTCAAGAAGCCTTTCGCTAAGGCTGTTCTTGGGGAATTGGCAAAGGGATATTTGGAAGCCCATAGAGGGCTATGGTGAAAAAGGAAATATCTTCCGTTCAAAACTGGAAAGAAGCTTTCTGAGAAACTGCTCTGTGTTCTGTTAATTCATCTCACCGAGTTACATCTTTCCCTTCAAGAAGGCTTTCGCTAAGGCTGTTCTTGTGGAATTGGCAAAGGGATATTTGGAAGCCCATAGAGGGCTACGGTGAAAAAGGAAATATCTTCCGTTCAAAACTGGAAAGAAGCTTTCTGAGAAACTGCTCTGTGTTCTGTTAATTCATCTCACAGAGTTACATCTTTCCCTTCAAGAAGCCTTTCGCTAAGGCTGTTCTTGTGGAATTGGCAAAGGGATATTTGGAAGCCCATAGAGGGCTATGGTGAAAAAGGAAATATCTTCCGTTCAAAACTGGAAAGAAGCTTTCTGAGAAACTGCTCTGTGTTCTGTGAATTCATCTCACAGAGTTACATCTTTCCCTTCAAGAAGCCTTTCGCTAAGGCTGTTCTTGTGGAATTGGCAAAGGGATATTTGGAAGCCCATAGAGGGCTATGGTGAAAAAGGAAATATCTTCCGTGCAAAACTGGAAAGAATTTTTCTGAGAAACTGCTCTGTGTTCTGTTAATTCATCTCACAGAGTTACATCTTTCCCTTCAAGAAAGCTTTCGCTAAGGCTGTTCTTGTGGAATTGGCAAAGGGATATTTGGAAGCCCATAGAGGGCTACGGTGAAAAAGGAAATATCTTCCGTTCTAAACTGGAAAGAAGCTTTCTGAGAAACTGCTCTGTGTTCTGTTAATTCATCTCACAGAGTTACATCTTTCCCTTCAAGAAGCCTTTCGCTAAGGCTGTTCTTGTGGAATTGGCAAAGGGATATTTGGAAGCCCATAGAGGGCTATGGTGAAAAAGGAAATATCTTCCGTTCAAAACTGGAAAGAAGCTTTCTGAGAAACTGCTCTGTGTTCTGTTAATTCATCTCACAGAGTTACATCTTTCCCTTCAAGAAGCCTTTCGCTAAGGCTGTTCTTGTGGAATTGGCAAAGGGATATTTGGAAGCCCATAGAGGGCTATGGTGAAAAAGGAAATATCTTCCGTTCAAAACTGGAAAGAAGCTTTCTGAGAAACTGCTCTGTGTTCTGTTAATTCATCTCACAGCGTTACATCTTTCCCTTCAAGAAGCCTTTCGCTAAGGCTGTTCTTGGGGAATTGGCAAAGGGATATTTGGAAGCCCATAGAGGGCTATGGTGAAAAAGGAAATATCTTCCGTTCAAAACTGGAAAGAGGCTTTCTGAGAAACTACTCTGTGTTCTGTTAATTCATCTCACAGAGTTACATCTTTCCCTTCAAGAAGCCTTTCGCTAAGGCTGTTCTTGTGGAATTGGCAAAGGGATATTTGGAAGCCCATAGAGGGCTATGGTGAAAAAGGAAATACCTTCCGTTCAAAACTGGAAAAAAGCTTTCTGAGAAACTGCTCTGTGTTCTGTTAATTCATCTCACAGAGTTACATCTTTCCCTTCAAGAAACCTTTCGCTAAGGCCGTTCTTGTGGAATTGGCAAAGGGATATTTGGAAGCCCATAGAGGGCTACGGTGAAAAAGGGAATATCTTCCGTTCTAAACTGGAAAGAAGCTTTCTGAGAAACTGCTCTGTTTTCCGTTAATTCATCTCACAGAGTTACATCTTTCCCTTCAAGAAGCCTTTCGCTAAGGCTGTTCTTGTGGAATTGGCAAAGGGATATTTGGAAGCCCCTAGAGGCCTATGGTGAAAAAGGAAATATCTTCCGTTCAAAACTGGAAAGAAGCTTTCTGAGAAACTGCTCTGTGTTCTGTTAATTCATCTCACAGAGTTACATCTTTCCCTTCAAGAAGCCTTTCGCTAAGGCTGTTCTTGTGGAATTGGCAAAGGGATATTTGGAAGCCCATAGAGGGCTATGGTGAAAAAGGAAATATCTTCCGTTCAAAACTGGAAAGAAGCTTTCTGAGAAACTGCTCTGTGTTCGGTTAATTCATCTCACAGAGTTACATCTTTCCCTTCAAGAAGCCTTTCGCTAAGGCTGTTCTTGTGGAATTGGCAAACGGATATTTGGAAGCCCATAGAGGCCTATGGTGAAAAAGGAAATATCTTCCGTTCAAAACTGGAAAGAAGCTTTCTGAGAAACTGCTCTGTGTTCTGTTAATTCATCTCACAGAGTTACATCTTTCCCTTCAAGAAGCCTTTCGCTAAGGCTGTTCTTGTGGAATTGGCAAAGGGATATTTGGAAGCCCATAGAGGGCTATGGTGAAAAAGGAAATATCTTCTGTTCAAAACTGGAAAGAAGCTTTGTGAGAAACTGCTCTGTGTTCAGTTAATTCATCTCACAGAGTTACATCTTTCCCTTCAAGAAACCTTTCGCTAAGGCTGTTCTTGTGGAATTGGCAAAGGGATATTTGGAAGCCCATAGAGAGCTACGGTGAAAAAGGAAATATCTTCCGTTTTAAACTGGAAAGCAGCTTTCTGAGAAACTGCTCTGTGTTCTGTTAATTCATCTCACAGAGTTACATCTTTCCCTTCAAGAAGCCTTTCGCTAAGGCTGTTCTTGTGGAATTGGCAAAGGGATATTTGGAAGCCCATAGAGGGCTATGGTGAAAAAGGAAATATCTTCCGTTCAAAACTGGAAAGAAGCTTTCTGAGAAACTGCTCTGTGTTCTGTTAATTCATCTCACAGAGTTACATCTTTCCCTTCAAGAAACCTTTCGCTAAGGCTATTCTTGTGGAATTGGCAAAGGGATATTTGGAAGCCCATAGAGGGCTATGGTGAAAAAGGAAATATCTTCCGTTCAAAACTGGAAAGAAGCTTTCTGAGAAACTGCTCTGTGTTCTGTTAATTCATCTCACAGAGTTACATCTTTCCCTTCAAGAAGCCTTTCGCTAAGGCTGTTCTTGTGTAATTGGCAAAGGGATATTTGGAAGCCCATAGAGGGCTATGGTGAAAAAGGAAATACCTTCCGTTCAAAACTGGAAAGAAGCTTTCTGAGAAACTGCTCTGTGTTCTGTTAATTCATCTCACAGAGTTACATCTTTCCCTTCAAGAAGCCTTTCGCTAAGGCTGTTCTTGTGGAATTGGCAAAGGGATATTTGGAAGCCCATAGAGGCCTATGGTGAAAAAGGAAATATCTTCCGTTCTAAACTGGAAAGAAACTTTCTGAGAAACTGCTCTGTGTTCTGTTAATTCATCTCACAGAGTTACATCTTTCCCTTCAAGAAGCCTTTCGCTAAGGCTGTTCTTGTGGAATTGGCAAAGGGATATTTGGAAGCCCATAGAGGGCTATGGTGAAAAAGGAAATATCTTCCGTTCAAAACTGGAAAGAAGCTTTCTGAGAAACTGCTCTGTGTTCTGTTAATTCATCTCACAGAGTTACCTCTTTCCCTTCAAGAAGCCTTTCGCTAAGGCTGTTCTTGTGGAATTGGCAAAGGGATATTTGGAAGCCCATAGAGGGCTATGGTGAAAAAGGAAATATCTTCCGTTCAAAACTGGAAAGAAGCTTTCTGAGAAACTGCTCTGTGTTCTGTTAATTCATCTCACAGAGTTACATCTTTCCCTTCAAGAAGCCTTTCGCTAAGGCTGTTCTTGTGGAATTGGCAAAGGGATATTTGAAAGCCCATAGAGGCCTATGGTGAAAAAGGAAATATCTTCCGTTCAAAACTGGAAAGAAGCTTTCTGAGAAACTGCTCTGTGTTCTGTTAATTCATCTCACAGAGTTACATCTTTCCCTTCAAGAAGCCTTTCGCTAAGGCTGTTCTTGTGGAATTGGCAAAGGGATATTTGGAAGCCCATAGAGGCCTATGGTGAAAAAGGAAATATCTTCCGTTCAAAACTGGAAAGAAGCTTTCTGAGAAACTGCTCTGTGTTCTGTTAATTCATCTCACAGAGTTACATCTTTCCCTTCAAGAAGCCTTTCGCTAAGGCTGTTCTTGTGGAATTGGCAAAGGGATATTTGGAAGCCCATAGAGGGCTATGGTGAAAAAGGAAATATCTTCCGTTCAAAACTGGAAAGAAGCTTTCTGAGAAACTGCTCTGTGTTCTGTTTATTCATCTCACAGAGTTACATCTTTCCCTTCAAGAAGCCTTTCGCTAAGGCTGTTCTTGTGGAATTGGCAAAGGGATATTTGGAAGCCCATAGAGGGCTATGGTTAAAAAGGAAATATCTTCCGTTCAAAACTGGAAAGAAGCTTTCTGAGAAACTGCTCTGTGTTCTGTTAATTCATCTCACAGAGTTACATCTTTCCCTTCAAGAAGCCTTTCGCTAAGGCTGTTCTTGTGGAATTGGCAAAGGGATATTTGGAAGCCCATAGAGGCCTATGGTGAAAAAGGAAATATCTTCCGTTCAAAACTGGAAAGAAGCTTTCTGAGAAACTGCTCTGTGTTCTGTTAATTCATCTCACAGAGTTACATCTTTCCCTTCAAGAAGCCTTTCGCTAAGGCTGTTCTTGGGGAATTGGCAAAGGGATATTTGGAAGCCCATAGAGGGCTATGGTGAAAAAGGAAATATCTTCCGTTCAAAACTGGAAAGAGGCTTTCTGAGAAACTACTCTGTGTTCTGTTAATTCATCTCACAGAGTTACATCTTTCCCTTCAAGAAGCCTTTCGCTAAGGCTGTTCTTGGGGAATTGGCAAAGGGATATTTGGAAGCCCATAGAGGGCTATGGTGAAAAAGGAAATATCTTCCGTTCAAAACTGGAAAGAAGCTTTCTGAGAAACTGCTCTGTGTTCTGTTAATTCATCTCACCGAGTTACATCTTTCCCTTCAAGAAGCCTTTCGCTAAGGCTGTTCTTGTGGAATTGGCAAAGGGATATTTGGAAGCCCATAGAGGGCTACGGTGAAAAAGGAAATATCTTCCGTTCAAAACTGGAAAGAAGCTTTCTGAGAAACTGCTCTGTGTTCTGTTAATTCATCTCACAGAGTTACATCTTTCCCTTCAAGAAGCCTTTCGCTAAGGCTGTTCTTGTGGAATTGGGAAAGGGATATTTGGAAGCCCATAGAGGGCTATGGTGAAAAGGAAATATCTTCTGTTCAAAACTGGAAAGAAGCTTTCTGAGAAACTGCTCTGTGTTCTGTTAATTCATCTCACAGAGTTACATCTTTCCCTTCAAGTAGCCTTTCGCTAAGGCTGTTCTTGTGGAATTGGCAAAGGGATATTTGGAAGCCCATAGAGGCCTATGGTGAAAAAGGAAATATCTTCCGTTCAAAACTGGAAAGAAGCTTTCTGAGAAACTGCTCTGTGTTCTGTTAATTCATCTCACAGAGTTACATCTTTCCCTTCAAGAAGCCTTTCGCTAAGGCTGTTCTTGTGTAATTGGCAAAGGGATATTTGGAAGCCCATAGAGGGCTATGGTGAAAAAGGAAATATCTTCCGTTCAAAACTGGAAAGAAGCTTTCTGAGAAACTGCTCTGTGTTCTGTTAATTCATCTCACAGAGTTACATCTTTCCCTTCAAGAAGCCTTTCGCTAAGGCTGTTCTTGTGGAATTGGCAAAGGGATATTTGGAAGCCCATAGAGGGCTACGGTGAAAAGGGAAATATCTTCCGTTCAAAACTGGAAAGAAGCTTTCTGAGAAACTGCTCTGTGTTCTGTTAATTCATCTCACAGAGTTACATCTTTCCCTTCAAGAAGCCTTTCGCTAAGGCTGTTCTTGTGGAATTGGCAAAGGGATATTTGGAAGCCCATAGAGGGCTATGGTGAAAAAGGAAATACCTTCCGTTCAAAACTGGAAAGAAGCTTTCTGAGAAACTGCTCTGTGTTCTGTTAATTCATCTCACAGAGTTACATCTTTCCCTTCAAGAAGCCTTTCGCTAAGGCTGTTCTTGTGGAATTGGCAAAGGGATATTTGGAAGCCCATAGAGGCCTATGGTGAAAAAGGAAATATCTTCCGTTCTGAACTGGAAAGAAGCTTTCTGAGAAACTGCTCTGTGTTCTGTTAATTCATCTCACAGAGTTACATCTTTCCCTTCAAGAAGCCTTTCGCTAAGGCTGTTCTTGTGGAATTGGCAAAGGGATATTTGGAAGCCCATAGAGGGCTATGGTGAAAAAGGAAATATCTTCCGTTCAGAACTGGAAAGAAGCTTTCTGAGAAACTGCTCTGTGTTCTGTTAATTCATCTCACAGAGTTACATCTTTCCCTTCAAGAAGCCTTTCGCTAAGGCTGTTCTTGTGGAATTGACAAAGGGATATTTGGAAGCCCATAGAGGGCTATGGTGAAAAAGGAAATATCTTCCGTTCAAAACTGGAAAGAAGCTTTCTGAGAAACTGCTCTGTGTTCTGTTAATTCATCTCACAGAGTTACATCTTTCCCTTCAAGAAGCCTTTCGCTAAGGCTGTTCTTGTGGAATTGGCAAAGGGATATTTGGAAGCCCATAGAGGCCTATGGTGAAAAAGGAAATATCTTCCGTTCAAAACTGGAAAGAAGCTTTCTGAGAAACTGCTCTGTGTTCTGTTAATTCATCTCACAGAGTTACATCTTTCCCTTCAAGAAGCCTTTCGCTAAGGCTGTTCTTGTGGAATTGGCAAAGGGATATTTGGAAGCCCATAGAGGCCTATGGTGAAAAAGGAAATATCTTCCGTTCAAAACTGGAAAGAAGCTTTCTGAGAAACTGCTCTGTGTTCTGTTAATTCATCTCACAGAGTTACATCTTTCCCTTCAAGAAGCCTTTCGCTAAGGCTGTTCTTGTGGAATTGGCAAAGGGATATTTGGAAGCCCATAGAGGGCTATGGTGAAAAAGGAAATATCTTCCGTTCAAAACTGGAAAGAAGGTTTCTGAGAAACTGCTCTGTGTTCTGTTAATTCATCTCACAGAGTTACATCTTTCCCTTCAAGAAGCCTTTCGCTAAGGCTGTTCTTGTGGAATTGGCAAAGGGATATTTGGAAGCCCATAGAGCGCTACGGTGAAAAAGGAAATATCTTCCGTTCAAAAGTGGAAAGAAGCTTTCTGAGAAACTGCTCTGTGTTCTGTTAATTCATCTCACAGAGTTACATCTTTCCCTTCAAGAAACCTTTCGCTAAGGCTGTTCTTGTGTAATTGGCAAAGGGATATTTGGAAGCCCATAGAGGGCTATGGTGAAAAAGGAAGTATCTTCCGTTCAAAACTGGAAAGAAGCTTTCTGAGAAACTGCTCTGTGTTCTGTTAATTCATCTCACAGAGTTACATCTTTCCCTTCAAGAAGCCTTTCGCTAAGGCTGTTCTTGTGGAATTGGCAAAGGGATATTTGGAAGCCCATAGAGGGCTATGGTGAAAAAGGAAATACCTTCCGTTCAAAACTGGAAAGAAGCTTTCTGAGAAACTGCTCTGTGTTCTGTTAATTCATCTCACAGAGTTACATCTTTCCCTTCAAGAAGCCTTTCGCTAAGGCTGTTCTTGTGGAATTGGCAAAGGGATATTTGGAAGCCCATAGAGGCCTATGGTGAAAAAGGAAATATCTTCCGTTCTGAACTGGAAAGAAGCTTTCTGAGAAACTGCTCTGTGTTCTGTTAATTCATCTCACAGAGTTACATCTTTCCCTTCAAGAAGCCTTTCGCTAAGGCTGTTCTTGTGGAATTGGCAAAGGGATATTTGGAAGCCCATAGAGGGCTATGGTGAAAAAGGAAATATCTTCCGTTCAAAACTGGAAAGAAGCTTTCTGAGAAACTGCTCTGTGTTCTGTTAATTCATCTCACAGAGTTACATCTTTCCCTTCAAGAAGCCTTTCGCTAAGGCTGTTCTTGTGGAATTGGCAAAGGGATATTTGGAAGCCCATAGAGGCCTATGGTGAAAAAGGAAATATCTTCCGTTCAAAACTGGAAAGAAGCTTTCTGAGAAACTGCTCTGTGTTCTGTTAATTCATCTCACAGAGTTACATCTTTCCCTTCAAGAAGCCTTTCGCTAAGGCTGTTCTTGTGGAATTGGCAAAGGGATATTTGGAAGCCCATAGAGGGCTATGGTGAAAAAGGAAATATCTTCCGTTCAAAACTGGAAAGAAGGTTTCTGAGAAACTGCTCTGTGTTCTGTTAATTCATCTCACAGAGTTACATCTTTCCCTTCAAGAAGCCTTTCGCTAAGGCTGTTCTTGTGGAATTGGCAAAGGGATATTTGGAAGCCCATAGAGCGCTACGGTGAAAAAGGAAATATCTTCCGTTCAAAAGTGGAAAGAAGCTTTCTGAGAAACTGCTCTGTGTTCTGTTAATTCATCTCACAGAGTTACATCTTTCCCTTCAAGAAACCTTTCGCTAAGGCTGTTCTTGTGTAATTGGCAAAGGGATATTTGGAAGCCCATAGTGGGCTATGGTGAAAAAGGAAGTATCTTCCGTTCAAAACTGGAAAGAAGCTTTCTGAGAAACTGCTCTGTGTTCTGTTAATTCATCTCACAGAGTTACATCTTTCCCTTCAAGAAGCCTTTCGCTAAGGCTGTTCTTGTGGAATTGGCAAAGGGATATTTGGAAGCCCATAGAGGGCTATGGTGAAAAAGGAAATATCTTCCGTTCAAAACTGGAAAGAAGCTTTCTGAGAAACTGCTCTGTGTTCTGTTAATTCATCTCACAGAGTTACATCTTTCCCTTCAAGAAGCCTTTCGCTAAGTCTGTTCTTGTGGAATTGGCAAAGGGATATTTGGAAGCCCATAGAGGGCTATGGTGAAAAAGGAAATATCTTCCGTTCAAAACTGGAAAGAAGCTTTCTGAGAAACTGCTCTATGTTCTGTTAATTCATCTCACAGAGTTACATCTTTACCTTCAAGAAGCCTTTCGCTAAGGCTGTTCTTGTGTAATTGGCAAAGGGATATTTGGAAGCCCAAAGAGGGCTATGGTGAAAAAGGAAATATCTTCCGTTCAAAACTGGAAAGAAGCTTTCTGAGAAACTGCTCTGTGTTCTGTTAATTCATCTCACAGAGTTACATCTTTCCCTTCAAGAAGCCTTTCGCTAAGGCTGTTCTTGTGGAATTGGCAAAGGGATATTTGGAAGCCCATAGAGGGCTATGGTGAAAAAGGAAGTATCTTCCGTTCAAAACTGGAAAGAAGCTTTCTGAGAAACTGCTCTGTGTTCTGTTAATTCATCTCACAGAGTTACATCTTTCCCTTCAAGAAGCCTTTCGCTAAGGCTGTTCTTGTGGAATTGGCAAAGGGATATTTGGAAGCCCATAGAGGCCTATGGTGAAAAAGGAAATATCTTCCGTTCAAAACTGGAAAGAAGCTTTCTGAGAAACTGCTCTGTGTTCTGTTAATTCATCTCACAGAGTTACATCTTTCCCTTCAAGAAGCCTTTCGCTAAGGCTGTTCTTGTGGAATTGGCAAAGGGATATTTGGAAGCCCATAGAGGGCTATGGTGAAAAAGGAAATATCTTCCGTTCAAAACTGGAAAGAAGGTTTCTGAGAAACTGCTCTGTGTTCTGTTAATTCATCTCACAGAGTTACATCTTTCCCTTCAAGAAGCCTTTCGCTAAGGCTGTTCTTGTGGAATTGGCAAAGGGATATTTGGAAGCCCATAGAGCGCTACGGTGAAAAAGGAAATATCTTCCGTTCAAAAGTGGAAAGAAGCTTTCTGAGAAACTGCTCTGTGTTCTGTTAATTCATCTCACAGAGTTACATCTTTCCCTTCAAGAAACCTTTCGCTAAGGCTGTTCTTGTGTAATTGGCAAAGGGATATTTGGAAGCCCATAGTGGGCTATGGTGAAAAAGGAAGTATCTTCCGTTCAAAACTGGAAAGAAGCTTTCTGAGAAACTGCTCTGTGTTCTGTTAATTCATCTCACAGAGTTACATCTTTCCCTTCAAGAAGCCTTTCGCTAAGGCTGTTCTTGTGGAATTGGCAAAGGGATATTTGGAAGCCCATAGAGGGCTATGGTGAAAAAGGAAATATCTTCCGTTCAAAACTGGAAAGAAGCTTTCTGAGAAACTGCTCTGTGTTCTGTTAATTCATCTCACAGAGTTACATCTTTCCCTTCAAGAAGCCTTTCGCTAAGTCTGTTCTTGTGGAATTGGCAAAGGGATATTTGGAAGCCCATAGAGGGCTATGGTGAAAAAGGAAATATCTTCCGTTCAAAACTGGAAAGAAGCTTTCTGAGAAACTGCTCTATGTTCTGTTAATTCATCTCACAGAGTTACATCTTTACCTTCAAGAAGCCTTTCGCTAAGGCTGTTCTTGTGTAATTGGCAAAGGGATATTTGGAAGCCCAAAGAGGGCTATGGTGAAAAAGGAAATATCTTCCGTTCAAAACTGGAAAGAAGCTTTCTGAGAAACTGCTCTGTGTTCTGTTAATTCATCTCACAGAGTTACATCTTTCCCTTCAAGAAGCCTTTCGCTAAGGCTGTTCTTGTGGAATTGGCAAAGGGATATTTGGAAGCCCATAGAGGGGTATGGTGAAAAAGGAAATATCTTCCGTTCAAAACTGGAAAGAAGCTTTCTGAGAAACTGCTCTGTGTTCTGTTAATTCATCTCACAGAGTTACATCTTTCCCTTCAAGTAGCCTTTCGCTAAGGCTGTTCTTGTGGAATTGGCAAAGGGATATTTGGAAGCCCATAGAGGTCTATGGTGAAAAAGGAAATATCTTCCGTTCAAAACTGGAAAGAAGCTTTCTGAGAAACTGCTCTGTGTTCTGTTAATTCATCTCACAAAGTTACATCTTTCCCTTCAAGAAGCCTTTCGCTAAGGCTGTTCTTGTGTAATTGGCAAAGGGATATTTGGAAGCCCATAGAGGGCTATGGTGAAAAAGGAAATATCTTCCGTTCAAAACTGGAAAGAAGCTTTCTGAGAAACTGCTCTGTGTTCTGTTAATTCATCTCACAGAGTTACATCTTTCCCTTCAAGAAGCCTTTCGGTAAGGCTGTTCTTGGGGAATTGGCAAAGGGATATTTGGAAGCCCTTAGAGGGCTATGGTGAAAAAGGAAATATCTTCCGTTCAAAACTGGAAAGAAGCTATGTGAGAAACTGCTCTGTGTTCTGTTAATTCATCTCACAGAGTTACATCTTTCCCTTCAAGAAGCCTTTCGCTAAGGCTGTTCTTGTGGAATTGGCAAAGGGATATTTGGAAGCCCATAGAGGGCTATGGTGAAAAAGGAAATATCTTCCGTTCAAAACTGGAAAGAAGCTTTCTGAGAAACTGCTCTGTGTTCTGTTAATTCATCTCACAGAGTTACATCTTTCCCTTCAAGAAGCCTTTCGCTAAGGCTGTTCTTGTGGAATTGGCAAAGGGATATTTGGAAGCCCATAGAGGCCTATGGTGAAAAAGGAAATATCTTCCGTTCAAAACTGGAAAGAAGCTTTCTGAGAAACTGCTCTGTGTTCTGTTAATTCATCTCACAGAGTTACATCTTTCCCTTCAAGAAGCCTTTCGCTAAGGCTGTTCTTGTGGAATTGGCAAAGGGATATTTGGAAGCCCATAGAGGGCTATGGTGAAAAAGGAAATATCTTCTGTTCAAAACTGGAAAGAAGCTTTCTGAGAAACTGCTCTGTGTTCTGTTAATTCATCTCACAGAGTTACATCTTTCCCTTCAAGAAACCTTTCGCTAAGGCTGTTCTTGTGGAATTGGCAAAGGGATATTTGGAAGCCCATAGAGGGCTACGGTGAAAAAGGAAATATCTTCCGTTCTAAACTGGAAAGAAGCTTTGTGAGAAACTGCTCTGTGTTCTGTTAATTCATCTCACAGAGTTACATCTTTCCCTTCAAGAAGCCTTTCGCTAAGGCTGTTCTTGTGGAATTGGCAAAGGGATATTTGGAAGCCCATAGAGGGCTATGGTGAAAAAGGAAATATCTTCCGTTCAAAACTGGAAAGAAGCTTTCTGAGAAACTGCTCTGTGTTCTGTTAATTCATCTCACAGAGTTACATCTTTCCCTTCAAGAAGCCTTTCGCTAAGGCTGTTCTTGTGGAATTGGCAAAGGGATATTTGGAAGCCCATAGAGGGCTATGGTGAAAAAGGAAATATCTTCCGTTCAAAACTGGAAAGAAGCTTTCTGAGAAACTGCTCTGTGTTCTGTTAATTCATCTCACAGAGTTACATCTTTCCCTTCAAGAAGCCTTTCGCTAAGGCTGTTCTTGGGGAATTGGCAAAGGGATATTTGGAAGCCCATAGAGGGCTATGGTGAAAAAGGAAATATCTTCCGTTCAAAACTGGAAAGAGGCTTTCTGAGAAACTACTCTGTGTTCTGTTAATTCATCTCACAGAGTTACATCTTTCCCTTCAAGAAGCCTTTCGCTAAGGCTGTTCTTGGGTAATTGGCAAAGGGATATTTGGAAGCCCATAGAGGGCTATGGTGAAAAAGGAAATATCTTCCGTTCAAAACTGGAAAGAAGCTTTCTGAGAAACTGCTCTGTGTTCTGTTAATTCATCTCACAGAGTTACATCTTTCCCTTCAAGAAGCCTTTCGCTAAGGCTGTTCTTGTGGAATTGGCAAAGGGATATTTGGAAGCCCATAGAGGCCTATGGTGAAAAAGGAAATATCTTCCGTTCTAAACTGGAAAGAAACTTTCTGAGAAACTGCTCTGTGTTCTGTTAATTCATCTCACAGAGTTACATCTTTCCCTTCAAGAAGCCTTTCGCTAAGGCTGTTCTTGTGGAATTGGCAAAGGGATATTTGGAAGCCCATAGAGAGCTATGGTGAAAAAGGAAATATCTTCCGTTCAAAACTGGAAAGAAGCTTTCTGAGAAACTGCTCTGTGTTCTGTTAATTCATCTCACAGAGTTACCTCTTTCCCTTCAAGAAGCCTTTCGCTAAGGCTGTTCTTGTGGAATTGGCAAAGGGATATTTGGAAGCCCATAGAGGGCTATGGTGAAAAAGGAAATATCTTCCGTTCAAAACTGGAAAGAAGCTTTCTGAGAAACTGCTCTGTGTTCTGTTAATTCATCTCACAGAGTTACATCTTTCCCTTCAAGAAGCCTTTCGCTAAGGCTGTTCTTGTGGAATTGGCAAAGGGATATTTGGAAGCCCATAGAGGCCTATGGTGAAAAAGGAAATATCTTCCGTTCAAAACTGGAAAGAAGCTTTCTGAGAAACTGCTCTGTGTTCTGTTAATTCATCTCACAGAGTTACATCTTTCCCTTCAAGAAGCCTTTCGCTAAGTCTGTTCTTGTGGAATTGGCAAAGGGATATTTGGAAGCCCATAGAGGCCTATGGTGAAAAAGGAAATATCTTCCGTTCAAAACTGGAAAGAAGCTTTCTGAGAAACTGCTCTGTGTTCTGTTAATTCATCTCACAGAGTTACATCTTTCCCTTCAAGAAGCCTTTCGCTAAGGCTGTTCTTGTGGAATTGGCAAAGGGATATTTGGAAGCCCATAGAGGGCTATGGTGAAAAAGGAAATATCTTCCGTTCAAAACTGGAAAGAAGCTTTCTGAGAAACTGCTCTGTGTTCTGTTTATTCATCTCACAGAGTTACATCTTTCCCTTCAAGAAGCCTTTCGCTAAGGCTGTTCTTGTGGAATTGGCAAAGGGATATTTGGAAGCCCATAGAGGGCTATGGTGAAAAAGGAAATATCTTCCGTTCAAAACTGGAAAGAAGCTTTCTGAGAAACTGCTCTGTGTTCTGTTAATTCATCTCACAGAGTTACATCTTTCCCTTCAAGAAGCCTTTCGCTAAGGCTGTTCTTGTGGAATTGGCAAAGGGATATTTGGAAGCCCATAGAGGCCTATGGTGAAAAAGGAAATATCTTCCGTTCAAAACTGGAAAGAAGCTTTCTGAGAAACTGCTCTGTGTTCTGTTAATTCATCTCACAGAGTTACATCTTTCCCTTCAAGAAGCCTTTCGCTAAGGCTGTTCTTGGGGAATTGGCAAAGGGATATTTGGAAGCCCATAGAGGGCTATGGTGAAAAAGGAAATATCTTCCGTTCAAAACTGGAAAGAGGCTTTCTGAGAAACTACTCTGTGTTCTGTTAATTCATCTCACAGAGTTACATCTTTCCCTTCAAGAAGCCTTTCGCTAAGGCTGTTCTTGGGGAATTGGCAAAGGGATATTTGGAAGCCCATAGAGGGCTATGGTGAAAAAGGAAATATCTTCCGTTCAAAACTGGAAAGAAGCTTTCTGAGAAACTGCTCTGTGTTCTGTTAATTCATCTCACCGAGTTACATCTTTCCCTTCAAGAAGCCTTTCGCTAAGGCTGTTCTTGTGGAATTGGCAAAGGGATATTTGGAAGCCCATAGAGGGCTACGGTGAAAAAGGAAATATCTTCCGTTCAAAACTGGAAAGAAGCTTTCTGAGAAACTGCTCTGTGTTCTGTTAATTCATCTCACAGAGTTACATCTTTCCCTTCAAGAAGCCTTTCGCTAAGGCTGTTCTTGTGGAATTGGGAAAGGGATATTTGGAAGCCCATAGAGGGCTATGGTGAAAAAGGAAATATCTTCCGTTCAAAACTGGAAAGAAGCTTTCTGAGAAACTGCTCTGTGTTCTGTTAATTCATCTCACAGAGTTACATCTTTCCCTTCAAGTAGCCTTTCGCTAAGGCTGTTCTTGTGGAATTGGCAAAGGGATATTTGGAAGCCCATAGAGGCCTATGGTGAAAAAGGAAATATCTTCCGTTCAAAACTGGAAAGAAGCTTTCTGAGAAACTGCTCTGTGTTCTGTTAATTCATCTCACAGAGTTACATCTTTCCCTTCAAGAAGCCTTTCGCTAAGGCTGTTCTTGTGTAATTGGCAAAGGGATATTTGGAAGCCCATAGAGGGCTATGGTGAAAAAGGAAATATCTTCCGTTCAAAACTGGAAAGAAGCTTTCTGAGAAACTGCTCTGTGTTCTGTTAATTCATCTCACAGAGTTACATCTTTCCCTTCAAGAAGCCTTTCGCTAAGGCTGTTCTTGTGGAATTGGCAAAGGGATATTTGGAAGCCCATAGAGGGCTACGGTGAAAAGGGAAATATCTTCCGTTCAAAACTGGAAAGAAGCTTTCTGAGAAACTGCTCTGTGTTCTGTTAATTCATCTCACAGAGTTACATCTTTCCCTTCAAGAAGCCTTTCGCTAAGGCTGTTCTTGTGGAATTGGCAAAGGGATATTTGGAAGCCCATAGAGGGCTATGGTGAAAAAGGAAATACCTTCCGTTCAAAACTGGAAAGAAGCTTTCTGAGAAACTGCTCTGTGTTCTGTTAATTCATCTCACAGAGTTACATCTTTCCCTTCAAGAAGCCTTTCGCTAAGGCTGTTCTTGTGGAATTGGCAAAGGGATATTTGGAAGCCCATAGAGGCCTATGGTGAAAAAGGAAATATCTTCCGTTCTGAACTGGAAAGAAGCTTTCTGAGAAACTGCTCTGTGTTCTGTTAATTCATCTCACAGAGTTACATCTTTCCCTTCAAGAAGCCTTTCGCTAAGGCTGTTCTTGTGGAATTGGCAAAGGGATATTTGGAAGCCCATAGAGGGCTATGGTGAAAAAGGAAATATCTTCCGTTCAAAACTGGAAAGAAGCTTTCTGAGAAACTGCTCTGTGTTCTGTTAATTCATCTCACAGAGTTACATCTTTCCCTTCAAGAAGCCTTTCGCTAAGGCTGTTCTTGTGGAATTGGCAAAGGGATATTTGGAAGCCCATAGAGGGCTATGGTGAAAAAGGAAATATCTTCCGTTCAAAACTGGAAAGAAGCTTTCTGAGAAACTGCTCTGTGTTCTGTTAATTCATCTCACAGAGTTACATCTTTCCCTTCAAGAAGCCTTTCGCTAAGGCTGTTCTTGTGGAATTGGCAAAGGGATATTTGGAAGCCCATAGAGGCCTATGGTGAAAAAGGAAATATCTTCCGTTCAAAACTGGAAAGAAGCTTTCTGAGAAACTGCTCTGTGTTCTGTTAATTCATCTCACAGAGTTACATCTTTCCCTTCAAGAAGCCTTTCGCTAAGGCTGTTCTTGTGGAATTGGCAAAGGGATATTTGGAAGCCCATAGAGGGCTATGGTGAAAAAGGAAATATCTTCCGTTCAAAACTGGAAAGAAGGTTTCTGAGAAACTGCTCTGTGTTCTGTTAATTCATCTCACAAAGTTACATCTTTCCCTTCAAGAAGCCTTTCGCTAAGGCTGTTCTTGTGGAATTGGCAAAGGGATATTTGGAAGCCCATAGAGCGCTACGGTGAAAAAGGAAATATCTTCCGTTCAAAAGTGGAAAGAAGCTTTCTGAGAAACTGCTCTGTGTTCTGTTAATTCATCTCACAGAGTTACATCTTTCCCTTCAAGAAACCTTTCGCTAAGGCTGTTCTTGTGTAATTGGCAAAGGGATATTTGGAAGCCCATAGAGGGCTATGGTGAAAAAGGAAGTATCTTCCGTTCAAAACTGGAAAGAAGCTTTCTGAGAAACTGCTCTGTGTTCTGTTAATTCATCTCACAGAGTTACATCTTTCCCTTCAAGAAGCCTTTCGCTAAGGCTGTTCTTGGGGAATTGGCAAAGGGATATTTGGAAGCCCATAGAGGGCTATGGTGAAAAAGGAAATATCTTCCGTTCAAAACTGGAAAGAAGCTTTCTGAGAAACTGCTCTGTGTTCTGTTAATTCATCTCACAGAGTTACATCTTTCCCTTCAAGAAGCCTTTCGCTAAGTCTGTTCTTGTGGAATTGGCAAAGGGATATTTGGAAGCCCATAGAGGGCTATGGTGAAAAAGGAAATATCTTCCGTTCAAAACTGGAAAGAAGCTTTCTGAGAAACTGCTCTATGTTCTGTTAATTCATCTCACAGAGTTACATCTTTACCTTCAAGAAGCCTTTCGCTAAGGCTGTTCTTGTGGAATTGGCAAAGGGATATTTGGAAGCCCAAAGAGGGCTATGGTGAAAAAGGAAATATCTTCCGTTCAAAACTGGAAAGAAGCTTTCTGAGAAACTGCTCTGTGTTCTGTTAATTCATCTCACAGAGTTACATCTTTCCCTTCAAGAAGCCTTTCGCTAAGGCTGTTCTTGTGGAATTGGCAAAGGGATATTTGGAAGCCCATAGAGGGGTATGGTGAAAAAGGAAATATCTTCCGTTCAAAACTGGAAAGAAGCTTTCTGAGAAACTGCTCTGTGTTCTGTTAATTCATCTCACAGAGTTACATCTTTCCCTTCAAGTAGCCTTTCGCTAAGGCTGTTCTTGTGGAATTGGCAAAGGGATATTTGGAAGCCCATAGAGGTCTATGGTGAAAAAGGAAATATCTTCCGTTCAAAACTGGAAAGAAGCTTTCTGAGAAACTGCTCTGTGTTCTGTTAATTCATCTCACAGAGTTACATCTTTCCCTTCAAGAAGCCTTTCGCTAAGGCTGTTCTTGTGTAATTGGCAAAGGGATATTTGGAAGCCCATAGAGGCCTATGGTGAAAAAGGAAATATCTTCCGTTCAAAACTGGAAAGAAGCTTTCTGAGAAACTGCTCTGTGTTCTGTTAATTCATCTCACAGAGTTACATCTTTCCCTTCAAGAAGCCTTTCGGTAAGGCTGTTCTTGGGGAATTGGCAAAGGGATATTTGGAAGCCCTTAGAGGGCTATGGTGAAAAAGGAAATATCTTCCGTTCAAAACTGGAAAGAAGCTATGTGAGAAACTGCTCTGTGTTCTGTTAATTCATCTCACAGAGTTACATCTTTCCCTTCAAGAAGCCTTTCGCTAAGGCTGTTCTTGGGGAATTGGCAAAGGGATATTTGGAAGCCCATAGAGGGCTATGGTGAAAAAGGAAATATCTTCCGTTCAAAACTGGAAAGAGGCTTTCTGAGAAACTACTCTGTGTTCTGTTAATTCATCTCACAGAGTTACATCTTTCCCTTCAAGAAGCCTTTCGCTAAGGCTGTTCTTGGGGAATTGGCAAAGGGATATTTGGAAGCCCATAGAGGGCTATGGTGAAAAAGGAAATATCTTCCGTTCAAAACTGGAAAGAAGCTTTCTGAGAAACTGCTCTGTGTTCTGTTAATTCATCTCACCGAGTTACATCTTTCCCTTCAAGAAGCCTTTCGCTAAGGCTGTTCTTGTGGAATTGGCAAAGGGATATTTGGAAGCCCATAGAGGGCTACGGTGAAAAAGGAAATGTCTTCCGTTCAAAACTGGAAAGAAGCTTTCTGAGAAACTGCTCTGTGTTCTGTTAATTCATCTCACAGAGTTACATCTTTCCCTTCAAGAAGCCTTTCGCTAAGGCTGTTCTTGTGGAATTGGGAAAGGGATATTTGGAAGCCCATAGAGGGCTATGGTGAAAAAGGAAATATCTTCCGTTCAAAACTGGAAAGAAGCTTTCTGAGAAACTGCTCTGTGTTCTGTTAATTCATCTCACAGAGTTACATCTTTCCCTTCAAGTAGCCTTTCGCTAAGGCTGTTCTTGTGGAATTGGCAAAGGGATATTTGGAAGCCCATAGTGGGCTATGGTGAAAAAGGAAGTATCTTCCGTTCAAAACTGGAAAGAAGCTTTCTGAGAAACTGCTCTGTGTTCTGTTAATTCATCTCACAGAGTTACATCTTTCCCTTCAAGAAGCCTTTCGCTAAGGCTGTTCTTGTGGAATTGGCAAAGGGATATTTGGAAGCCCATAGAGGGCTATGGTGAAAAAGGAAATATCTTCCGTTCAAAACTGGAAAGAAGCTTTCTGAGAAACTGCTCTGTGTTCTGTTAATTCATCTCACAGAGTTACATCTTTCCCTTCAAGAAGCCTTTCGCTAAGTCTGTTCTTGTGGAATTGGCAAAGGGATATTTGGAAGCCCATAGAGGGCTATGGTGAAAAAGGAAATATCTTCCGTTCAAAACTGGAAAGAAGCTTTCTGAGAAACTGCTCTATGTTCTGTTAATTCATCTCACAGAGTTACATCTTTACCTTCAAGAAGCCTTTCGCTAAGGCTGTTCTTGTGTAATTGGCAAAGGGATATTTGGAAGCCCAAAGAGGGCTATGGTGAAAAAGGAAATATCTTCCGTTCAAAACTGGAAAGAAGCTTTCTGAGAAACTGCTCTGTGTTCTGTTAATTCATCTCACAGAGTTACATCTTTCCCTTCAAGAAGCCTTTCGCTAAGGCTGTTCTTGTGGAATTGGCAAAGGGATATTTGGAAGCCCATAGAGGGGTATGGTGAAAAAGGAAATATCTTCCGTTCAAAACTGGAAAGAAGCTTTCTGAGAAACTGCTCTGTGTTCTGTTAATTCATCTCACAGAGTTACATCTTTCCCTTCAAGTAGCCTTTCGCTAAGGCTGTTCTTGTGGAATTGGCAAAGGGATATTTGGAAGCCCATAGAGGTCTATGGTGAAAAAGGAAATATCTTCCGTTCAAAACTGGAAAGAAGCTTTCTGAGAAACTGCTCTGTGTTCTGTTAATTCATCTCACAAAGTTACATCTTTCCCTTCAAGAAGCCTTTCGCTAAGGCTGTTCTTGTGTAATTGGCAAAGGGATATTTGGAAGCCCATAGAGGGCTATGGTGAAAAAGGAAATATCTTCCGTTCAAAACTGGAAAGAAGCTTTCTGAGAAACTGCTCTGTGTTCTGTTAATTCATCTCACAGAGTTACATCTTTCCCTTCAAGAAGCCTTTCGGTAAGGCTGTTCTTGGGGAATTGGCAAAGGGATATTTGGAAGCCCTTAGAGGGCTATGGTGAAAAAGGAAATATCTTCCGTTCAAAACTGGAAAGAAGCTATGTGAGAAACTGCTCTGTGTTCTGTTAATTCATCTCACAGAGTTACATCTTTCCCTTCAAGAAGCCTTTCGCTAAGGCTGTTCTTGTGGAATTGGCAAAGGGATATTTGGAAGGCCATAGAGGGCTATGGTGAAAAAGGAAATATCTTCCGTTCAAAACTGGAAAGAAGCTTTCTGAGAAACTGCTCTGTGTTCTGTTAATTCATCTCACAGAGTTACATCTTTCCCTTCAAGAAGCCTTTCGCTAAGGCTGTTCTTGTGGAATTGGCAAAGGGATATTTGGAAGCCCATAGAGGCCTATGGTGAAAAAGGAAATATCTTCCGTTCAAAACTGGAAAGAAGCTTTCTGAGAAACTGCTCTGTGTTCTGTTAATTCATCTCACAGAGTTACATCTTTCCCTTCAAGAAGCCTTTCGCTAAGGCTGTTCTTGTGGAATTGGCAAAGGGATATTTGGAAGCCCATAGAGGGCTATGGTGAAAAAGGAAATATCTTCTGTTCAAAACTGGAAAGAAGCTTTCTGAGAAACTGCTCTGTGTTCTGTTAATTCATCTCACAGAGTTACATCTTTCCCTTCAAGAAACCTTTCGCTAAGGCTGTTCTTGTGGAATTGGCAAAGGGATATTTGGAAGCCCATAGAGGGCTACGGTGAAAAAGGAAATATCTTCCGTTCTAAACTGGAAAGAAGCTTTGTGAGAAACTGCTCTGTGTTCTGTTAATTCATCTCACAGAGTTACATCTTTCCCTTCAAGAAGCCTTTCGCTAAGGCTGTTCTTGTGGAATTGGCAAAGGGATATTTGGAAGCCCATAGAGGGCTATGGTGAAAAAGGAAATATCTTCCGTTCAAAACTGGAAAGAAGCTTTCTGAGAAACTGCTCTGTGTTCTGTTAATTCATCTCACAGAGTTACATCTTTCCCTTCAAGAAGCCTTTCGCTAAGGCTGTTCTTGTGGAATTGGCAAAGGGATATTTGGAAGCCCATAGAGGGCTATGGTGAAAAAGGAAATATCTTCCGTTCAAAACTGGAAAGAAGCTTTCTGAGAAACTGCTCTGTGTTCTGTTAATTCATCTCACAGAGTTACATCTTTCCCTTCAAGAAGCCTTTCGCTAAGGCTGTTCTTGGGGAATTGGCAAAGGGATATTTGGAAGCCCATAGAGGGCTATGGTGAAAAAGGAAATATCTTCCGTTCAAAACTGGAAAGAGGCTTTCTGAGAAACTACTCTGTGTTCTGTTAATTCATCTCACAGAGTTACATCTTTCCCTTCAAGAAGCCTTTCGCTAAGGCTGTTCTTGGGTAATTGGCAAAGGGATATTTGGAAGCCCATAGAGGGCTATGGTGAAAAAGGAAATATCTTCCGTTCAAAACTGGAAAGAAGCTTTCTGAGAAACTGCTCTGTGTTCTGTTAATTCATCTCACAGAGTTACATC
Source organism: Chlorocebus sabaeus (assembly GCF_047675955.1). NCBI lineage: Eukaryota > Metazoa > Chordata > Mammalia > Primates > Cercopithecidae > Chlorocebus > Chlorocebus sabaeus. The sequence continues at coordinate 350,291 of NW_027328225.1, forward strand.
TTTCCCTTCAAGAAGCCTTTCGTTAAGGCTGTTCTTGTGGAATTGGCAAAGGGATATTTCGAAGCCCATAGAGGCCTATGGTGAAAAAGGAAATATCTTCCGTTCTAAACTGGAAAGAAACTTTCTGAGAAACTGCTCTGTGTTCTGTTAATTCAGCTCACAGAGTTACATCTTTCCCTTCAAGAAGCCTTTCGCTAAGGCTGTTCTTGTGGAATTGGCAAAGGGATATTTGGAAGCCCATAGAGAGCTATGGTGAAAAAGGAAATATCTTCCGTTCAAAACTGGAAAGAAGCTTTCTGAGAAACTGCTCTGTGTTCTGTTAATTCATCTCACAGAGTTACCTCTTTCCCTTCAAGAAGCCTTTCGCTAAGGCTGTTCTTGTGGAATTGGCAAAGGGATATTTGGAAGCCCATAGAGGGCTATGGTGAAAAAGTAAATATCTTCCGTTCAAAACTGGAAAGAAGCTTTCTGAGAAACTGCTCTGTGTTCTGTTAATTCATCTCACAGAGTTACATCTTTCCCTTCAAGAAGCCTTTCGCTAAGGCTGTTCTTGTGGAATTGGCAAAGGGATATTTGGAAGCCCATAGAGGCCTATGGTGAAAAAGGAAATATCTTCCGTTCAAAACTGGAAAGAAGCTTTCTGAGAAACTGCTCTGTGTTCTGTTAATTCATCTCACAGAGTTACATCTTTCCCTTCAAGAAGCCTTTCGCTAAGTCTGTTCTTGTGGAATTGGCAAAGGGATATTTGGAAGCCCATAGAGGCCTATGGTGAAAAAGGAAATATCTTCCGTTCAAAACTGGAAAGAAGCTTTCTGAGAAACTGCTCTGTGTTCTGTTAATTCATCTCACAGAGTTACATCTTTCCCTTCAAGAAGCCTTTCGCTAAGGCTGTTCTTGTGGAATTGGCAAAGGGATATTTGGAAGCCCATAGAGGGCTATGGTGAAAAAGGAAATATCTTCCGTTCAAAACTGGAAAGAAGCTTTCTGAGAAACTGCTCTGTGTTCTGTTAATTCATCTCACAGAGTTACATCTTTCCCTTCAAGAAGCCTTTCGCTAAGGCTGTTCTTGTGGAATTGGCAAAGGGATATTTGGAAGCCCATAGAGGGCTATGGTGAAAAAGGAAATATCTTCCGTTCAAAACTGGAAAGAAGCTTTCTGAGAAACTGCTCTGTGTTCTGTTAATTCATCTCACAGAGTTACATCTTTCCCTTCAAGAAGCCTTTCGCTAAGGCTGTTCTTGTGGAATTGGCAAAGGGATATTTGGAAGCCCATAGAGGCCTATGGTGAAAAAGGAAATATCTTCCGTTCAAAACTGGAAAGAAGCTTTCTGAGAAACTGCTCTGTGTTCTGTTAATTCATCTCACAGAGTTACATCTTTCCCTTCAAGAAGCCTTTCGCTAAGGCTGTTCTTGGGGAATTGGCAAAGGGATATTTGGAAGCCCATAGAGGGCTATGGTGAAAAAGGAAATATCTTCCGTTCAAAACTGGAAAGAGGCTTTCTGAGAAACTACTCTGTGTTCTGTTAATTCATCTCACAGAGTTACATCTTTCCCTTCAAGAAGCCTTTCGCTAAGGCTGTTCTTGGGGAATTGGCAAAGGGATATTTGGAAGCCCATAGAGGGCTATGGTGAAAAAGGAAATATCTTCCGTTCAAAACTGGAAAGAAGCTTTCTGAGAAACTGCTCTGTGTTCTGTTAATTCATCTCACCGAGTTACATCTTTCCCTTCAAGAAGCCTTTCGCTAAGGCTGTTCTTGTGGAATTGGCAAAGGGATATTTGGAAGCCCATAGAGGGCTACGGTGAAAAAGGAAATATCTTCCGTTCAAAACTGGAAAGAAGCTTTCTGAGAAACTGCTCTGTGTTCTGTTAATTCATCTCACAGAGTTACATCTTTCCCTTCAAGAAGCCTTTCGCTAAGGCTGTTCTTGTGGAATTGGGAAAGGGATATTTGGAAGCCCATAGAGGGCTATGGTGAAAAAGGAAATATCTTCCGTTCAAAACTGGAAAGAAGCTTTCTGAGAAACTGCTCTGTGTTCTGTTAATTCATCTCACAGAGTTACATCTTTCCCTTCAAGTAGCCTTTCGCTAAGGCTGTTCTTGTGGAATTGGCAAAGGGATATTTGGAAGCCCATAGAGGCCTATGGTGAAAAAGGAAATATCTTCCGTTCAAAACTGGAAAGAAGCTTTCTGAGAAACTGCTCTGTGTTCTGTTAATTCATCTCACAGAGTTACATCTTTCCCTTCAAGAAGCCTTTCGCTAAGGCTGTTCTTGTGTAATTGGCAAAGGGATATTTGGAAGCCCATAGAGGGCTATGGTGAAAAAGGAAATATCTTCCGTTCAAAACTGGAAAGAAGCTTTCTGAGAAACTGCTCTGTGTTCTGTTAATTCATCTCACAGAGTTACATCTTTCCCTTCAAGAAGCCTTTCGCTAAGGCTGTTCTTGTGGAATTGGCAAAGGGATATTTGGAAGCCCATAGAGGGCTACGGTGAAAAGGGAAATATCTTCCGTTCAAAACTGGAAAGAAGCTTTCTGAGAAACTGCTCTGTGTTCTGTTAATTCATCTCACAGAGTTACATCTTTCCCTTCAAGAAGCCTTTCGCTAAGGCTGTTCTTGTGGAATTGGCAAAGGGATATTTGGAAGCCCATAGAGGGCTATGGTGAAAAAGGAAATACCTTCCGTTCAAAACTGGAAAGAAGCTTTCTGAGAAACTGCTCTGTGTTCTGTTAATTCATCTCACAGAGTTACATCTTTCCCTTCAAGAAGCCTTTCGCTAAGGCTGTTCTTGTGGAATTGGCAAAGGGATATTTGGAAGCCCATAGAGGCCTATGGTGAAAAAGGAAATATCTTCCGTTCTGAACTGGAAAGAAGCTTTCTGAGAAACTGCTCTGTGTTCTGTTAATTCATCTCACAGAGTTACATCTTTCCCTTGAAGAAGCCTTTCGCTAAGGCTGTTCTTGTGTAATTGGCAAAGGGATATTTGGAAGCCCATAGAGGCCTATGGTGAAAAAGGAAATATCTTCCGTTCAAAACTGGAAAGAAGCTTTCTGAGAAACTGCTCTGTGTTCTGTTAATTCATCTCACAGAGTTACATCTTTCCCTTCAAGAAGCCTTTCGGTAAGGCTGTTCTTGGGGAATTGGCAAAGGGATATTTGGAAGCCCTTAGAGGGCTATGGTGAAAAAGGAAATATCTTCCGTTCAAAACTGGAAAGAAGCTATGTGAGAAACTGCTCTGTGTTCTGTTAATTCATCTCACAGAGTTACATCTTTCCCTTCAAGAAGCCTTTCGCTAAGGCTGTTCTTGGGGAATTGGCAAAGGGATATTTGGAAGCCCATAGAGGGCTATGGTGAAAAAGGAAATATCTTCCGTTCAAAACTGGAAAGAGGCTTTCTGAGAAACTACTCTGTGTTCTGTTAATTCATCTCACAGAGTTACATCTTTCCCTTCAAGAAGCCTTTCGCTAAGGCTGTTCTTGGGGAATTGGCAAAGGGATATTTGGAAGCCCATAGAGGGCTATGGTGAAAAAGGAAATATCTTCCGTTCAAAACTGGAAAGAAGCTTTCTGAGAAACTGCTCTGTGTTCTGTTAATTCATCTCACCGAGTTACATCTTTCCCTTCAAGAAGCCTTTCGCTAAGGCTGTTCTTGTGGAATTGGCAAAGGGATATTTGGAAGCCCATAGAGGGCTACGGTGAAAAAGGAAATGTCTTCCGTTCAAAACTGGAAAGAAGCTTTCTGAGAAACTGCTCTGTGTTCTGTTAATTCATCTCACAGAGTTACATCTTTCCCTTCAAGAAGCCTTTCGCTAAGGCTGTTCTTGTGGAATTGGGAAAGGGATATTTGGAAGCCCATAGAGGGCTATGGTGAAAAAGGAAATATCTTCCGTTCAAAACTGGAAAGAAGCTTTCTGAGAAACTGCTCTGTGTTCTGTTAATTCATCTCACAGAGTTACATCTTTCCCTTCAAGTAGCCTTTCGCTAAGGCTGTTCTTGTGGAATTGGCAAAGGGATATTTGGAAGCCCATAGTGGGCTATGGTGAAAAAGGAAGTATCTTCCGTTCAAAACTGGAAAGAAGCTTTCTGAGAAACTGCTCTGTGTTCTGTTAATTCATCTCACAGAGTTACATCTTTCCCTTCAAGAAGCCTTTCGCTAAGGCTGTTCTTGTGGAATTGGCAAAGGGATATTTGGAAGCCCATAGAGGGCTATGGTGAAAAAGGAAATATCTTCCGTTCAAAACTGGAAAGAAGCTTTCTGAGAAACTGCTCTGTGTTCTGTTAATTCATCTCACAGAGTTACATCTTTCCCTTCAAGAAGCCTTTCGCTAAGTCTGTTCTTGTGGAATTGGCAAAGGGATATTTGGAAGCCCATAGAGGGCTATGGTGAAAAAGGAAATATCTTCCGTTCAAAACTGGAAAGAAGCTTTCTGAGAAACTGCTCTATGTTCTGTTAATTCATCTCACAGAGTTACATCTTTACCTTCAAGAAGCCTTTCGCTAAGGCTGTTCTTGTGTAATTGGCAAAGGGATATTTGGAAGCCCAAAGAGGGCTATGGTGAAAAAGGAAATATCTTCCGTTCAAAACTGGAAAGAAGCTTTCTGAGAAACTGCTCTGTGTTCTGTTAATTCATCTCACAGAGTTACATCTTTCCCTTCAAGAAGCCTTTCGCTAAGGCTGTTCTTGTGGAATTGGCAAAGGGATATTTGGAAGCCCATAGAGGGGTATGGTGAAAAAGGAAATATCTTCCGTTCAAAACTGGAAAGAAGCTTTCTGAGAAACTGCTCTGTGTTCTGTTAATTCATCTCACAGAGTTACATCTTTCCCTTCAAGTAGCCTTTCGCTAAGGCTGTTCTTGTGGAATTGGCAAAGGGATATTTGGAAGCCCATAGAGGTCTATGGTGAAAAAGGAAATATCTTCCGTTCAAAACTGGAAAGAAGCTTTCTGAGAAACTGCTCTGTGTTCTGTTAATTCATCTCACAAAGTTACATCTTTCCCTTCAAGAAGCCTTTCGCTAAGGCTGTTCTTGTGTAATTGGCAAAGGGATATTTGGAAGCCCATAGAGGGCTATGGTGAAAAAGGAAATATCTTCCGTTCAAAACTGGAAAGAAGCTTTCTGAGAAACTGCTCTGTGTTCTGTTAATTCATCTCACAGAGTTACATCTTTCCCTTCAAGAAGCCTTTCGGTAAGGCTGTTCTTGGGGAATTGGCAAAGGGATATTTGGAAGCCCTTAGAGGGCTATGGTGAAAAAGGAAATATCTTCCGTTCAAAACTGGAAAGAAGCTATGTGAGAAACTGCTCTGTGTTCTGTTAATTCATCTCACAGAGTTACATCTTTCCCTTCAAGAAGCCTTTCGCTAAGGCTGTTCTTGTGGAATTGGCAAAGGGATATTTGGAAGCCCATAGAGGGCTATGGTGAAAAAGGAAATATCTTCCGTTCAAAACTGGAAAGAAGCTTTCTGAGAAACTGCTCTATGTTCTGTTAATTCATCTCACAGAGTTACATCTTTACCTTCAAGAAGCCTTTCGCTAAGGCTGTTCTTGTGTAATTGGCAAAGGGATATTTGGAAGCCCAAAGAGGGCTATGGTGAAAAAGGAAATATCTTCCGTTCAAAACTGGAAAGAAGCTTTCTGAGAAACTGCTCTGTGTTCTGTTAATTCATCTCACAGAGTTACATCTTTCCCTTCAAGAAGCCTTTCGCTAAGGCTGTTCTTGTGGAATTGGCAAAGGGATATTTGGAAGCCCATAGAGGGGTATGGTGAAAAAGGAAATATCTTCCGTTCAAAACTGGAAAGAAGCTTTCTGAGAAACTGCTCTGTGTTCTGTTAATTCATCTCACAGAGTTACATCTTTCCCTTCAAGTAGCCTTTCGCTAAGGCTGTTCTTGTGGAATTGGCAAAGGGATATTTGGAAGCCCATAGAGGTCTATGGTGAAAAAGGAAATATCTTCCGTTCAAAACTGGAAAGAAGCTTTCTGAGAAACTGCTCTGTGTTCTGTTAATTCATCTCACAAAGTTACATCTTTCCCTTCAAGAAGCCTTTCGCTAAGGCTGTTCTTGTGTAATTGGCAAAGGGATATTTGGAAGCCCATAGAGGGCTATGGTGAAAAAGGAAATATCTTCCGTTCAAAACTGGAAAGAAGCTTTCTGAGAAACTGCTCTGTGTTCTGTTAATTCATCTCACAGAGTTACATCTTTCCCTTCAAGAAGCCTTTCGGTAAGGCTGTTCTTGGGGAATTGGCAAAGGGATATTTGGAAGCCCTTAGAGGGCTATGGTGAAAAAGGAAATATCTTCCGTTCAAAACTGGAAAGAAGCTATGTGAGAAACTGCTCTGTGTTCTGTTAATTCATCTCACAGAGTTACATCTTTCCCTTCAAGAAGCCTTTCGCTAAGGCTGTTCTTGTGGAATTGGCAAAGGGATATTTGGAAGCCCATAGAGGGCTATGGTGAAAAAGGAAATATCTTCCGTTCAAAACTGGAAAGAAGCTTTCTGAGAAACTGCTCTGTGTTCTGTTAATTCATCTCACAGAGTTACATCTTTCCCTTCAAGAAGCCTTTCGCTAAGGCTGTTCTTGTGGAATTGGCAAAGGGATATTTGGAAGCCCATAGAGGCCTATGGTGAAAAAGGAAATATCTTCCGTTCAAAACTGGAAAGAAGCTTTCTGAGAAACTGCTCTGTGTTCTGTTAATTCATCTCACAGAGTTACATCTTTCCCTTCAAGAAGCCTTTCGCTAAGGCTGTTCTTGTGGAATTGGCAAAGGGATATTTGGAAGCCCATAGAGGGCTATGGTGAAAAAGGAAATATCTTCCGTTCAAAACTGGAAAGAAGCTTTCTGAGAAACTGCTCTGTGTTCTGTTAATTCATCTCACAGAGTTACATCTTTCCCTTCAAGAAACCTTTCGCTAAGGCTGTTCTTGTGGAATTGGCAAAGGGATATTTGGAAGCCCATAGAGGGCTACGGTGAAAAAGGAAATATCTTCCGTTCTAAACTGGAAAGAAGCTTTGTGAGAAACTGCTCTGTGTTCTGTTAATTCATCTCACAGAGTTACATCTTTCCCTTCAAGAAGCCTTTCGCTAAGGCTGTTCTTGTGGAATTGGCAAAGGGATATTTGGAAGCCCATAGAGGGCTATGGTGAAAAAGGAAATACCTTCCGTTCAAAACTGGAAAGAAGCTTTCTGAGAAACTGCTCTGTGTTCTGTTAATTCATCTCACAGAGTTACATCTTTCCCTTCAAGAAGCCTTTCGCTAAGGCTGTTCTTGTGGAATTGGCAAAGGGATATTTGGAAGCCCATAGAGGGCTATGGTGAAAAAGGAAATATCTTCCGTTCAAAACTGGAAAGAAGCTTTCTGAGAAACTGCTCTGTGTTCTGTTAATTCATCTCACAGAGTTACATCTTTCCCTTCAAGAAGCCTTTCGCTAAGGCTGTTCTTGGGGAATTGGCAAAGGGATATTTGGAAGCCCATAGAGGGCTATGGTGAAAAAGGAAATATCTTCCGTTCAAAACTGGAAAGAGGCTTTCTGAGAAACTACTCTGTGTTCTGTTAATTCATCTCACAGAGTTACATCTTTCCCTTCAAGAAGCCTTTCGCTAAGGCTGTTCTTGGGTAATTGGCAAAGGGATATTTGGAAGCCCATAGAGGGCTATGGTGAAAAAGGAAATATCTTCCGTTCAAAACTGGAAAGAAGCTTTCTGAGAAACTGCTCTGTGTTCTGTTAATTCATCTCACAGAGTTACATCTTTCCCTTCAAGAAGCCTTTCGTTAAGGCTGTTCTTGTGGAATTGGCAAAGGGATATTTCGAAGCCCATAGAGGCCTATGGTGAAAAAGGAAATATCTTCCGTTCTAAACTGGAAAGAAACTTTCTGAGAAACTGCTCTGTGTTCTGTTAATTCATCTCACAGAGTTACATCTTTCCCTTCAAGAAGCCTTTCGCTAAGGCTGTTCTTGTGGAATTGGCAAAGGGATATTTGGAAGCCCATAGAGAGCTATGGTGAAAAAGGAAATATCTTCCGTTCAAAACTGGAAAGAAGCTTTCTGAGAAACTGCTCTGTGTTCTGTTAATTCATCTCACAGAGTTACCTCTTTCCCTTCAAGAAGCCTTTCGCTAAGGCTGTTCTTGTGGAATTGGCAAAGGGATATTTGGAAGCCCATAGAGGGCTATGGTGAAAAAGGAAATATCTTCCGTTCAAAACTGGAAAGAAGCTTTCTGAGAAACTGCTCTGTGTTCTGTTAATTCATCTCACAGAGTTACATCTTTCCCTTCAAGAAGCCTTTCGCTAAGGCTGTTCTTGTGGAATTGGCAAAGGGATATTTGGAAGCCCATAGAGGCCTATGGTGAAAAAGGAAATATCTTCCGTTCAAAACTGGAAAGAAGCTTTCTGAGAAACTGCTCTGTGTTCTGTTAATTCATCTCACAGAGTTACATCTTTCCCTTCAAGAAGCCTTTCGCTAAGTCTGTTCTTGTGGAATTGGCAAAGGGATATTTGGAAGCCCATAGAGGCCTATGGTGAAAAAGGAAATATCTTCCGTTCAAAACTGGAAAGAAGCTTTCTGAGAAACTGCTCTGTGTTCTGTTAATTCATCTCACAGAGTTACATCTTTCCCTTCAAGAAGCCTTTCGCTAAGGCTGTTCTTGTGGAATTGGCAAAGGGATATTTGGAAGCCCATAGAGGGCTATGGTGAAAAAGGAAATATCTTCCGTTCAAAACTGGAAAGAAGCTTTCTGAGAAACTGCTCTGTGTTCTGTTAATTCATCTCACAGAGTTACATCTTTCCCTTCAAGAAGCCTTTCGCTAAGGCTGTTCTTGTGGAATTGGCAAAGGGATATTTGGAAGCCCATAGAGGGCTATGGTGAAAAAGGAAATATCTTCCGTTCAAAACTGGAAAGAAGCTTTCTGAGAAACTGCTCTGTGTTCTGTTAATTCATCTCACAGAGTTACATCTTTCCCTTCAAGAAGCCTTTCGCTAAGGCTGTTCTTGTGGAATTGGCAAAGGGATATTTGGAAGCCCATAGAGGCCTATGGTGAAAAAGGAAATATCTTCCGTTCAAAACTGGAAAGAAGCTTTCTGAGAAACTGCTCTGTGTTCTGTTAATTCATCTCACAGAGTTACATCTTTCCCTTCAAGAAGCCTTTCGCTAAGGCTGTTCTTGGGGAATTGGCAAAGGGATATTTGGAAGCCCATAGAGGGCTATGGTGAAAAAGGAAATATCTTCCGTTCAAAACTGGAAAGAGGCTTTCTGAGAAACTACTCTGTGTTCTGTTAATTCATCTCACAGAGTTACATCTTTCCCTTCAAGAAGCCTTTCGCTAAGGCTGTTCTTGGGGAATTGGCAAAGGGATATTTGGAAGCCCATAGAGGGCTATGGTGAAAAAGGAAATATCTTCCGTTCAAAACTGGAAAGAAGCTTTCTGAGAAACTGCTCTGTGTTCTGTTAATTCATCTCACCGAGTTACATCTTTCCCTTCAAGAAGCCTTTCGCTAAGGCTGTTCTTGTGGAATTGGCAAAGGGATATTTGGAAGCCCATAGAGGGCTACGGTGAAAAAGGAAATATCTTCCGTTCAAAACTGGAAAGAAGCTTTCTGAGAAACTGCTCTGTGTTCTGTTAATTCATCTCACAGAGTTACATCTTTCCCTTCAAGAAGCCTTTCGCTAAGGCTGTTCTTGTGGAATTGGGAAAGGGATATTTGGAAGCCCATAGAGGGCTATGGTGAAAAAGGAAATATCTTCCGTTCAAAACTGGAAAGAAGCTTTCTGAGAAACTGCTCTGTGTTCTGTTAATTCATCTCACAGAGTTACATCTTTCCCTTCAAGTAGCCTTTCGCTAAGGCTGTTCTTGTGGAATTGGCAAAGGGATATTTGGAAGCCCATAGAGGCCTATGGTGAAAAAGGAAATATCTTCCGTTCAAAACTGGAAAGAAGCTTTCTGAGAAACTGCTCTGTGTTCTGTTAATTCATCTCACAGAGTTACATCTTTCCCTTCAAGAAGCCTTTCGCTAAGGCTGTTCTTGTGTAATTGGCAAAGGGATATTTGGAAGCCCATAGAGGGCTATGGTGAAAAAGGAAATATCTTCCGTTCAAAACTGGAAAGAAGCTTTCTGAGAAACTGCTCTGTGTTCTGTTAATTCATCTCACAGAGTTACATCTTTCCCTTCAAGAAGCCTTTCGCTAAGGCTGTTCTTGTGGAATTGGCAAAGGGATATTTGGAAGCCCATAGAGGGCTACGGTGAAAAGGGAAATATCTTCCGTTCAAAACTGGAAAGAAGCTTTCTGAGAAACTGCTCTGTGTTCTGTTAATTCATCTCACAGAGTTACATCTTTCCCTTCAAGAAGCCTTTCGCTAAGGCTGTTCTTGTGGAATTGGCAAAGGGATATTTGGAAGCCCATAGAGGGCTATGGTGAAAAAGGAAATACCTTCCGTTCAAAACTGGAAAGAAGCTTTCTGAGAAACTGCTCTGTGTTCTGTTAATTCATCTCACAGAGTTACATCTTTCCCTTCAAGAAGCCTTTCGCTAAGGCTGTTCTTGTGGAATTGGCAAAGGGATATTTGGAAGCCCATAGAGGCCTATGGTGAAAAAGGAAATATCTTCCGTTCTGAACTGGAAATAAGCTTTCTGAGAAACTGCTCTGTGTTCTGTTAATTCATCTCACAGAGTTACATCTTTCCCTTCAAGAAGCCTTTCGCTAAGGCTGTTCTTGTGGAATTGGCAAAGGGATATTTGGAAGCCCATAGAGGGCTATGGTGAAAAAGGAAATATCTTCCGTTCAAAACTGGAAAGAAGCTTTCTGAGAAACTGCTCTGTGTTCTGTTAATTCATCTCACAGAGTTACATCTTTCCCTTCAAGAAGCCTTTCGCTAAGGCTGTTCTTGTGGAATTGGCAAAGGGATATTTGGAAGCCCATAGAGGGCTATGGTGAAAAAGGAAATATCTTCCGTTCAAAACTGGAAAGAAGCTTTCTGAGAAACTGCTCTGTGTTCTGTTAATTCATCTCACAGAGTTACATCTTTCCCTTCAAGAAGCCTTTCGCTAAGGCTGTTCTTGTGGAATTGGCAAAGGGATATTTGGAAGCCCATAGAGGCCTATGGTGAAAAAGGAAATATCTTCCGTTCAAAACTGGAAAGAAGCTTTCTGAGAAACTGCTCTGTGTTCTGTTAATTCATCTCACAGAGTTACATCTTTCCCTTCAAGAAGCCTTTCGCTAAGGCTGTTCTTGTGGAATTGGCAAAGGGATATTTGGAAGCCCATAGAGGCCTATGGTGAAAAAGGAAATATCTTCCGTTCAAAACTGGAAAGAAGCTTTCTGAGAAACTGCTCTGTGTTCTGTTAATTCATCTCACAGAGTTACATCTTTCCCTTCAAGAAGCCTTTCGCTAAGGCTGTTCTTGTGGAATTGGCAAAGGGATATTTGGAAGCCCATAGAGGGCTATGGTGAAAAAGGAAATATCTTCCGTTCAAAACTGGAAAGAAGGTTTCTGAGAAACTGCTCTGTGTTCTGTTAATTCATCTCACAGAGTTACATCTTTCCCTTCAAGAAGCCTTTCGCTAAGGCTGTTCTTGTGGAATTGGCAAAGGGATATTTGGAAGCCCATAGAGCGCTACGGTGAAAAAGGAAATATCTTCCGTTCAAAAGTGGAAAGAAGCTTTCTGAGAAACTGCTCTGTGTTCTGTTAATTCATCTCACAGAGTTACATCTTTCCCTTCAAGAAACCTTTCGCTAAGGCTGTTCTTGTGTAATTGGCAAAGGGATATTTGGAAGCCCATAGAGGGCTATGGTGAAAAAGGAAGTATCTTCCGTTCAAAACTGGAAAGAAGCTTTCTGAGAAACTGCTCTGTGTTCTGTTAATTCATCTCACAGAGTTACATCTTTCCCTTCAAGAAGCCTTTCGCTAAGGCTGTTCTTGGGGAATTGGCAAAGGGATATTTGGAAGCCCATAGAGGGCTATGGTGAAAAAGGAAATATCTTCCGTTCAAAACTGGAAAGAAGCTTTCTGAGAAACTGCTCTGTGTTCTGTTAATTCATCTCACAGAGTTACATCTTTCCCTTCAAGAAGCCTTTCGCTAAGTCTGTTCTTGTGGAATTGGCAAAGGGATATTTGAAAGCCCATAGAGGGCTATGGTGAAAAAGGAAATATCTTCCGTTCAAAACTGGAAAGAAGCTTTCTGAGAAACTGCTCTATGTTCTGTTAATTCATCTCACAGAGTTACATCTTTACCTTCAAGAAGCCTTTCGCTAAGGCTGTTCTTGTGTAATTGGCAAAGGGATATTTGGAAGCCCAAAGAGGGCTATGGTGAAAAAGGAAATATCTTCCGTTCAAAACTGGAAAGAAGCTTTCTGAGAAACTGCTCTGTGTTCTGTTAATTCATCTCACAGAGTTACATCTTTCCCTTCAAGAAGCCTTTCGCTAAGGCTGTTCTTGTGGAATTGGCAAAGGGATATTTGGAAGCCCATAGAGGGGTATGGTGAAAAAGGAAATATCTTCCGTTCAAAACTGGAAAGAAGCTTTCTGAGAAACTGCTCTGTGTTCTGTTAATTCATCTCACAGAGTTACATCTTTCCCTTCAAGTAGCCTTTCGCTAAGGCTGTTCTTGTGGAATTGGCAAAGGGATATTTGGAAGCCCATAGAGGTCTATGGTGAAAAAGGAAATATCTTCCGTTCAAAACTGGAAAGAAGCTTTCTGAGAAACTGCTCTGTGTTCTGTTAATTCATCTCACAGAGTTACATCTTTCCCTTCAAGAAGCCTTTCGCTAAGGCTGTTCTTGTGTAATTGGCAAAGGGATATTTGGAAGCCCATAGAGGCCTATGGTGAAAAAGGAAATATCTTCCGTTCAAAACTGGAAAGAAGCTTTCTGAGAAACTGCTCTGTGTTCTGTTAATTCATCTCACAGAGTTACATCTTTCCCTTCAAGAAGCCTTTCGGTAAGGCTGTTCTTGGGGAATTGGCAAAGGGATATTTGGAAGCCCTTAGAGGGCTATGGTGAAAAAGGAAATATCTTCCGTTCAAAACTGGAAAGAAGCTATGTGAGAAACTGCTCTGTGTTCTGTTAATTCATCTCACAGAGTTACATCTTTCCCTTCAAGAAGCCTTTCGCTAAGGCTGTTCTTGGGGAATTGGCAAAGGGATATTTGGAAGCCCATAGAGGGCTATGGTGAAAAAGGAAATATCTTCCGTTCAAAACTGGAAAGAGGCTTTCTGAGAAACTACTCTGTGTTCTGTTAATTCATCTCACAGAGTTACATCTTTCCCTTCAAGAAGCCTTTCGCTAAGTCTGTTCTTGGGGAATTGGCAAAGGGATATTTGGAAGCCCATAGAGGGCTATGGTGAAAAAGGAAATATCTTCCGTTCAAAACTGGAAAGAAGCTTTCTGAGAAACTGCTCTGTGTTCTGTTAATTCATCTCACCGAGTTACATCTTTCCCTTCAAGAAGCCTTTCGCTAAGGCTGTTCTTGTGGAATTGGCAAAGGGATATTTGGAAGCCCATAGAGGGCTACGGTGAAAAAGGAAATGTCTTCCGTTCAAAACTGGAAAGAAGCTTTCTGAGAAACTGCTCTGTGTTCTGTTAATTCATCTCACAGAGTTACATCTTTCCCTTCAAGAAGCCTTTCGCTAAGGCTGTTCTTGTGGAATTGGGAAAGGGATATTTGGAAGCCCATAGAGGGCTATGGTGAAAAAGGAAATATCTTCCGTTCAAAACTGGAAAGAAGCTTTCTGAGAAACTGCTCTGTGTTCTGTTAATTCATCTCACAGAGTTACATCTTTCCCTTCAAGTAGCCTTTCGCTAAGGCTGTTCTTGTGGAATTGGCAAAGGGATATTTGGAAGCCCATAGAGGCCTATGGTGAAAAAGGAAATATCTTCCGTTCAAAACTGGAAAGAAGCTTTCTGAGAAACTGCTCTGTGTTCTGTTAATTCATCTCACAGAGTTACATCTTTCCCTTCAAGTAGCCTTTCGCTAAGGCTGTTCTTGTGGAATTGGCAAAGGGATATTTGGAAGCCCATAGTGGGCTATGGTGAAAAAGGAAGTATCTTCCGTTCAAAACTGGAAAGAAGCTTTCTGAGAAACTGCTCTGTGTTCTGTTAATTCATCTCACAGAGTTACATCTTTCCCTTCAAGAAGCCTTTCGCTAAGGCTGTTCTTGTGGAATTGGCAAAGGGATATTTGGAAGCCCATAGAGGGCTATGGTGAAAAAGGAAATATCTTCCGTTCAAAACTGGAAAGAAGCTTTCTGAGAAACTGCTCTGTGTTCTGTTAATTCATCTCACAGAGTTACATCTTTCCCTTCAAGAAGCCTTTCGCTAAGTCTGTTCTTGTGGAATTGGCAAAGGGATATTTGGAAGCCCATAGAGGGCTATGGTGAAAAAGGAAATATCTTCCGTTCAAAACTGGAAAGAAGCTTTCTGAGAAACTGCTCTATGTTCTGTTAATTCATCTCACAGAGTTACATCTTTACCTTCAAGAAGCCTTTCGCTAAGGCTGTTCTTGTGTAATTGGCAAAGGGATATTTGGAAGCCCAAAGAGGGCTATGGTGAAAAAGGAAATATCTTCCGTTCAAAACTGGAAAGAAGCTTTCTGAGAAACTGCTCTGTGTTCTGTTAATTCATCTCACAGAGTTACATCTTTCCCTTCAAGAAGCCTTTCGCTAAGGCTGTTCTTGTGGAATTGGCAAAGGGATATTTGGAAGCCCATAGAGGGGTATGGTGAAAAAGGAAATATCTTCCGTTCAAAACTGGAAAGAAGCTTTCTGAGAAACTGCTCTGTGTTCTGTTAATTCATCTCACAGAGTTACATCTTTCCCTTCAAGTAGCCTTTCGCTAAGGCTGTTCTTGTGGAATTGGCAAAGGGATATTTGGAAGCCCATAGAGGTCTATGGTGAAAAAGGAAATATCTTCCGTTCAAAACTGGAAAGAAGCTTTCTGAGAAACTGCTCTGTGTTCTGTTAATTCATCTCACAAAGTTACATCTTTCCCTTCAAGAAGCCTTTCGCTAAGGCTGTTCTTGTGTAATTGGCAAAGGGATATTTGGAAGCCCATAGAGGGCTATGGTGAAAAAGGAAATATCTTCCGTTCAAAACTGGAAAGAAGCTTTCTGAGAAACTGCTCTGTGTTCTGTTAATTCATCTCACAGAGTTACATCTTTCCCTTCAAGAAGCCTTTCGGTAAGGCTGTTCTTGGGGAATTGGCAAAGGGATATTTGGAAGCCCTTAGAGGGCTATGGTGAAAAAGGAAATATCTTCCGTTCAAAACTGGAAAGAAGCTATGTGAGAAACTGCTCTGTGTTCTGTTAATTCATCTCACAGAGTTACATCTTTCCCTTCAAGAAGCCTTTCGCTAAGGCTGTTCTTGTGGAATTGGCAAAGGGATATTTGGAAGCCCATAGAGGGCTATGGTGAAAAAGGAAATATCTTCCGTTCAAAACTGGAAAGAAGCTTTCTGAGAAACTGCTCTATGTTCTGTTAATTCATCTCACAGAGTTACATCTTTACCTTCAAGAAGCCTTTCGCTAAGGCTGTTCTTGTGTAATTGGCAAAGGGATATTTGGAAGCCCAAAGAGGGCTATGGTGAAAAAGGAAATATCTTCCGTTCAAAACTGGAAAGAAGCTTTCTGAGAAACTGCTCTGTGTTCTGTTAATTCATCTCACAGAGTTACATCTTTCCCTTCAAGAAGCCTTTCGCTAAGGCTGTTCTTGTGGAATTGGCAAAGGGATATTTGGAAGCCCATAGAGGGGTATGGTGAAAAAGGAAATATCTTCCGTTCAAAACTGGAAAGAAGCTTTCTGAGAAACTGCTCTGTGTTCTGTTAATTCATCTCACAGAGTTACATCTTTCCCTTCAAGTAGCCTTTCGCTAAGGCTGTTCTTGTGGAATTGGCAAAGGGATATTTGGAAGCCCATAGAGGTCTATGGTGAAAAAGGAAATATCTTCCGTTCAAAACTGGAAAGAAGCTTTCTGAGAAACTGCTCTGTGTTCTGTTAATTCATCTCACAAAGTTACATCTTTCCCTTCAAGAAGCCTTTCGCTAAGGCTGTTCTTGTGTAATTGGCAAAGGGATATTTGGAAGCCCATAGAGGGCTATGGTGAAAAAGGAAATATCTTCCGTTCAAAACTGGAAAGAAGCTTTCTGAGAAACTGCTCTGTGTTCTGTTAATTCATCTCACAGAGTTACATCTTTCCCTTCAAGAAGCCTTTCGGTAAGGCTGTTCTTGGGGAATTGGCAAAGGGATATTTGGAAGCCCTTAGAGGGCTATGGTGAAAAAGGAAATATCTTCCGTTCAAAACTGGAAAGAAGCTATGTGAGAAACTGCTCTGTGTTCTGTTAATTCATCTCACAGAGTTACATCTTTCCCTTCAAGAAGCCTTTCGCTAAGGCTGTTCTTGTGGAATTGGCAAAGGGATATTTGGAAGCCCATAGAGGGCTATGGTGAAAAAGGAAATATCTTCCGTTCAAAACTGGAAAGAAGCTTTCTGAGAAACTGCTCTGTGTTCTGTTAATTCATCTCACAGAGTTACATCTTTCCCTTCAAGAAGCCTTTCGCTAAGGCTGTTCTTGTGGAATTGGCAAAGGGATATTTGGAAGCCCATAGAGGCCTATGGTGAAAAAGGAAATATCTTCCGTTCAAAACTGGAAAGAAGCTTTCTGAGAAACTGCTCTGTGTTCTGTTAATTCATCTCACAGAGTTACATCTTTCCCTTCAAGAAGCCTTTCGCTAAGGCTGTTCTTGTGGAATTGGCAAAGGGATATTTGGAAGCCCATAGAGGGCTATGGTGAAAAAGGAAATATCTTCTGTTCAAAACTGGAAAGAAGCTTTCTGAGAAACTGCTCTGTGTTCTGTTAATTCATCTCACAGAGTTACATCTTTCCCTTCAAGAAACCTTTCGCTAAGGCTGTTCTTGTGGAATTGGCAAAGGGATATTTGGAAGCCCATAGAGGGCTACGGTGAAAAAGGAAATATCTTCCGTTCTAAACTGGAAAGAAGCTTTGTGAGAAACTGCTCTGTGTTCTGTTAATTCATCTCACAGAGTTACATCTTTCCCTTCAAGAAGCCTTTCGCTAAGGCTGTTCTTGTGGAATTGGCAAAGGGATATTTGGAAGCCCATAGAGGGCTATGGTGAAAAAGGAAATATCTTCCGTTCAAAACTGGAAAGAAGCTTTCTGAGAAACTGCTCTGTGTTCTGTTAATTCATCTCACAGAGTTACATCTTTCCCTTCAAGAAGCCTTTCGCTAAGGCTGTTCTTGTGGAATTGGCAAAGGGATATTTGGAAGCCCATAGAGGGCTATGGTGAAAAAGGAAATATCTTCCGTTCAAAACTGGAAAGAAGCTTTCTGAGAAACTGCTCTGTGTTCTGTTAATTCATCTCACAGAGTTACATCTTTCCCTTCAAGAAGCCTTTCGCTAAGGCTGTTCTTGGGGAATTGGCAAAGGGATATTTGGAAGCCCATAGAGGGCTATGGTGAAAAAGGAAATATCTTCCGTTCAAAACTGGAAAGAGGCTTTCTGAGAAACTACTCTGTGTTCTGTTAATTCATCTCACAGAGTTACATCTTTCCCTTCAAGAAGCCTTTCGCTAAGGCTGTTCTTGGGTAATTGGCAAAGGGATATTTGGAAGCCCATAGAGGGCTATGGTGAAAAAGGAAATATCTTCCGTTCAAAACTGGAAAGAAGCTTTCTGAGAAACTGCTCTGTGTTCTGTTAATTCATCTCACAGAGTTACATCTTTCCCTTCAAGAAGCCTTTCGTTAAGGCTGTTCTTGTGGAATTGGCAAAGGGATATTTCGAAGCCCATAGAGGCCTATGGTGAAAAAGGAAATATCTTCCGTTCTAAACTGGAAAGAAACTTTCTGAGAAACTGCTCTGTGTTCTGTTAATTCATCTCACAGAGTTACATCTTTCCCTTCAAGAAGCCTTTCGCTAAGGCTGTTCTTGTGGAATTGGCAAAGGGATATTTGGAAGCCCATAGAGAGCTATGGTGAAAAAGGAAATATCTTCCGTTCAAAACTGGAAAGAAGCTTTCTGAGAAACTGCTCTGTGTTCTGTTAATTCATCTCACAGAGTTACCTCTTTCCCTTCAAGAAGCCTTTCGCTAAGGCTGTTCTTGTGGAATTGGCAAAGGGATATTTGGAAGCCCATAGAGGGCTATGGTGAAAAAGGAAATATCTTCCGTTCAAAACTGGAAAGAAGCTTTCTGAGAAACTGCTCTGTGTTCTGTTAATTCATCTCACAGAGTTACATCTTTCCCTTCAAGAAGCCTTTCGCTAAGGCTGTTCTTGTGGAATTGGCAAAGGGATATTTGGAAGCCCATAGAGGCCTATGGTGAAAAAGGAAATATCTTCCGTTCAAAACTGGAAAGAAGCTTTCTGAGAAACTGCTCTGTGTTCTGTTAATTCATCTCACAGAGTTACATCTTTCCCTTCA
Source organism: Chlorocebus sabaeus (assembly GCF_047675955.1). Lineage (NCBI taxonomy): Eukaryota > Metazoa > Chordata > Mammalia > Primates > Cercopithecidae > Chlorocebus > Chlorocebus sabaeus. Next base: position 368,705 of record NW_027328225.1, read on the forward strand.
AGAAGCCTTTCGCTAAGTCTGTTCTTGTGGAATTGGCAAAGGGATATTTGGAAGCCCATAGAGGCCTATGGTGAAAAAGGAAATATCTTCCGTTCAAAACTGGAAAGAAGCTTTCTGAGAAACTGCTCTGTGTTCTGTTAATTCATCTCACAGAGTTACATCTTTCCCTTCAAGAAGCCTTTCGCTAAGGCTGTTCTTGTGGAATTGGCAAAGGGATATTTGGAAGCCCATAGAGGGCTATGGTGAAAAAGGAAATATCTTCCGTTCAAAACTGGAAAGAAGCTTTCTGAGAAACTGCTCTGTGTTCTGTTAATTCATCTCACAGAGTTACATCTTTCCCTTCAAGAAGCCTTTCGCTAAGGCTGTTCTTGTGGAATTGGCAAAGGGATATTTGGAAGCCCATAGAGGGCTATGGTGAAAAAGGAAATATCTTCCGTTCAAAACTGGAAAGAAGCTTTCTGAGAAACTGCTCTGTGTTCTGTTAATTCATCTCACAGAGTTACATCTTTCCCTTCAAGAAGCCTTTCGCTAAGGCTGTTCTTGTGGAATTGGCAAAGGGATATTTGGAAGCCCATAGAGGCCTATGGTGAAAAAGGAAATATCTTCCGTTCAAAACTGGAAAGAAGCTTTCTGAGAAACTGCTCTGTGTTCTGTTAATTCATCTCACAGAGTTACATCTTTCCCTTCAAGAAGCCTTTCGCTAAGGCTGTTCTTGGGGAATTGGCAAAGGGATATTTGGAAGCCCATAGAGGGCTATGGTGAAAAAGGAAATATCTTCCGTTCAAAACTGGAAAGAGGCTTTCTGAGAAACTACTCTGTGTTCTGTTAATTCATCTCACAGAGTTACATCTTTCCCTTCAAGAAGCCTTTCGCTAAGGCTGTTCTTGGGGAATTGGCAAAGGGATATTTGGAAGCCCATAGAGGGCTATGGTGAAAAAGGAAATATCTTCCGTTCAAAACTGGAAAGAAGCTTTCTGAGAAACTGCTCTGTGTTCTGTTAATTCATCTCACCGAGTTACATCTTTCCCTTCAAGAAGCCTTTCGCTAAGGCTGTTCTTGTGGAATTGGCAAGGGATATTTGGAAGCCCATAGAGGGCTACGGTGAAAAAGGAAATATCTTCCGTTCAAAACTGGAAAGAAGCTTTCTGAGAAACTGCTCTGTGTTCTGTTAATTCATCTCACAGAGTTACATCTTTCCCTTCAAGAAGCCTTTCGCTAAGGCTGTTCTTGTGGAATTGGGAAAGGGATATTTGGAAGCCCATAGAGGGCTATGGTGAAAAAGGAAATATCTTCCGTTCAAAACTGGAAAGAAGCTTTCTGAGAAACTGCTCTGTGTTCTGTTAATTCATCTCACAGAGTTACATCTTTCCCTTCAAGTAGCCTTTCGCTAAGGCTGTTCTTGTGGAATTGGCAAAGGGATATTTGGAAGCCCATAGAGGCCTATGGTGAAAAAGGAAATATCTTCCGTTCAAAACTGGAAAGAAGCTTTCTGAGAAACTGCTCTGTGTTCTGTTAATTCATCTCACAGAGTTACATCTTTCCCTTCAAGAAGCCTTTCGCTAAGGCTGTTCTTGTGTAATTGGCAAAGGGATATTTGGAAGCCCATAGAGGGCTATGGTGAAAAAGGAAATATCTTCCGTTCAAAACTGGAAAGAAGCTTTCTGAGAAACTGCTCTGTGTTCTGTTAATTCATCTCACAGAGTTACATCTTTCCCTTCAAGAAGCCTTTCGCTAAGGCTGTTCTTGTGGAATTGGCAAAGGGATATTTGGAAGCCCATAGAGGGCTACGGTGAAAAGGGAAATATCTTCCGTTCAAAACTGGAAAGAAGCTTTCTGAGAAACTGCTCTGTGTTCTGTTAATTCATCTCACAGAGTTACATCTTTCCCTTCAAGAAGCCTTTCGCTAAGGCTGTTCTTGTGGAATTGGCAAAGGGATATTTGGAAGCCCATAGAGGGCTATGGTGAAAAAGGAAATACCTTCCGTTCAAAACTGGAAAGAAGCTTTCTGAGAAACTGCTCTGTGTTCTGTTAATTCATCTCACAGAGTTACATCTTTCCCTTCAAGAAGCCTTTCGCTAAGGCTGTTCTTGTGGAATTGGCAAAGGGATATTTGGAAGCCCATAGAGGCCTATGGTGAAAAAGGAAATATCTTCCGTTCTGAACTGGAAAGAAGCTTTCTGAGAAACTGCTCTGTGTTCTGTTAATTCATCTCACAGAGTTACATCTTTCCCTTCAAGAAGCCTTTCGCTAAGGCTGTTCTTGTGGAATTGGCAAAGGGATATTTGGAAGCCCATAGAGGGCTATGGTGAAAAAGGAAATATCTTCCGTTCAAAACTGGAAAGAAGCTTTCTGAGAAACTGCTCTGTGTTCTGTTAATTCATCTCACAGAGTTACATCTTTCCCTTCAAGAAGCCTTTCGCTAAGGCTGTTCTTGTGGAATTGGCAAAGGGATATTTGGAAGCCCATAGAGGGCTATGGTGAAAAAGGAAATATCTTCCGTTCAAAACTGGAAAGAAGCTTTCTGAGAAACTGCTCTGTGTTCTGTTAATTCATCTCACAGAGTTACATCTTTCCCTTCAAGAAGCCTTTCGCTAAGGCTGTTCTTGTGGAATTGGCAAAGGGATATTTGGAAGCCCATAGAGGCCTATGGTGAAAAAGGAAATATCTTCCGTTCAAAACTGGAAAGAAGCTTTCTGAGAAACTGCTCTGTGTTCTGTTAATTCATCTCACAGAGTTACATCTTTCCCTTCAAGAAGCCTTTCGCTAAGGCTGTTCTTGTGGAATTGGCAAAGGGATATTTGGAAGCCCATAGAGGCCTATGGTGAAAAAGGAAATATCTTCCGTTCAAAACTGGAAAGAAGCTTTCTGAGAAACTGCTCTGTGTTCTGTTAATTCATCTCACAGAGTTACATGTTTCCCTTCAAGAAGCCTTTCGCTAAGGCTGTTCTTGTGGAATTGGCAAAGGGATATTTGGAAGCCCATAGAGGGCTATGGTGAAAAAGGAAATATCTTCCGTTCAAAACTGGAAAGAAGGTTTCTGAGAAACTGCTCTGTGTTCTGTTAATTCATCTCACAGAGTTACATCTTTCCCTTCAAGAAGCCTTTCGCTAAGGCTGTTCTTGTGGAATTGGCAAAGGGATATTTGGAAGCCCATAGAGCGCTACGGTGAAAAAGGAAATATCTTCCGTTCAAAAGTGGAAAGAAGCTTTCTGAGAAACTGCTCTGTGTTCTGTTAATTCATCTCACAGAGTTACATCTTTCCCTTCAAGAAACCTTTCGCTAAGGCTGTTCTTGTGTAATTGGCAAAGGGATATTTGGAAGCCCATAGAGGGCTATGGTGAAAAAGGAAGTATCTTCCGTTCAAAACTGGAAAGAAGCTTTCTGAGAAACTGCTCTGTGTTCTGTTAATTCATCTCACAGAGTTACATCTTTCCCTTCAAGAAGCCTTTCGCTAAGGCTGTTCTTGGGGAATTGGCAAAGGGATATTTGGAAGCCCATAGAGGGCTATGGTGAAAAAGGAAATATCTTCCGTTCAAAACTGGAAAGAAGCTTTCTGAGAAACTGCTCTGTGTTCTGTTAATTCATCTCACAGAGTTACATCTTTCCCTTCAAGAAGCCTTTCGCTAAGTCTGTTCTTGTGGAATTGGCAAAGGGATATTTGAAAGCCCATAGAGGGCTATGGTGAAAAAGGAAATATCTTCCGTTCAAAACTGGAAAGAAGCTTTCTGAGAAACTGCTCTATGTTCTGTTAATTCATCTCACAGAGTTACATCTTTACCTTCAAGAAGCCTTTCGCTAAGGCTGTTCTTGTGTAATTGGCAAAGGGATATTTGGAAGCCCAAAGAGGGCTATGGTGAAAAAGGAAATATCTTCCGTTCAAAACTGGAAAGAAGCTTTCTGAGAAACTGCTCTGTGTTCTGTTAATTCATCTCACAGAGTTACATCTTTCCCTTCAAGAAGCCTTTCGCTAAGGCTGTTCTTGTGGAATTGGCAAAGGGATATTTGGAAGCCCATAGAGGGGTATGGTGAAAAAGGAAATATCTTCCGTTCAAAACTGGAAAGAAGCTTTCTGAGAAACTGCTCTGTGTTCTGTTAATTCATCTCACAGAGTTACATCTTTCCCTTCAAGAAGCCTTTCGCTAAGTCTGTTCTTGTGGAATTGGCAAAGGGATATTTGAAAGCCCATAGAGGGCTATGGTGAAAAAGGAAATATCTTCCGTTCAAAACTGGAAAGAAGCTTTCTGAGAAACTGCTCTATGTTCTGTTAATTCATCTCACAGAGTTACATCTTTACCTTCAAGAAGCCTTTCGCTAAGGCTGTTCTTGTGTAATTGGCAAAGGGATATTTGGAAGCCCAAAGAGGGCTATGGTGAAAAAGGAAATATCTTCCGTTCAAAACTGGAAAGAAGCTTTCTGAGAAACTGCTCTGTGTTCTGTTAATTCATCTCACAGAGTTACATCTTTCCCTTCAAGAAGCCTTTCGCTAAGGCTGTTCTTGTGGAATTGGCAAAGGGATATTTGGAAGCCCATAGAGGGGTATGGTGAAAAAGGAAATATCTTCCGTTCAAAACTGGAAAGAAGCTTTCTGAGAAACTGCTCTGTGTTCTGTTAATTCATCTCACAGAGTTACATCTTTCCCTTCAAGTAGCCTTTCGCTAAGGCTGTTCTTGTGGAATTGGCAAAGGGATATTTGGAAGCCCATAGAGGTCTATGGTGAAAAAGGAAATATCTTCCGTTCAAAACTGGAAAGAAGCTTTCTGAGAAACTGCTCTGTGTTCTGTTAATTCATCTCACAGAGTTACATCTTTCCCTTCAAGAAGCCTTTCGCTAAGGCTGTTCTTGTGTAATTGGCAAAGGGATATTTGGAAGCCCATAGAGGCCTATGGTGAAAAAGGAAATATCTTCCGTTCAAAACTGGAAAGAAGCTTTCTGAGAAACTGCTCTGTGTTCTGTTAATTCATCTCACAGAGTTACATCTTTCCCTTCAAGAAGCCTTTCGGTAAGGCTGTTCTTGGGGAATTGGCAAAGGGATATTTGGAAGCCCTTAGAGGGCTATGGTGAAAAAGGAAATATCTTCCGTTCAAAACTGGAAAGAAGCTATGTGAGAAACTGCTCTGTGTTCTGTTAATTCATCTCACAGAGTTACATCTTTCCCTTCAAGAAGCCTTTCGCTAAGGCTGTTCTTGTGGAATTGGCAAAGGGATATTTGGAAGCCCATAGAGGGCTATGGTGAAAAAGGAAATATCTTCCGTTCAAAACTGGAAAGAGGCTTTCTGAGAAACTACTCTGTGTTCTGTTAATTCATCTCACAGAGTTACATCTTTCCCTTCAAGAAGCCTTTCGCTAAGGCTGTTCTTGGGGAATTGGCAAAGGGATATTTGGAAGCCCATAGAGGGCTATGGTGAAAAAGGAAATATCTTCCGTTCAAAACTGGAAAGAAGCTTTCTGAGAAACTGCTCTGTGTTCTGTTAATTCATCTCACCGAGTTACATCTTTCCCTTCAAGAAGCCTTTCGCTAAGGCTGTTCTTGTGGAATTGGCAAAGGGATATTTGGAAGCCCATAGAGGGCTACGGTGAAAAAGGAAATGTCTTCCGTTCAAAACTGGAAAGAAGCTTTCTGAGAAACTGCTCTGTGTTCTGTTAATTCATCTCACAGAGTTACATCTTTCCCTTCAAGAAGCCTTTCGCTAAGGCTGTTCTTGTGGAATTGGGAAAGGGATATTTGGAAGCCCATAGAGGGCTATGGTGAAAAAGGAAATATCTTCCGTTCAAAACTGGAAAGAAGCTTTCTGAGAAACTGCTCTGTGTTCTGTTAATTCATCTCACAGAGTTACATCTTTCCCTTCAAGTAGCCTTTCGCTAAGGCTGTTCTTGTGGAATTGGCAAAGGGATATTTGGAAGCCCATAGAGGCCTATGGTGAAAAAGGAAATATCTTCCGTTCAAAACTGGAAAGAAGCTTTCTGAGAAACTGCTCTGTGTTCTGTTAATTCATCTCACAGAGTTACATCTTTCCCTTCAAGAAGCCTTTCGCTAAGGCTGTTCTTGTGGAATTGGCAAAGGGATATTTGGAAGCCCATAGAGGGCTATGGTGAAAAAGGAAATATCTTCCGTTCAAAACTGGAAAGAAGCTTTCTGAGAAACTGCTCTGTGTTCTGTTAATTCATCTCACAGAGTTACATCTTTCCCTTCAAGAAGCCTTTCGCTAAGGCTGTTCTTGTGGAATTGGCAAAGGGATATTTGGAAGCCCATAGAGGGCTACGGTGAAAAGGGAAATATCTTCCGTTCAAAACTGGAAAGAAGCTTTCTGAGAAACTGCTCTGTGTTCTGTTAATTCATCTCACAGAGTTACATCTTTCCCTTCAAGAAGCCTTTCGCTAAGGCTGTTCTTGTGGAATTGGCAAAGGGATATTTGGAAGCCCATAGAGGGCTATGGTGAAAAAGGAAATACCTTCCGTTCAAAACTGGAAAGAAGCTTTCTGAGAAACTGCTCTGTGTTCTGTTAATTCATCTCACAGAGTTACATCTTTCCCTTCAAGAAGCCTTTCGCTAAGGCTGTTCTTGTGGAATTGGCAAAGGGATATTTGGAAGCCCATAGAGGCCGATGGTGAAAAAGGAAATATCTTCCGTTCTGAACTGGAAAGAAGCTTTCTGAGAAACTGCTCTGTGTTCTGTTAATTCATCTCACAGAGTTACATCTTTCCCTTCAAGAAGCCTTTCGCTAAGGCTGTTCTTGTGGAATTGGCAAAGGGATATTTGGAAGCCCATAGAGGGCTATGGTGAAAAAGGAAATATCTTCCGTTCAAAACTGGAAAGAAGCTTTCTGAGAAACTGCTCTGTGTTCTGTTAATTCACCTCACAGAGATACATCTTTCCCTTCAAGAAGCCTTTCGCTAAGGCTGTTCTTGTGGAATTGGCAAAGGGATATTTGGAAGCCCATAGAGGGCTATGGTGAAAAAGGAAATATCTTCCGTTCAAAACTGGAAAGAAGCTTTCTGAGAAACTGCTCTGTGTTCTGTTAATTCATCTCACAGAGTTACATCTTTCCCTTCAAGAAGCCTTTCGCTAAGGCTGTTCTTGTGGAATTGGCAAAGGGATATTTGGAAGCCCATAGAGGCCTATGGTGAAAAAGGAAATATCTTCCGTTCAAAACTGGAAAGAAGCTTTCTGAGAAACTGCTCTGTGTTCTGTTAATTCATCTCACAGAGTTACATCTTTCCCTTCAAGAAGCCTTTCGCTAAGGCTGTTCTTGTGGAATTGGCAAAGGGATATTTGGAAGCCCATAGAGGCCTATGGTGAAAAAGGAAATATCTTCCGTTCAAAACTGGAAAGAAGCTTTCTGAGAAACTGCTCTGTGTTCTGTTAATTCATCTCACAGAGTTACATCTTTCCCTTCAAGAAGCCTTTCGCTAAGGCTGTTCTTGTGGAATTGGCAAAGGGATATTTGGAAGCCCATAGAGGGCTATGGTGAAAAAGGAAATATCTTCCGTTCAAAACTGGAAAGAAGCTTTCTGAGAAACTGCTCTGTGTTCTGTAAATTCATCTCACAGAGTTACATCTTTCCCTTCAAGAAGCCTTTCGCTAAGGCTGTTCTTGTGGAATTGGCAAAGGGATATTTGGAAGCCCATAGAGCGCTACGGTGAAAAAGGAAATATCTTCCGTTCAAAAGTGGAAAGAAGCTTTCTGAGAAACTGCTCTGTGTTCTGTTAATTCATCTCACAGAGTTACATCTTTCCCTTCAAGAAACCTTTCGCTAAGGCTGTTCTTGTGTAATTGGCAAAGGGATATTTGGAAGCCCATAGAGGGCTATGGTGAAAAAGGAAGTATCTTCCGTTCAAAACTGGAAAGAAGCTTTCTGAGAAACTGCTCTGTGTTCTGTTAATTCATCTCACAGAGTTACATCTTTCCCTTCAAGAAGCCTTTCGCTAAGGCTGTTCTTGTGGAATTGGCAAAGGGATATTTGGAAGCCCATAGAGGCCTATGGTGAAAAAGGAAATATCTTCCGTTCTGAACTGGAAAGAAGCTTTCTGAGAAACTGCTCTGTGTTCTGTTAATTCATCTCACAGAGTTACATCTTTCCCTTCAAGAAGACTTTCGCTAAGGCTGTTCTTGTGGAATTGGCAAAGGGATATTTGGAAGCCCATAGAGGGCTATGGTGAAAAAGGAAATATCTTCCGTTCAAAACTGGAAAGAAGCTTTCTGAGAAACTGCTCTGTGTTCTGTTAATTCACCTCACAGAGTTACATCTTTCCCTTCAAGAAGCCTTTCGCTAAGGCTGTTCTTGTGGAATTGGCAAAGGGATATTTGGAAGCCCATAGAGGGCTATGGTGAAAAAGGAAATATCTTCCGTTCAAAACTGGAAAGAAGCTTTCTGAGAAACTGCTCTGTGTTCTGTTAATTCATCTCACAGAGTTACATCTTTCCCTTCAAGAAGCCTTTCGCTAAGGCTGTTCTTGTGGAATTGGCAAAGGGATATTTGGAAGCCCATAGAGGCCTATGGTGAAAAAGGAAATATCTTCCGTTCAAAACTGGAAAGAAGCTTTCTGAGAAACTGCTCTGTGTTCTGTTAATTCATCTCACAGAGTTACATCTTTCCCTTCAAGAAGCCTTTCGCTAAGGCTGTTCTTGTGGAATTGGCAAAGGGATATTTGGAAGCCCATAGAGGCCTATGGTGAAAAAGGAAATATCTTCCGTTCAAAACTGGAAAGAAGCTTTCTGAGAAACTGCTCTGTGTTCTGTTAATTCATCTCACAGAGTTACATCTTTCCCTTCAAGAAGCCTTTCGCTAAGGCTGTTCTTGTGGAATTGGCAAAGGGATATTTGGAAGCCCATAGAGGGCTATGGTGAAAAAGGAAATATCTTCCGTTCAAAACTGGAAAGAAGGTTTCTGAGAAACTGCTCTGTGTTCTGTTAATTCATCTCACAGAGTTACATCTTTCCCTTCAAGAAGCCTTTCGCTAAGGCTGTTCTTGTGGAATTGGCAAAGGGATATTTGGAAGCCCATAGAGCGCTACGGTGAAAAAGGAAATATCTTCCGTTCAAAAGTGGAAAGAAGCTTTCTGAGAAACTGCTCCGTGTTCTGTTAATTCATCTCACAGAGTTACATCTTTCCCTTCAAGAAACCTTTCGCTAAGGCTGTTCTTGTGTAATTGGCAAAGGGATATTTGGAAGCCCATAGAGGGCTATGGTGAAAAAGGAAGTATCTTCCGTTCAAAACTGGAAAGAAGCTTTCTGAGAAACTGCTCTGTGTTCTGTTAATTCATCTCACAGAGTTACATCTTTCCCTTCAAGAAGCCTTTCGCTAAGGCTGTTCTTGGGGAATTGGCAAAGGGATATTTGGAAGCCCATAGAGGGCTATGGTGAAAAAGGAAATATCTTCCGTTCAAAACTGGAAAGAAGCTTTCTGAGAAACTGCTCTGTGTTCTGTTAATTCATCTCACAGAGTTACATCTTTCCCTTCAAGAAGCCTTTCGCTAAGTCTGTTCTTGTGGAATTGGCAAAGGGATATTTGGAAGCCCATAGAGGGCTATGGTGAAAAAGGAAATATCTTCCGTTCAAAACTGGAAAGAAGCTTTCTGAGAAACTGCTCTATGTTCTGTTAATTCATCTCACAGAGTTACATCTTTCCCTTCAAGAAGCCTTTCGCTAAGGCTGTTCTTGGGGAATTGGCAAAGGGATATTTGGAAGCCCATAGAGGGCTATGGTGAAAAAGGAAATATCTTCCGTTCAAAACTGGAAAGAAGCTTTCTGAGAAACTGCTCTGTGTTCTGTTAATTCATCTCACCGAGTTACATCTTTCCCTTCAAGAAGCCTTTCGCTAAGGCTGTTCTTGTGGAATTGGCAAAGGGATATTTGGAAGCCCATAGAGGGCTACGGTGAAAAAGGAAATGTCTTCCGTTCAAAACTGGAAAGAAGCTTTCTGAGAAACTGCTCTGTGTTCTGTTAATTCATCTCACAGAGTTACATCTTTCCCTTCAAGAAGCCTTTCGCTAAGGCTGTTCTTGTGGAATTGGGAAAGGGATATTTGGAAGCCCATAGAGGGCTATGGTGAAAAAGGAAATATCTTCCGTTCAAAACTGGAAAGAAGCTTTCTGAGATACTGCTCTGTGTTCTGTTAATTCATCTCACAGAGTTACATCTTTCCCTTCAAGTAGCCTTTCGCTAAGGCTGTTCTTGTGGAATTGGCAAAGGGATATTTGGAAGCCCATAGAGGCCTATGGTGAAAAAGGAAATATCTTCCGTTCAAAACTGGAAAGAAGCTTTCTGAGAAACTGCTCTGTGTTCTGTTAATTCATCTCACAGAGTTACATCTTTCCCTTCAAGAAGCCTTTCGCTAAGGCTGTTCTTGTGGAATTGGCAAAGGGATATTTGGAAGCCCATAGAGGGCTATGGTGAAAAAGGAAATATCTTCCGTTCAAAACTGGAAAGAAGCTTTCTGAGAAACTGCTCTGTGTTCTGTTAATTCATCTCACAGAGTTACATCTTTCCCTTCAAGAAGCCTTTCGCTAAGGCTGTTCTTGTGGAATTGGCAAAGGGATATTTGGAAGCCCATAGAGGGCTACGGTGAAAAGGGAAATATCTTCCGTTCAAAACTGGAAAGAAGCTTTCTGAGAAACTGCTCTGTGTTCTGTTAATTCATCTCACAGAGTTACATCTTTCCCTTCAAGAAGCCTTTCGCTAAGGCTGTTCTTGTGGAATTGGCAAAGGGATATTTGGAAGCCCATAGAGGGCTATGGTGAAAAAGGAAATACCTTCCGTTCAAAACTGGAAAGAAGCTTTCTGAGAAACTGCTCTGTGTTCTGTTAATTCATCTCACAGAGTTACATCTTTCCCTTCAAGAAGCCTTTCGCTAAGGCTGTTCTTGTGGAATTGGCAAAGGGATATTTGGAAGCCCATAGAGGCCTATGGTGAAAAAGGAAATATCTTCCGTTCTGAACTGGAAAGAAGCTTTCTGAGAAACTGCTCTGTGTTCTGTTAATTCATCTCACAGAGTTACATCTTTCCCTTCAAGAAGCCTTTCGCTAAGGCTGTTCTTGTGGAATTGGCAAAGGGATATTTGGAAGCCCATAGAGGGCTATGGTGAAAAAGGAAATATCTTCCGTTCAAAACTGGAAAGAAGCTTTCTGAGAAACTGCTCTGTGTTCTGTTAATTCACCTCACAGAGTTACATCTTTCCCTTCAAGAAGCCTTTCGCTAAGGCTGTTCTTGTGGAATTGGCAAAGGGATATTTGGAAGGCCATAGAGGGCTATGGTGAAAAAGGAAATATCTTCCGTTCAAAACTGGAAAGAAGCTTTCTGAGAAACTGCTCTGTGTTCTGTTAATTCATCTCACAGAGTTACATCTTTCCCTTCAAGAAGCCTTTCGCTAAGGCTGTTCTTGTGGAATTGGCAAAGGGATATTTGGAAGCCCATAGAGGCCTATGGTGAAAAAGGAAATATCTTCCGTTCAAAACTGGAAAGAAGCTTTCTGAGAAACTGCTCTGTGTTCTGTTAATTCATCTCACAGAGTTACATCTTTCCCTTCAAGAAGCCTTTCGCTAAGGCTGTTCTTGTGGAATTGGCAAAGGGATATTTGGAAGCCCATAGAGGCCTATGGTGAAAAAGGAAATATCTTCCGTTCAAAACTGGAAAGAAGCTTTCTGAGAAACTGCTCTGTGTTCTGTTAATTCATCTCACAGAGTTACATCTTTCCCTTCAAGAAGCCTTTCGCTAAGGCTGTTCTTGTGGAATTGGCAAAGGGATATTTGGAAGCCCATAGAGGGCTATGGTGAAAAAGGAAATATCTTCTGTTCAAAACTGGAAAGAAGCTTTCTGAGAAACTGCTCTGTGTTCTGTTAATTCATCTCACAGAGTTACATCTTTCCCTTCAAGAAGCCTTTCGCTAAGGCTGTTCTTGTGGAATTGGCAAAGGGATATTTGGAAGCCCATAGAGCGCTACGGTGAAAAAGGAAATATCTTCCGTTCAAAAGTGGAAAGAAGCTTTCTGAGAAACTGCTCTGTGTTCTGTTAATTCATCTCACAGAGTTACATCTTTCCCTTCAAGAAACCTTTCGCTAAGGCTGTTCTTGTGTAATTGGCAAAGGGATATTTGGAAGCCCATAGAGGGCTATGGTGAAAAAGGAAGTATCTTCCGTTCAAAACTGGAAAGAAGCTTTCTGAGAAACTGCTCTGTGTTCTGTTAATTCATCTCACAGAGTTACATCTTTCCCTTCAAGAAGCCTTTCGCTAAGGCTGTTCTTGTGGAATTGGCAAAGGGATATTTGGAAGCCCATAGAGGCCTATGGTGAAAAAGGAAATATCTTCCGTTCTGAACTGGAAAGAAGCTTTCTGAGAAACTGCTCTGTGTTCTGTTAATTCATCTCACAGAGTTACATCTTTCCCTTCAAGAAGCCTTTCGCTAAGGCTGTTCTTGTGGAATTGGCAAAGGGATATTTGGAAGCCCATAGAGGCCTATGGTGAAAAAGGAAATATCTTCCGTTCAAAACTGGAAAGAAGCTTTCTGAGAAACTGCTCTGTGTTCTGTTAATTCATCTCACAGAGTTACATCTTTCCCTTCAAGAAGCCTTTCGCTAAGGCTGTTCTTGTGGAATTGGCAAAGGGATATTTGGAAGCCCATAGAGGGCTATGGTGAAAAAGGAAATATCTTCCGTTCAAAACTGGAAAGAAGGTTTCTGAGAAACTGCTCTGTGTTCTGTTAATTCATCTCACAGAGTTACATCTTTCCCTTCAAGAAGCCTTTCGCTAAGGCTGTTCTTGTGGAATTGGCAAAGGGATATTTGGAAGCCCATAGAGCGCTACGGTGAAAAAGGAAATATCTTCCGTTCAAAAGTGGAAAGAAGCTTTCTGAGAAACTGCTCTGTGTTCTGTTAATTCATCTCACAGAGTTACATCTTTCCCTTCAAGAAACCTTTCGCTAAGGCTGTTCTTGTGTAATTGGCAAAGGGATATTTGGAAGCCCATAGAGGGCTATGGTGAAAAAGGAAGTATCTTCCGTTCAAAACTGGAAAGAAGCTTTCTGAGAAACTGCTCTGTGTTCTGTTAATTCATCTCACAGAGTTACATCTTTCCCTTCAAGAAGCCTTTCGCTAAGGCTGTTCTTGGGGAATTGGCAAAGGGATATTTGGAAGCCCATAGAGGGCTATGGTGAAAAAGGAAATATCTTCCGTTCAAAACTGGAAAGAAGCTTTCTGAGAAACTGCTCTGTGTTCTGTTAATTCATCTCACAGAGTTACATCTTTCCCTTCAAGAAGCCTTTCGCTAAGTCTGTTCTTGTGGAATTGGCAAAGGGATATTTGGAAGCCCATAGAGGGCTATGGTGAAAAAGGAAATATCTTCCGTTCAAAACTGGAAAGAAGCTTTCTGAGAAACTGCTCTATGTTCTGTTAATTCATCTCACAGAGTTACATCTTTACCTTCAAGAAGCCTTTCGCTAAGGCTGTTCTTGTGTAATTGGCAAAGGGATATTTGGAAGCCCAAAGAGGGCTATGGTGAAAAAGGAAATATCTTCCGTTCAAAACTGGAAAGAAGCTTTCTGAGAAACTGCTCTGTGTTCTGTTAATTCATCTCACAGAGTTACATCTTTCCCTTCAAGAAGCCTTTCGCTAAGGCTGTTCTTGTGGAATTGGCAAAGGGATATTTGGAAGCCCATAGAGGGGTATGGTGAAAAAGGAAATATCTTCCGTTCAAAACTGGAAAGAAGCTTTCTGAGAAACTGCTCTGTGTTCTGTTAATTCATCTCACAGAGTTACATCTTTCCCTTCAAGTAGCCTTTCGCTAAGGCTGTTCTTGTGGAATTGGCAAAGGGATATTTGGAAGCCCATAGAGGTCTATGGTGAAAAAGGAAATATCTTCCGTTCAAAACTGGAAAGAAGCTTTCTGAGAAACTGCTCTGTGTTCTGTTAATTCATCTCACAGAGTTACATCTTTCCCTTCAAGAAGCCTTTCGCTAAGGCTGTTCTTGTGTAATTGGCAAAGGGATATTTGGAAGCCCATAGAGGCCTATGGTGAAAAAGGAAATATCTTCCGTTCAAAACTGGAAAGAAGCTTTCTGAGAAACTGCTCTGTGTTCTGTTAATTCATCTCACAGAGTTACATCTTTCCCTTCAAGAAGCCTTTCGGTAAGGCTGTTCTTGGGGAATTGGCAAAGGGATATTTGGAAGCCCTTAGAGGGCTATGGTGAAAAAGGAAATATCTTCCGTTCAAAACTGGAAAGAAGCTATGTGAGAAACTGCTCTGTGTTCTGTTAATTCATCTCACAGAGTTACATCTTTCCCTTCAAGAAGCCTTTCGCTAAGGCTGTTCTTGGGGAATTGGCAAAGGGATATTTGGAAGCCCATAGAGGGCTATGGTGAAAAAGGAAATATCTTCCGTTCAAAACTGGAAAGAGGCTTTCTGAGAAACTACTCTGTGTTCTGTTAATTCATCTCACAGAGTTACATCTTTCCCTTCAAGAAGCCTTTCGCTAAGGCTGTTCTTGGGGAATTGGCAAAGGGATATTTGGAAGCCCATAGAGGGCTATGGTGAAAAAGGAAATATCTTCCGTTCAAAACTGGAAAGAAGCTTTCTGAGAAACTGCTCTGTGTTCTGTTAATTCATCTCACCGAGTTACATCTTTCCCTTCAAGAAGCCTTTCGCTAAGGCTGTTCTTGTGGAATTGGCAAAGGGATATTTGGAAGCCCATAGAGGGCTACGGTGAAAAAGGAAATGTCTTCCGTTCAAAACTGGAAAGAAGCTTTCTGAGAAACTGCTCTGTGTTCTGTTAATTCATCTCACAGAGTTACATCTTTCCCTTCAAGAAGCCTTTCGCTAAGGCTGTTCTTGTGGAATTGGGAAAGGGATATTTGGAAGCCCATAGAGGGCTATGGTGAAAAAGGAAATATCTTCCGTTCAAAACTGGAAAGAAGCTTTCTGAGAAACTGCTCTGTGTTCTGTTAATTCATCTCACAGAGTTACATCTTTCCCTTCAAGTAGCCTTTCGCTAAGGCTGTTCTTGTGGAATTGGCAAAGGGATATTTGGAAGCCCATAGTGGGCTATGGTGAAAAAGGAAGTATCTTCCGTTCAAAACTGGAAAGAAGCTTTCTGAGAAACTGCTCTGTGTTCTGTTAATTCATCTCACAGAGTTACATCTTTCCCTTCAAGAAGCCTTTCGCTAAGGCTGTTCTTGTGGAATTGGCAAAGGGATATTTGGAAGCCCATAGAGGGCTATGGTGAAAAAGGAAATATCTTCCGTTCAAAACTGGAAAGAAGCTTTCTGAGAAACTGCTCTGTGTTCTGTTAATTCATCTCACAGAGTTACATCTTTCCCTTCAAGAAGCCTTTCGCTAAGTCTGTTCTTGTGGAATTGGCAAAGGGATATTTGGAAGCCCATAGAGGGCTATGGTGAAAAAGGAAATATCTTCCGTTCAAAACTGGAAAGAAGCTTTCTGAGAAACTGCTCTATGTTCTGTTAATTCATCTCACAGAGTTACATCTTTACCTTCAAGAAGCCTTTCGCTAAGGCTGTTCTTGTGTAATTGGCAAAGGGATATTTGGAAGCCCAAAGAGGGCTATGGTGAAAAAGGAAATATCTTCCGTTCAAAACTGGAAAGAAGCTTTCTGAGAAACTGCTCTGTGTTCTGTTAATTCATCTCACAGAGTTACATCTTTCCCTTCAAGAAGCCTTTCGCTAAGGCTGTTCTTGTGGAATTGGCAAAGGGATATTTGGAAGCCCATAGAGGGCTATGGTGAAAAAGGAAATATCTTCCGTTCAAAACTGGAAAGAAGCTTTCTGAGAAACTGCTCTGTGTTCTGTTAATTCATCTCACAGAGTTACATCTTTCCCTTCAAGTAGCCTTTCGCTAAGGCTGTTCTTGTGGAATTGGCAAAGGGATATTTGGAAGCCCATAGAGGTCTATGGTGAAAAAGGAAATATCTTCCGTTCAAAACTGGAAAGAAGCTTTCTGAGAAACTGCTCTGTGTTCTGTTAATTCATCTCACAAAGTTACATCTTTCCCTTCAAGAAGCCTTTCGCTAAGGCTGTTCTTGTGTAATTGGCAAAGGGATATTTGGAAGCCCATAGAGGGCTATGGTGAAAAAGGAAATATCTTCCGTTCAAAACTGGAAAGAAGCTTTCTGAGAAACTGCTCTGTGTTCTGTTAATTCATCTCACAGAGTTACATCTTTCCCTTCAAGAAGCCTTTCGGTAAGGCTGTTCTTGGGGAATTGGCAAAGGGATATTTGGAAGCCCTTAGAGGGCTATGGTGAAAAAGGAAATATCTTCCGTTCAAAACTGGAAAGAAGCTATGTGAGAAACTGCTCTGTGTTCTGTTAATTCATCTCACAGAGTTACATCTTTCCCTTCAAGAAGCCTTTCGCTAAGGCTGTTCTTGTGGAATTGGCAAAGGGATATTTGGAAGCCCATAGAGGGCTATGGTGAAAAAGGAAATATCTTCCGTTCAAAACTGGAAAGAAGCTTTCTGAGAAACTGCTCTGTGTTCTGTTAATTCATCTCACAGAGTTACATCTTTCCCTTCAAGAAGCCTTTCGCTAAGGCTGTTCTTGTGGAATTGGCAAAGGGATATTTGGAAGCCCATAGAGGCCTATGGTGAAAAAGGAAATATCTTCCGTTCAAAACTGGAAAGAAGCTTTCTGAGAAACTGCTCTGTGTTCTGTTAATTCATCTCACAGAGTTACATCTTTCCCTTCAAGAAGCCTTTCGCTAAGGCTGTTCTTGTGGAATTGGCAAAGGGATATTTGGAAGCCCATAGAGGGCTATGGTGAAAAAGGAAATATCTTCTGTTCAAAACTGGAAAGAAGCTTTCTGAGAAACTGCTCTGTGTTCTGTTAATTCATCTCACAGAGTTACATCTTTCCCTTCAAGAAACCTTTCGCTAAGGCTGTTCTTGTGGAATTGGCAAAGGGATATTTGGAAGCCCATAGAGGGCTACGGTGAAAAAGGAAATATCTTCCGTTCTAAACTGGAAAGAAGCTTTGTGAGAAACTGCTCTGTGTTCTGTTAATTCATCTCACAGAGTTACATCTTTCCCTTCAAGAAGCCTTTCGCTAAGGCTGTTCTTGTGGAATTGGCAAAGGGATATTTGGAAGCCCATAGAGGGCTATGGTGAAAAAGGAAATATCTTCCGTTCAAAACTGGAAAGAAGCTTTCTGAGAAACTGCTCTGTGTTCTAATTCATCTCACAGAGTTACATCTTTCCCTTCAAGAAGCCTTTCGCTAAGGCTGTTCTTGGGGAATTGGCAAAGGGATATTTGGAAGCCCATAGAGGGCTATGGTGAAAAAGGAAATATCTTCCGTTCAAAACTGGAAAGAGGCTTTCTGAGAAACTACTCTGTGTTCTGTTAATTCATCTCACAGAGTTACATCTTTCCCTTCAAGAAGCCTTTCGCTAAGGCTGTTCTTGGGTAATTGGCAAAGGGATATTTGGAAGCCCATAGAGGGCTATGGTGAAAAAGGAAATATCTTCCGTTCAAAACTGGAAAGAAGCTTTCTGAGAAACTGCTCTGTGTTCTGTTAATTCATCTCACAGAGTTACATCTTTCCCTTCAAGAAGCCTTTCGCTAAGGCTGTTCTTGTGGAATTGGCAAAGGGATATTTGGAAGCCCATAGAGGCCTATGGTGAAAAAGGAAATATCTTCCGTTCTAAACTGGAAAGAAACTTTCTGAGAAACTGCTCTGTGTTCTGTTAATTCATCTCACAGAGTTACATCTTTCCCTTCAAGAAGCCTTTCGCTAAGGCTGTTCTTGTGGAATTGGCAAAGGGATATTTGGAAGCCCATAGAGAGCTATGGTGAAAAAGGAAATATCTTCCGTTCAAAACTGGAAAGAAGCTTTCTGAGAAACTGCTCTGTGTTCTGTTAATTCATCTCACAGAGTTACCTCTTTCCCTTCAAGAAGCCTTTCGCTAAGGCTGTTCTTGTGGAATTGGCAAAGGGATATTTGGAAGCCCATAGAGGGCTATGGTGAAAAAGGAAATATCTTCCGTTCAAAACTGGAAAGAAGCTTTCTGAGAAACTGCTCTGTGTTCTGTTAATTCATCTCACAGAGTTACATCTTTCCCTTCAAGAAGCCTTTCGCTAAGTCTGTTCTTGTGGAATTGGCAAAGGGATATTTGGAAGCCCATAGAGGCCTATGGTGAAAAAGGAAATATCTTCCGTTCAAAACTGGAAAGAAGCTTTCTGAGAAACTGCTCTGTGTTCTGTTAATTCATCTCACAGAGTTACATCTTTCCCTTCAAGAAGCCTTTCGCTAAGGCTGTTCTTGTGGAATTGGCAAAGGGATATTTGGAAGCCCATAGAGGGCTATGGTGAAAAAGGAAATATCTTCCGTTCAAAACTGGAAAGAAGCCTTCTGAGAAACTGCTCTGTGTTCTGTTTATTCATCTCACAGAGTTACATCTTTCCCTTCAAGAAGCCTTTCGCTAAGGCTGTTCTTGTGGAATTGGCAAAGGGATATTTGGAAGCCCATAGAGGGCTATGGTGAAAAAGGAAATATCTTCCGTTCAAAACTGGAAAGAAGCTTTCTGAGAAACTGCTCTGTGTTCTGTTAATTCATCTCACAGAGTTACATCTTTCCCTTCAAGAAGCCTTTCGCTAAGGCTGTTCTTGTGGAATTGGCAAAGGGATATTTGGAAGCCCATAGAGGCCTATGGTGAAAAAGGAAATATCTTCCGTTCAAAACTGGAAAGAAGCTTTCTGAGAAACTGCTCTGTGTTCTGTTAATTCATCTCACAGAGTTACATCTTTCCCTTCAAGAAGCCTTTCGCTAAGGCTGTTCTTGGGGAATTGGCAAAGGGATATTTGGAAGCCCATAGAGGGCTATGGTGAAAAAGGAAATATCTTCCGTTCAAAACTGGAAAGAGGCTTTCTGAGAAACTACTCTGTGTTCTGTTAATTCATCTCACAGAGTTACATCTTTCCCTTCAAGAAGCCTTTCGCTAAGGCTGTTCTTGGGGAATTGGCAAAGGGATATTTGGAAGCCCATAGAGGGCTATGGTGAAAAAGGAAATATCTTCCGTTCAAAACTGGAAAGAAGCTTTCTGAGAAACTGCTCTGTGTTCTGTTAATTCATCTCACCGAGTTACATCTTTCCCTTCAAGAAGCCTTTCGCTAAGGCTGTTCTTGTGGAATTGGCAAAGGGATATTTGGAAGCCCATAGAGGGCTACGGTGAAAAAGGAAATATCTTCCGTTCAAAACTGGAAAGAAGCTTTCTGAGAAACTGCTCTGTGTTCTGTTAATTCATCTCACAGAGTTACATCTTTCCCTCAAGAAGCCTTTCGCTAAGGCTGTTCTTGTGTAATTGGCAAAGGGATATTTGGAAGCCCATAGAGGGCTATGGTGAAAAAGGAAATATCTTCCGTTCAAAACTGGAAAGAAGCTTTCTGAGAAACTGCTCTGTGTTCTGTTAATTCATCTCACAGAGTTACATCTTTCCCTTCAAGAAGCCTTTCGCTAAGGCTGTTCTTGTGGAATTGGCAAAGGGATATTTGGAAGCCCATAGAGGGCTACGGTGAAAAGGGAAATATCTTCCGTTCAAAACTGGAAAGAAGCTTTCTGAGAAACTGCTCTGTGTTCTGTTAATTCATCTCACAGAGTTACATCTTTCCCTTCAAGAAGCCTTTCGCTAAGGCTGTTCTTGTGGAATTGGCAAAGGGATATTTGGAAGCCCATAGAGGGCTATGGTGAAAAAGGAAATACCTTCCGTTCAAAACTGGAAAGAAGCTTTCTGAGAAACTGCTCTGTGTTCTGTTAATTCATCTCACAGAGTTACATCTTTCCCTTCAAGAAGCCTTTCGCTAAGGCTGTTCTTGTGGAATTGGCAAAGGGATATTTGGAAGCCCATAGAGGGCTATGGTGAAAAAGGAAATATCTTCCGTTCTGAACTGGAAAGAAGCTTTCTGAGAAACTGCTCTGTGTTCTGTTAATTCATCTCACAGAGTTACATCTTTCCCTTCAAGAAGCCTTTCGCTAAGGCTGTTCTTGTGGAATTGGCAAAGGGATATTTGGAAGCCCATAGAGGGCTATGGTGAAAAAGGAAATATCTTCCGTTCAAAACTGGAAAGAAGCTTTCTGAGAAACTGCTCTGTGTTCTGTTAATTCATCTCACAGAGTTACATCTTTCCCTTCAAGAAGCCTTTCGCTAAGGCTGTTCTTGTGGAATTGGCAAAGGGATATTTGGAAGCCCATAGAGGGCTATGGTGAAAAAGGAAATATCTTCCGTTCAAAACTGGAAAGAAGCTTTCTGAGAAACTGCTCTGTGTTCTGTTAATTCATCTCACAGAGTTACATCTTTCCCTTCAAGAAGCCTTTCGCTAAGGCTGTTCTTGTGGAATTGGCAAAGGGATATTTGGAAGCCCATAGAGGCCTATGGTGAAAAAGGAAATATCTTCCGTTCAAAACTGGAAAGAAGCTTTCTGAGAAACTGCTCTGTGTTCTGTTAATTCATCTCACAGAGTTACATCTTTCCCTTCAAGAAGCCTTTCGCTAAGGCTGTTCTTGTGGAATTGGCAAAGGGATATTTGGAAGCCCATAGAGGCCTATGGTGAAAAAGGAAATATCTTCCGTTCAAAACTGGAAAGAAGCTTTCTGAGAAACTGCTCTGTGTTCTGTTAATTCATCTCACAGAGTTACATCTTTCCCTTCAAGAAGCCTTTCGCTAAGGCTGTTCTTGTGGAATTGGCAAAGGGATATTTGGAAGCCCATAGAGGGCTATGGGGAAAAAGGAAATATCTTCCGTTCAAAACTGGAAAGAAGGTTTCTGAGAAACTGCTCTGTGTTCTGTTAATTCATCTCACAGAGTTACATCTTTCCCTTCAAGAAGCCTTTCGCTAAGGCTGTTCTTGTGGAATTGGCAAAGGGATATTTGGAAGCCCATAGAGCGCTACGGTGAAAAAGGAAATATCTTCCGTTCAAAAGTGGAAAGAAGCTTTCTGAGAAACTGCTCTGTGTTCTGTTAATTCATCTCACAGAGTTACATCTTTCCCTTCAAGAAACCTTTCGCTAAGGCTGTTCTTGTGTAATTGGCAAAGGGATATTTGGAAGCCCATAGAGGGCTATGGTGAAAAAGGAAGTATCTTCCGTTCAAAACTGGAAAGAAGCTTTCTGAGAAACTGCTCTGTGTTCTGTTAATTCATCTCACAGAGTTACATCTTTCCCTTCAAGAAGCCTTTCGCTAAGGCTGTTCTTGGGGAATTGGCAAAGGGATATTTGGAAGCCCATAGAGGGCTATGGTGAAAAAGGAAATATCTTCCGTTCAAAACTGGAAAGAAGCTTTCTGAGAAACTGCTCTGTGTTCTGTTAATTCATCTCACAGAGTTACATCTTTCCCTTCAAGAAGCCTTTCGCTAAGTCTGTTCTTGTGGAATTGGCAAAGGGATATTTGGAAGCCCATAGAGGGCTATGGTGAAAAAGGAAATATCTTCCGTTCAAAACTGGAAAGAAGCTTTCTGAGAAACTGCTCTATGTTCTGTTAATTCATCTCACAGAGTTACATCTTTACCTTCAAGAAGCCTTTCGCTAAGGCTGTTCTTGTGGAATTGGCAAAGGGATATTTGGAAGCCCAAAGAGGGCTATGGTGAAAAAGGAAATATCTTCCGTTCAAAACTGGAAAGAAGCTTTCTGAGAAACTGCTCTGTGTTCTGTTAATTCATCTCACAGAGTTACATCTTTCCCTTCAAGAAGCCTTTCGCTAAGGCTGTTCTTGTGGAATTGGCAAAGGGATATTTGGAAGCCCATAGAGGGGTATGGTGAAAAAGGAAATATCTTCCGTTCAAAACTGGAAAGAAGCTTTCTGAGAAACTGCTCTGTGTTCTGTTAATTCATCTCACAGAGTTACATCTTTCCCTTCAAGTAGCCTTTCGCTAAGGCTGTTCTTGTGGAATTGGCAAAGGGATATTTGGAAGCCCATAGAGGTCTATGGTGAAAAAGGAAATATCTTCCGTTCAAAACTGGAAAGAAGCTTTCTGAGAAACTGCTCTGTGTTCTGTTAATTCATCTCACAGAGTTACATCTTTCCCTTCAAGAAGCCTTTCGCTAAGGCTGTTCTTGTGTAATTGGCAAAGGGATATTTGGAAGCCCATAGAGGCCTATGGTGAAAAAGGAAATATCTTCCGTTCAAAACTGGAAAGAAGCTTTCTGAGAAACTGCTCTGTGTTCTGTTAATTCATCTCACAGAGTTACATCTTTCCCTTCAAGAAGCCTTTCGGTAAGGCTGTTCTTGGGGAATTGGCAAAGGGATATTTGGAAGCCCTTAGAGGGCTATGGTGAAAAAGGAAATATCTTCCGTTCAAAACTGGAAAGAAGCTATGTGAGAAACTGCTCTGTGTTCTGTTAATTCATCTCACAGAGTTACATCTTTCCCTTCAAGAAGCCTTTCGCTAAGGCTGTTCTTGGGGAATTGGCAAAGGGATATTTGGAAGCCCATAGAGGGCTGTGGTGAAAAAGGAAATATCTTCCGTTCAAAACTGGAAAGAGGCTTTCTGAGAAACTACTCTGTGTTCTGTTAATTCATCTCACAGAGTTACATCTTTCCCTTCAAGAAGCCTTTCGCTAAGGCTGTTCTTGGGGAATTGGCAAAGGGATATTTGGAAGCCCATAGAGGGCTATGGTGAAAAAGGAAATATCTTCCGTTCAAAACTGGAAAGAAGCTTTCTGAGAAACTGCTCTGTGTTCTGTTAATTCATCTCACCGAGTTACATCTTTCCCTTCAAGAAGCCTTTCGCTAAGGCTGTTCTTGTGGAATTGGCAAAGGGATATTTGGAAGCCCATAGAGGGCTACGGTGAAAAAGGAAATGTCTTCCGTTCAAAACTGGAAAGAAGCTTTCTGAGAAACTGCTCTGTGTTCTGTTAATTCATCTCACAGAGTTACATCTTTCCCTTCAAGAAGCCTTTCGCTAAGGCTGTTCTTGTGGAATTGGCAAAGGGATATTTGGAAGCCCATAGAGGGCTACGGTGAAAAGGGAAATATCTTCCGTTCAAAACTGGAAAGAAGCTTTCTGAGAAACTGCTCTGTGTTCTGTTAATTCATCTCACAGAGTTACATCTTTCCCTTCAAGAAGCCTTTCGCTAAGGCTGTTCTTGTGGAATTGGCAAAGGGATATTTGGAAGCCCATAGAGGGCTATGGTGAAAAAGGAAATACCTTCCGTTCAAAACTGGAAAGAAGCTTTCTGAGAAACTGCTCTGTGTTCTGTTAATTCATCTCACAGAGTTACATCTTTCCCTTCAAGAAGCCTTTCGCTAAGGCTGTTCTTGTGGAATTGGCAAAGGGATATTTGGAAGCCCATAGAGGCCTATGGTGAAAAAGGAAATATCTTCCGTTCTGAACTGGAAAGAAGCTTTCTGAGAAACTGCTCTGTGTTCTGTTAATTCATCTCACAGAGTTACATCTTTCCCTTCAAGAAGCCTTTCGCTAAGGCTGTTCTTGTGGAATTGGCAAAGGGATATTTGGAAGCCCATAGAGGGCTATGGTGAAAAAGGAAATATCTTCCGTTCAAAACTGGAAAGAAGCTTTCTGAGAAACTGCTCTGTGTTCTGTTAATTCACCTCACAGAGTTACATCTTTCCCTTCAAGAAGCCTTTCGCTAAGGCTGTTCTTGTGGAATTGGCAAAGGGATATTTGGAAGCCCATAGAGGGCTATGGTGAAAAAGGAAATATCTTCCGTTCAAAACTGGAAAGAAGCTTTCTGAGAAACTGCTCTGTGTTCTGTTAATTCATCTCACAGAGTTACATCTTTCCCTTCAAGAAGCCTTTCGCTAAGGCTGTTCTTGTGGAATTGGCAAAGGGATATTTGGAAGCCCATAGAGGCCTATGGTGAAAAAGGAAATATCTTCCGTTCAAAACTGGAAAGAAGCTTTCTGAGAAACTGCTCTGTGTTCTGTTAATTCATCTCACAGAGTTACATCTTTCCCTTCAAGAAGCCTTTCGCTAAGGCTGTTCTTGTGGAATTGGCAAAGGGATATTTGGAAGCCCATAGAGGCCTATGGTGAAAAAGGAAATATCTTCCGTTCAAAACTGGAAAGAAGCTTTCTGAGAAACTGCTCTGTGTTCTGTTAATTCATATCACAGAGTTACATCTTTCCCTTCAAGAAGCCTTTCGCTAAGGCTGTTCTTGTGGAATTGGCAAAGGGATATTTGGAAGCCCATAGAGGGCTATGGTGAAAAAGGAAATATCTTCCGTTCAAAACTGGAAAGAAGCTTTCTGAGAAACTGCTCTGTGTTCTGTTAATTCATCTCACAGAGTTACATCTTTCCCTTCAAGAAGCCTTTCGCTAAGGCTGTTCTTGTGGAATTGGCAAAGGGATATTTGGAAGCCCATAGAGCGCTACGGTGAAAAAGGAAATATCTTCCGTTCAAAAGTGGAAAGAAGCTTTCTGAGAAACTGCTCTGTGTTCTGTTAATTCATCTCACAGAGTTACATCTTTCCCTTCAAGAAACCTTTCGCTAAGGCTGTTCTTGTGTAATTGGCAAAGGGATATTTGGAAGCCCATAGAGGGCTATGGTGAAAAAGGAAGTATCTTCCGTTCAAAACTGGAAAGAAGCTTTCTGAGAAACTGCTCTGTGTTCTGTTAATTCATCTCACAGAGTTACATCTTTCCCTTCAAGAAGCCTTTCGCTAAGGCTGTTCTTGTGGAATTGGCAAAGGGATATTTGGAAGCCCATAGAGGCCTATGGTGAAAAAGGAAATATCTTCCGTTCTGAACTGGAAAGAAGCTTTCTGAGAAACTGCTCTGTGTTCTGTTAATTCATCTCACAGAGTTACATCTTTCCCTTCAAGAAGCCTTTCGCTAAGGCTGTTCTTGTGGAATTGGCAAAGGGATATTTGGAAGCCCATAGAGGGCTATGGTGAAAAAGGAAATATCTTCCGTTCAAAACTGGAAAGAAGCTTTCTGAGAAACTGCTCTGTGTTCTGTTAATTCACCTCACAGAGTTACATCTTTCCCTTCAAGAAGCCTTTCGCTAAGGCTGTTCTTGTGGAATTGGCAAAGGGATATTTGGAAGCCCATAGAGGGCTATGGTGAAAAAGGAAATATCTTCCGTTCAAAACTGGAAAGAAGCTTTCTGAGAAACTGCTCTGTGTTCTGTTAATTCATCTCACAGAGTTACATCTTTCCCTTCAAGAAGCCTTTCGCTAAGGCTGTTCTTGTGGAATTGGCAAAGGGATATTTGGAAGCCCATAGAGGCCTATGGTGAAAAAGGAAATATCTTCCGTTCAAAACTGGAAAGAAGCTTTCTGAGAAACTGCTCTGTGTTCTGTTAATTCATCTCACAGAGTTACATCTTTCCCTTCAAGAAGCCTTTCGCTAAGGCTGTTCTTGTGGAATTGGCAAAGGGATATTTGGAAGCCCATAGAGGCCTATGGTGAAAAAGGAAATATCTTCCGTTCAAAACTGGAAAGAAGCTTTCTGAGAAACTGCTCTGTGTTCTGTTAATTCATCTCACAGAGTTACATCTTTCCCTTCAAGAAGCCTTTCGCTAAGGCTGTTCTTGTGGAATTGGCAAAGGGATATTTGGAAGCCCATAGAGGGCTATGGTGAAAAAGGAAATATCTTCCGTTCAAAACTGGAAAGAAGGTTTCTGAGAAACTGCTCTGTGTTCTGTTAATTCATCTCACAGAGTTACATCTTTCCCTTCAAGAAGCCGTTCGCTAAGGCTGTTCTTGTGGAATTGGCAAAGGGATATTTGGAAGCCCATAGAGCGCTACGGTGAAAAAGGAAATATCTTCCGTTCAAAAGTGGAAAGAAGCTTTCTGAGAAACTGCTCTGTGTTCTGTTAATTCATCTCACAGAGTTACATCTTTCCCTTCAAGAAACCTTTCGCTAAGGCTGTTCTTGTGTAATTGGCAAAGGGATATTTGGAAGCCCATAGAGGGCTATGGTGAAAAAGGAAGTATCTTCCGTTCAAAACTGGAAAGAAGCTTTCTGAGAAACTGCTCTGTGTTCTGTTAATTCATCTCACAGAGTTACATCTTTCCCTTCAAGAAGCCTTTCGCTAAGGCTGTTCTTGGGGAATTGGCAAAGGGATATTTGGAAGCCCATAGAGGGCTATGGTGAAAAAGGAAATATCTTCCGTTCAAAACTGGAAAGAAGCTTTCTGAGAAACTGCTCTATGTTCTGTTAATTCATCTCACAGAGTTACATCTTTACCTTCAAGAAGCCTTTCGCTAAGGCTGTTCTTGTGTAATTGGCAAAGGGATATTTGGAAGCCCAAAGAGGGCTATGGTGAAAAAGGAAATATCTTCCGTTCAAAACTGGAAAGAAGCTTTCTGAGAAACTGCTCTGTGTTCTGTTAATTCATCTCACAGAGTTACATCTTTCCCTTCAAGAAGCCTTTCGCTAAGGCTGTTCTTGTGGAATTGGCAAAGGGATATTTGGAAGCCCATAGAGGGGTATGGTGAAAAAGGAAATATCTTCCGTTCAAAACTGGAAAGAAGCTTTCTGAGAAACTGCTCTGTGTTCTGTTAATTCATCTCACAGAGTTACATCTTTCCCTTCAAGTAGCCTTTCGCTAAGGCTGTTCTTGTGGAATTGGCAAAGGGATATTTGGAAGCCCATAGAGGTCTATGGTGAAAAAGGAAATATCTTCCGTTCAAAACTGGAAAGAAGCTTTCTGAGAAACTGCTCTGTGTTCTGTTAATTCATCTCACAGAGTTACATCTTTCCCTTCAAGAAGCCTTTCGCTAAGGCTGTTCTTGTGTAATTGGCAAAGGGATATTTGGAAGCCCATAGAGGGCTATGGTGAAAAAGGAAATATCTTCCGTTCAAAACTGGAAAGAAGCTTTCTGAGAAACTGCTCTGTGTTCTGTTAATTCATCTCACAGAGTTACATCTTTCCCTTCAAGAAGCCTTTCGGTAAGGCTGTTCTTGGGGAATTGGCAAAGGGATATTTGGAAGCCCTTAGAGGGCTATGGTGAAAAAGGAAATATCTTCCGTTCAAAACTGGAAAGAAGCTATGTGAGAAACTGCTCTGTGTTCTGTTAATTCATCTCACAGAGTTACATCTTTCCCTTCAAGAAGCCTTTCGCTAAGGCTGTTCTTGTGGAATTGGCAAAGGGATATTTGGAAGCCCATAGAGGGCTATGGTGAAAAAGGAAATATCTTCCGTTCAAAACTGGAAAGAAGCTTTCTGAGAAACTGCTCTGTGTTCTGTTAATTCATCTCACAGAGTTACATCTTTCCCTTCAAGAAGCCTTTCGCTAAGGCTGTTCTTGTGGAATTGGCAAAGGGATATTTGGAAGCCCATAGAGGCCTATGGTGAAAAAGGAAATATCTTCCGTTCAAAACTGGAAAGAAGCTTTCTGAGAAACTGCTCTGTGTTCTGTTAATTCATCTCACAGAGTTACATCTTTCCCTTCAAGAAGCCTTTCGCTAAGGCTGTTCTTGTGGAATTGGCAAAGGGATATTTGGAAGCCCATAGAGGGCTATGGTGAAAAAGGAAATATCTTCTGTTCAAAACTGGAAAGAAGCTTTCTGAGAAACTGCTCTGTGTTCTGTTAATTCATCTCACAGAGTTACATCTTTCCCTTCAAGAAACCTTTCGCTAAGGCTGTTCTTGTGGAATTGGCAAAGGGATATTTGGAAGCCCATAGAGGGCTACGGTGAAAAAGGAAATATCTTCCGTTCTAAACTGGAAAGAAGCTTTCTGAGAAACTGCTCTGTGTTCTGTTAATTCATCTCACAGAGTTACATCTTTCCCTTCAAGAAGCCTTTCGCTAAGGCTGTTCTTGTGGAATTGGCAAAGGGATATTTGGAAGCCCATAGAGGGCTATGGTGAAAAAGGAAATATCTTCCGTTCAAAACTGGAAAGAAGCTTTCTGAGAAACTGCTCTGTGTTCTGTTAATTCATCTCACAGAGTTACATCTTTCCCTTCAAGAAGCCTTTCGCTAAGGCTGTTCTTGGGGAATTGGCAAAGGGATATTTGGAAGCCCATAGAGGGCTATGGTGAAAAAGGAAATATCTTCCGTTCAAAACTGGAAAGAGGCTTTCTGAGAAACTACTCTGTGTTCTGTTAATTCATCTCACAGAGTTACATCTTTCCCTTCAAGAAGCCTTTCGCTAAGGCTGTTCTTGGGTAATTGGCAAAGGGATATTTGGAAGCCCATAGAGGGCTATGGTGAAAAAGGAAATATCTTCCGTTCAAAACTGGAAAGAAGCTTTCTGAGAAACTGCTCTGTGTTCTGTTAATTCATCTCACCGAGTTACATCTTTCCCTTCAAGAAGCCTTTCGCTAAGGCTGTTCATGTGGAATTGGCAAAGGGATATTTGGAAGCCCATAGAGGGCTACGGTGAAAAAGGAAATATCTTCCGTTCAAAACTGGAAAGAAGCTTTCTGAGAAACTGCTCTGTGTTCTGTTAATTCATCTCACAGAGTTACATCTTTCCCTTCAAGAAGCCTTTCGCTAAGGCTGTTCTTGTGGAATTGGCAAAGGGATATTTGGAAGCCCATAGAGGGCTATGGTGAAAAAGGAAATATCTTCCGTTCAAAACTGGAAAGAAGCTTTCTGAGAAACTGCTCTGTGTTCTGTTAATTCATCTCACCGAGTTACATCTTTCCCTTCAAGAAGCCTTTCGCTAAGGCTGTTCTTGTGGAATTGGCAAAGGGATATTTGGAAGCCCATAGAGGGCTACGGTGAAAAAGGAAATATCTTCCGTTCAAAACTGGAAAGAAGCTTTCTGAGAAACTGCTCTGTGTTCTGTTAATTCATCTCACAGAGTTACATCTTTCCCTTCAAGAAGCCTTTCGCTAAGGCTGTTCTTGAGGAATTGGCAAAGGGATATTTGGAAGAACATAGAGGGCTATGGTGAAAAAGGAAATACCTTCCGTTCAAAACTGGAAAGAAGCTTTCTGAGAAACTGCTCTGTGTTCTGTTAATTCATCTCACAGAGTTACATCTTTCCCTTCAAGAAACCTTTCGCTAAGGCTGTTCTTGTGGAATTGGCAAAGGGATATTTGGAAGCCAATAGAGGGCTACAGTGAAAAAGGAAATATCTTCCGTTCTAAACTGGAAAGAAGCTTTCTGAGAAACTGCTCTGTGTTCTGTTAATTCATCTCACAGAGTTACATCTTTCCCTTCAAGAAGCCTTTCGCTAAGGCTGTTCTTGTGGAATTGGCAAAGGGATATTTGGAAGCCCATAGAGGGCTATGGTGAAAAAGGAAATATCTTCCGTTCAAAACTGGAAAGAAGCTTTCTGAGAAACTGCTCTGTGTTCTGTTAATTCATCTCACAGAGTTACATCTTTCCCTTCAAGAAGCCTTTCGCTAAGGCTGTTCTTGGGGAATTGGCAAAGGGATATTAGGAAGCCCATAGAGGGCTAGGGTGAAAAAGGAAATATCTTCCGTTCAAAACTGGAAAGAAGCTTTCTGAGAAACTGCTCTGTGTTCTGTTAATTCATCTCACAGAGTTACATCTTTCCCTTCAAGAAGCCTTTCGCTAAGGCTGTTCTTGAGGAATTGGCAAAGGGATATTTGGAAGCCCATAGAGGGCTATGGTGAAAAAGGAAATACCTTCCGTTCAAAACTGGAAAGAAGCTTTCTGAGAAACTGCTCTGTGTTCTGTTAATTCATCTCACAGAGTTACATCTTTCCCTTCAAGAAACCTTTCGCTAAGGCTGTTCTTGTGGAATTGGCAAAGGGATATTTGGAAGCCCATAGAGGGCTACGGTGAAAAAGGAAATATCTTCCGTTCTAAACTGGAAAGAAGCTTTCTGAGAAACTGCTCTGTGTTCTGTTAATTCATCTCACAGAGTTACATCTTTCCCTTCAAGAAGCCTTTCGCTAAGGCTGTTCTTGTGGAATTGGGAAAGGGATATTTGGAAGCCCATAGAGGGCTATGGTGAAAAAGGAAATATCTTCCGTTCAAAACTGGAAAGAAGCTTTCTGAGAAACTGCTCTGTGTTCTGTTAATTCATCTCACAGAGTTACATCTTTCCCTTCAAGAAGCCTTTCGCTAAGTCTGTTCTTGTGGAATTGGCAAAGGGATATTTGGAAGCCCATAGAGGGCTATGGTGAAAAAGGAAATATCTTCCGTTCAAAACTGGAAAGAAGCTTTCTGAGAAACTGCTCTGTGTTCTGTTAATTCATCTCACAGAGTTACATCTTTCCCTTCAAGAAGCCTTTCGCTAAGTCTGTTCTTGTGGAATTGGCAAAGGGATATTTGGAAGCCCATAGAGGGCTATGGTGAAAAAGGAAATATCTTCCGTTCAAAACTGGAAAGAAGCTTTCTGAGAAACTGCTCTATGTTCTGTTAATTCATCTCACAGAGTTACATCTTTCCCTTCAAGAAGCCTTTCGCTAAGGCTGTTCTTGTGTAATTGGCAAAGGGATATTTGGAAGCCCAAAGAGGGCTATGGTGAAAAAGGAAATATCTTCCGTTCAAAACTGGAAAGAAGCTTTCTGAGAAACTGCTCTGTGTTCTGTTAATTCATCTCACAGAGTTACATCTTTCCCTTCAAGAAGCCTTTCGCTAAGGCTGTTCTTGTGGAATTGGCAAAGGGATATTTGGAAGCCCATAGAGGGGTATGGTGAAAAAGGAAATATCTTCCGTTCAAAACTGGAAAGAAGCTTTCTGAGAAACTGCTCTGTGTTCTGTTAATTCATCTCACAGAGTTACATCTTTCCCTTCAAGTAGCCTTTCGCTAAGGCTGTTCTTGTGGAATTGGCAAAGGGATATTTGGAAGCCCATAGAGGTCTATGGTGAAAAAGGAAATATCTTCCGTTCAAAACTGGAAAGAAGCTTTCTGAGAAACTGCTCTGTGTTCTGTTAATTCATCTCACAGAGTTACATCTTTCCCTTCAAGAAGCCTTTCGCTAAGGCTGTTCTTGTGTAATTGGCAAAGGGATATTTGGAAGCCCATAGAGGGCTATGGTGAAAAAGGAAATATCTTCCGTTCAAAACTGGAAAGAAGCTTTCTGAGAAACTGCTCTGTGTTCTGTTAATTCATCTCACAGAGTTACATCTTTCCCTTCAAGAAGCCTTTCGGTAAGGCTGTTCTTGGGGAATTGGCAAAGGGATATTTGGAAGCCCTTAGAGGGCTATGGTGAAAAAGGAAATATCTTCCGTTCAAAACTGGAAAGAAGCTATGTGAGAAACTGCTCTGTGTTCTGTTAATTCATCTCACAGAGTTACATCTTTCCCTTCAAGAAGCCTTTCGCTAAGGCTGTTCTTGTGGAATTGGCAAAGGGATATTTGGAAGCCCATAGAGGGCTATGGTGAAAAAGGAAATATCTTCCGTTCAAAACTGGAAAGAAGCTTTCTGAGAAACTGCTCTGTGTTCTGTTAATTCATCTCACAGAGTTACATCTTTCCCTTCAAGAAGCCTTTCGCTAAGGCTGTTCTTGTGGAATTGGCAAAGGGATATTTGGAAGCCCATAGAGGCCTATGGTGAAAAAGGAAATATCTTCCGTTCAAAACTGGAAAGAAGCTTTCTGAGAAACTGCTCTGTGTTCTGTTAATTCATCTCACAGAGTTACATCTTTCCCTTCAAGAAGCCTTTCGCTAAGGCTGTTCTTGTGGAATTGGCAAAGGGATATTTGGAAGCCCATAGAGGGCTATGGTGAAAAAGGAAATATCTTCTGTTCAAAACTGGAAAGAAGCTTTCTGAGAAACTGCTCTGTGTTCTGTTAATTCATCTCACAGAGTTACATCTTTCCCTTCGAGAAACCTTTCGCTAAGGCTGTTCTTGTGGAATTGGCAAAGGGATATTTGGAAGCCCATAGAGGGCTACGGTGAAAAAGGAAATATCTTCCGTTCTAAACTGGAAAGAAGCTTTCTGAGAAACTGCTCTGTGTTCTGTTAATTCATCTCACCGAGTTACATCTTTCCCTTCAAGAAGCCTTTCGCTAAGGCTGTTCTTGTGGAATTGGCAAAGGGATATTTGGAATCCCATAGAGGGCTATGGTGAAAAAGGAAATATCTTCTGTTCAAAACTGGAAAGAAGCTTTCTGAGAAACTGCTCTGTGTTCAGTTAATTCATCTCACAGAGTTACATCTTTCCCTTCAAGAAACCTTTCGCTAAGGCTGTTCTTGTGGAATTGGCAAAGGGATATTTGGAAGCCCATAGAGGGCTACGGTGAAAAAGGAAATATCTTCCGTTCTAAACTGGAAAGAAGCTTTCTGAGAAACTGCTCTGTGTTCTGTTAATTCATCTCACAGAGTTACATCTTTCCCTTCAAGAAGCCTTTCGCTAAGGCTGTTCTTGTGGAATTGGCAAAGGGATATTTGGAAGCCCATAGAGGGCTATGGTGAAAAAGGAAATATCTTCCGTTCAAAACTGGAAAGAAGCTTTCTGAGAAACTGCTCTGTGTTCTGTTAATTCATCTCACAGAGTTACATCTTTCCCTTCAAGAAACCTTTCGCTAAGGCTGTTCTTGTGGAATTGGCAAAGGGATATTTGGAAGCCCATAGAGGGCTACGGTGAAAAAGGAAATATCTTCCGTTCAAAACTGGAAAGAAGCTTTCTGAGAAACTGCTCTGTGTTCTGTTAATTCATCTCACAGAGTTACATCTTTCCCTTCAAGAAGCCTTTCGCTAAGTCTGTTCTTGTGGAATTGGCAAAGGGATATTTGGAAGCCCATAGAGGGCTATGGTGAAAAAGGAAATATCTTCCGTTCAAAACTGGAAAGAAGCTTTCTGAGAAACTGCTCTATGTTCTGTTAATTCATCTCACAGAGTTACATCTTTCCCTTCAAGAAGCCTTTCGCTAAGGCTGTTCTTGTGTAATTGGCAAAGGGATATTTGGAAGCCCAAAGAGGGCTATGGTGAAAAAGGAAATATCTTCCGTTCAAAACTGGAAAGAAGCTTTCTGAGAAACTGCTCTGTGTTCTGTTAATTCATCTCACAGAGTTACATCTTTCCCTTCAAGAAGCCTTTCGCTAAGGCTGTTCTTGTGGAATTGGCAAAGGGATATTTGGAAGCCCATAGAGGGGTATGGTGAAAAAGGAAATATCTTCCGTTCAAAACTGGAAAGAAGCTTTCTGAGAAACTGCTCTGTGTTCTGTTAATTCATCTCACAGAGTTACATCTTTCCCTTCAAGTAGCCTTTCGCTAAGGCTGTTCTTGTGGAATTGGCAAAGGGATATTTGGAAGCCCATAGAGGTCTATGGTGAAAAAGGAAATATCTTCCGTTCAAAACTGGAAAGAAGCTTTCTGAGAAACTGCTCTGTGTTCTGTTAATTCATCTCACAGAGTTACATCTTTCCCTTCAAGAAGCCTTTCGCTAAGGCTGTTCTTGTGTAATTGGCAAAGGGATATTTGGAAGCCCATAGAGGGCTATGGTGAAAAAGGAAATATCTTCCGTTCAAAACTGGAAAGAAGCTTTCTGAGAAACTGCTCTGTGTTCTGTTAATTCATCTCACAGAGTTACATCTTTCCCTTCAAGAAGCCTTTCGCTAAGGCTGTTCTTGTGGAATTGGCAAAGGGATATTTGGAAGCCCATAGAGGCCTATGGTGAAAAAGGAAATATCTTCCGTTCAAAACTGGAAAGAAGCTTTCTGAGAAACTGCTCTGTGTTCTGTTAATTCATCTCACAGAGTTACATCTTTCCCTTCAAGAAGCCTTTCGCTAAGGCTGTTCTTGTGGAATTGGCAAAGGGATATTTGGAAGCCCATAGAGGGCTAGGGTGAAAAAGGAAATATCTTCCGTTCAAAACTGGAAAGAAGCTTTCTGAGAAACTGCTCTGTGTTCTGTTAATTCATCTCACAGAGTTACATCTTTCCCTTCAAGAAGCCTTTCGCTAAGGCTGTTCTTGTGGAATTGGCAAAGGGATATTTGGAAGCCCTTAGAGGGCTATGGTGAAAAAGGAAATATCTTCCGTTCAAAACTGGAAAGAAGCTTTCTGAGAAACTGCTCTGTGTTCTGTTAATTCATCTCACAGAGTTACATCTTTCCCTTCAAGAAGCCTTTCGCTAAGGCTGTTCTTGTGGAATTGGCAAAGGGATATTTGGAAGCCCATAGAGGGCTATGGTGAAAAAGGAAATATCTTCCTTTCAAAACTGGAAAGAAGCTTTCTGAGAAACTGCTCTGTGTTCTGTTAATTCATCTCACAGAGTTACATCTTTCCCTTCAAGAAGCCTTTCACTAAGGCTGTTCTTGTGGAATTGGCAAAGGGATATTTGGAAGCCCATAGAGGCCTATGGTGAAAAAGGAAATATCTTCCGTGCAAAACTGGAAAGAAGCTTTCTGAGAAACTGCTCTGTGTTCTGTTAATTCATCACACAGAGTTACATCTTTCCCTTCAAGAAGCCTTTCGCTAAGGCTGTTCTTGTGAAATTGGCAAAGGGATATTTGGAAGCCCATAGAGGGCTATGGTGAAAAAGGAAATATCTTCCGTTCAAAACTGGAAAGAAGCTTTCTGAGAATCTGCTCTGTGTTCTGTTAATTCATCTCACAGAGTTACATCTTTCCCTTCAAGAAGCCTTTCGCTAAGGCTGTTCTTGTGGAATTGGCAAAGGGATATTTGGAAGCCCATAGAGGGCTATGGAGAAAAAGGAAATATCTTCCGTTCAAAACTGGAAAGAAGCTTTCTGAGAAACTGCTCTGTGTTCTGTTAATTCATCTCACCGAGTTACCTCTTTCCCTTCAAGAAGCCTTTCGCTAAGGCTGTTCTTGTGGAATTGGCAAAGGGATATTTCGAAGCCCATAGAGGGCTCTGGTGAAAAAGGAAATATCTTCCGTTCAAAACTGGAAAGAAGCTTTCTGAGAAACTGCTCTGTGTTCTGTTAATTCATCTCACAGAGTTACATGTTTCCTTGCAAGACGCCTTTCGCTAAGGCTGTTCTTGTGTAATTGGCAAAGGGATATTTGGAAGCCCATAGAGGGCTATGGCGAAAAAGGAAATATCTTCCGTTCAAAACTGGAAAGAAGCTTTCTGAGAAACTGCTCTGTGTTCTGTTAATTGATCTCACAGAGTTACATCTTTCCCTTCAAGAAGCCTTTCGCTAAGGCTGTTCTTGAGGAATTGGCAAAGAGATATTTGGAAGCCCATAGAGGGCTATGGTGAAAAAGGAAATATCTTCCGTTGAAAACTGGAAAGTAGCTTTCTGAGAAACTGCTCTGTGTTCTGTTAATTCATCTCAGAGAGTTACATCTTTCCCTTCAAGAAGCCTTTCGCTAAGGCTGTTCTTGTGTAATTGGCAAAGGGATATTTGGAAGCCCATAGAGGGCTATGGTTAAAAAGGAAATATCTTCCGTTCAAAAGTGGAAAGAAGCTTTCTGAGAAACTGCTCGGTGTTCTATTAATTCATCTCACAGAGTTACATCTTTCCCTTCAAGAAGTCTTTCGCTAAGGCTGTTCTTGTGGAATTGGCAAAGGGATATTTGGAAGCCCATAGAGGGCTATGGTGAAAAAGGAAATATCTTCCGTTCAAAACTGGAAAGAAGCTTTCTGAGAATCTGCTCTGTGTTCTGTTAATTCATCTCACAGAGTTACATCTTTCCCTTCAAGAAGCCTTTCGCTAAGGCTGTTCTTGTGGAATTGGCAAAGGGATATTTGGAAGCCCATAGAGGGCTATGGTGAAAAAGGAAATATCTTCCGTTCAAAACTGGAAAGAAGCTTTCTCAGAAACTGCTCTGTGTTCTGTTAATTCATCTCACCGAGTTACCTCTTTCCCTTCAAGAAGCCTTTCGCTAAGGCTGTTCTTGTGGAATTGGCAAAGGGATATTTGGAAGCCCATAGAGGGCTATGGTGAAAAAGGAAATACCTTCCGTTCAAAACTGGAAAGAAGCTTTCTGAGAAACTGCTCTGTGTTCTGTTAATTCATCTCACCGAGTTACATCTTTCCCTTCAAGAATGCTTTCGCTAAGGCTGTTCTTGTGGAATTGGCAAAGGGATATTTGGAAGCCCATAGAGGGATACGGTGAAAAAGGAAATATCTTCCGTTCAAAATTGGAAAGAAGCTTTCTGAGAAACTGCTCTGTGTTCTGTTAATTCATCTCACAGAGTTACATCTTTCCCTTCAAGAAGGCTTTCGCTAAGGCTGTTCTTGTGGAATTGGCAAAGGGATATTTGGAAGCCCATAGAGGGCTACGGTGAAAAAGGAAATATCTTCCGTTCAAAACTGGAAAGAAGCTTTCTGAGAAACTGCTCTGTGTTCTGTTAATTCATCTCACAGAGTTACATCTTTCCCTTCAAGAAGCCTTTCGCTAAGGCTGTTCTTGTGGAATTGGCAAAGGGATATTTGGAAGCCCATAGAGGGCTATGGTGAAAAAGGAAATATCTTCCGTTCAAAACTGGAAAGAAGCTTTCTGAGAAACTGCTCTGTGTTCTGTTAATTCATCTCACAGAGTTACATCTTTCCCTTCAAGAAGCCTTTCGCTAAGGCTGTTCTTGGGGAATTGGCAAAGGGATATTTGGAAGCCCATAGAGGGCTATGGTGAAAAAGGAAATATCTTCCGTTCAAAACTGGAAAGAAGCTTTCTGAGAAACTGCTCTGTGTTCTGTTAATTCATCTCACAGAGTTACATCTTTCCCTTCAAGAAGCCTTTCGCTAAGGCTGTTCTTGTGGAATTGGCAAAGGGATATTTGGAAGCCCATAGAGGCCTATGGTGAAAAAGGAAATACCTTCCTTTCAAAACTGGAAAGAAGCTTTCTGAGAAACTGCTCTGTGTTCTGTTAATTCATCTCACAGAGTTACATCTTTCCCTTCAAGTAGCCTTTCGCTAAGCCTGTTCTTGTGGAATTGGCAAAGGGATATTTGGAAGCCCATAGAGGCCTATGGTGAAAAAGGAAATATCTTCCGTTCAAAACTGGAAAGAAGCTTTCTGAGAAACTGCTCTGTGTTCTGTTAATTCATCTCACAGAGTTACATCTTTCCCTTCAAGAAGCCTTTCGCTAAGGCTGTTCTTGTGGAATTGGCAAAGGGATATTTGGAAGCCCATAGAGGGCTATGGTGAAAAAGGAAATATCTTCCGTTCAAAACTGGAAAGAAGCTTTCTGAGAAACTGCTCTGTGTTCTGTTAATTCATCTCACAGAGTTACATCTTTCCCTTCAAGAAGCCTTTCGCTAAGGCTGTTCTTGTGGAATTGGCAAAGGGATATTTGGCAGCCCATAGAGGCCTACGGTGAAAAAGGAAATAACTTCCGTGCAAAACTGGAAAGAAGCTTTCTGAGAAACTGCTCTGTGTTCTGTTAATTCATCTCACAGAGTTACATCTTTCCCTTCAAGAAGCCTTTCGCTAAGGCTGTTCTTGTGGAATTGGCAAAGGGATATTTGGAAGCCCATAGAGGGCTATGGTGAAAAAGGAAATATCTTCCGTTCAAAACTGGAAAGAAGCTTTCTGAGAAACTGCTCTGTGTTCTGTTAATTCATCTCACAGAGTTACATCTTTCCCTTCAACAAGCCTTTCGCTAAGGCTGTTCTTGTGTAATTGGCAAAGGGATATTTGGAAGCACATAGAGGGCTATGGTGAAAAAGGAAATATCTTCCGTTCAAAACTGGAAAGAAGCTTTCTGAGAAACTGCTCTGTGTTCTGTTAATTCATCTCACAGAGTTACATCTTTCCCTTCAAGAAGCCTTTCGCTAAGGCTGTTCTTGTGGAATTGGCAAAGGGATATTTGGAAGCCCAAAGAGGGCTATGGTGAAAAAGGAAATATCTTCCGTTCAAAACTGGAAAGAAGCTTTCTGAGAAACTGCTCTGTGTTCTGTTAATTCATCTCACAGAGTTACATCTTTCCCTTCAAGAAGGCTTTCGCTAAGGCTGTTCTTGTGGAATTGGCAAAGGGATATTTGGAAGCCCATAGAGGGCTATGGTGAAAAAGGAAATATCTTCCGTTCAAAACTGGAAAGAAGCTTTCTGAGAAACTGCTCTGTGTTCTGTTAATTCATCTCACAGAGTTACATCTTTCCCTTCAAGAAGCCTTTCGCTAAGGCTGTTCTTGTGGAATTGGCGAAGGGATATTTGGAAGCCCATAGAGGCCTATGGTGAAAAAGGAAATATCTTCCGTTCAAAACTGGAAAGAAGCTTTCTGAGAAACTGCTCTGTGTTCTGTTAATTCATCTCACAGAGTTACATCTTTCCCTTCAAGAAGCCTTTCGCTAAGGCTGTTCTTGTGGAATTGGCAAAGGGATATTTGGAAGCCCATAGAGGGCTACGGTGAAAAAGGAAATATCTTCCGTTCAAAACTGGAAAGAAGCTTTCTGAGAAACTGCTCTGTGTTCTGTTAATTCATCTCACAGAGTTACATCTTTCCCTGCAAGAAGCCTTTCGCTAAGTCTGTTCTTGTGGAATTGGCAAAGGGATATTTGGAAGCCCATAGAGGGCTATGGTGAAAAAGGAAATATCTTCCGTTCAAAAGTGGAAAGAAGCTTTCTGAGAAACTGCTCTGTGTTCTGTTAATTCATCTCACAGAGTTACATCTTTCCCTTCAAGAAGCCTTTCGCTAAGGCTGTTCTTGTGGAATTGGCAAAGGGATATTTGGAAGCCCATAGAGGGCTATGGTGACAAAGGAAATATCTTCCGTTCAAAACTGGAAAGAAGCTTTCTGAGAAACTGCTCTGTGTTCTGTTAATTCATCTCACAGAGTTACATCTTTCCCTTCAAGAAGCCTTTCGCTAAGGCTGTTCTTGTGGAATTGGCAAAGGGATATTTGGAAGCCCATAGAGGGCTATGGTGACAAAGGAAATATCTTCCGTTCAAAACTGGAAAGAAGCTTTCTGAGAAACTGCTCTGTGTTCTGTTAATTCATCTCACAGACTTACATCTTTCCCTTCAAGAAGCCTTTCGCTAAGGCTGTTCTTGTGGAATTGGCAAAGGGAT
Organism: Chlorocebus sabaeus; assembly: GCF_047675955.1. Lineage (NCBI taxonomy): Eukaryota > Metazoa > Chordata > Mammalia > Primates > Cercopithecidae > Chlorocebus > Chlorocebus sabaeus. Next base: position 407,445 of record NW_027328225.1, read on the forward strand.
ATTTGGAAGCCCAAAGAGGGCTATGGTGAAAAAGGAAATATCTTCCGTTCAAAACTGGAAAGAAGCTTTCTGAGAAACTGCTCTGTGTTCTGTTAATTCATCTCACAGAGTTACATCTTTCCCTTCAAGAAGCCTTTCGCTAAGGCTGTTCTTGTGGGATTGGCAAAGGGATATTTGGAAGCCCATAGAGGGCTATGGTGAAAAGGGAAATATCTTCCGTTCAAAACTGGAAAGAAGCTTTCTGAGAAACTGCTCTGTGTTCTGTTAATTCATCTCACAGAGTTACATCTTTCCCTTCAAGAAGCCTTTCGCTAAGGCTGTTCTTGTGGAATTGGCAAAGGGATATTTTGAAGCCCATACAGGCCTATGGTGAAAAGGAAATATCTTCCGTTCAAAACTGGAAAGAAGCTTTTTGAGAAACTGCTCTGTGTTCTGTTAATTCATCACACAGAGTTACATCTTTCCCTTCAAGAAGCCTTTCGCTAAGGCTGTTCTTGTGTAATTGGCAAAGGGATATTTGGAAGCCCATAGAGGGCTATGGTGAAAAAGGAAATATCTTCCGTTGAAAACTGGAAAGAAGCTTTCTGAGAAACTGCTCTGTGTTCTGTTAATTCATCTCACAGAGTTACATCTTTCCCTTCAGGAAGCCTTTCGCTAAGGCTGTTCTTGTGGAATTGGCAAAGGGATATTTGGAAGCCCATAGAGGGCTATGGAGAAAAATGAAATATCTTCCGTTCAAAACTGGAAAGAAGCTTTCTGAGAAACTGCTCTGTGTTCTGTTAATTCATCTCACAGAGTTACCTCTTTCCCTTCAAGAAGCCTTTCGCTAAGGCTGTTCTTGTGGAATTGGCAAAGGGATATTTGGAAGCCCATAGAGGGCTACGGTGAAAAAGGAAATATCTTCCGTTCAAAACTGGAAAGAAGCTTTCTGAGAAACTGCTCTGTGTTCTGTTAATTCATCTCACAGAGTTACATCTTTCCCTTCAAGAAGCCTTTCGCTAAGGCTGTTCTTGTGGAATTGGCAAAGGGATATTTGGAAGCCCATAGAGGGCTATGGTGAAAAAGGAAATATCTTCCGTTCAAAACTGGAAAGAAGCTTTCTGAGAAACTGCTCTGTGTTCTGTTAATTCATCTCACAGAGTTACATCTTTTCCTTCAAGAAGCCTTTCGCTAAGGCTGTTCTTGGGGAATTGGCAAAGGGATATTTGGAGGCCCATAGAGGGCTATGGTGAAAAAGGAAATACCTTCCGTTCAAAACTGGAAAGAAGCTTTCTGAGAAACTGCTCTGTGTTCTGTTAATTCATCTCACAGAGTTACATCTTTCCCTTCAAGAAGCCTTTCGCTAAGGCTGTTCTTGTGGAATTGGCAAAGGGATATTTGGAAGCCCATAGAGGCCTATGGTGAAAAAGGAAATATCTTCCGTTCAAAACTGGAAAGAAGGTTTCTGAGAAACTGCTCTGTGTTCTGTTAATTCATCTCACAGAGTTACATCTTTCCCTTCAAGAAGCCTTTCGCTAAGGCTGTTCTTGTGGAATTGGCAAAGGGATATTTGGAAGCCCATAGAGGGCTATGGTGAAAAAGGAAATATCTTCCGTTCAAAACTGGAAAGAAGCTTTCTGAGAAACTGCTCTGTGTTCTGTTAATTCATCTCACAGAGTTACATCTTTCCCTTCAAGAAGCCTTTCGCTAAGGCTGTTCTTGTGGAATTGGCAAAGGGATATTTGGAAGCCCATAGAGGCCTATGGTGAAAAAGGAAATATCTTCCGTTCAAAACTGGAAAGAAGGTTTCTGAGAAACTGCTCTGTGTTCTGTTAATTCATCTCACAGAGTTACATCTTTCCCTTCAAGAAGCCTTTCGCTAAGGCTGTTCTTGTGTAATTGGCAAAGGGATATTAGGAAGCCCATAGAGGGCTATGGTGAAAAAGGAAATATCTTCCGTTCAAAACTGGAAAGAAGCTTTCTGAGAAACTGCTCTGTGTTCTGTTAATTCATCTCACCGAGTTACCTCTTTCCCTTCAAGAAGCCTTTCGCTAAGGCTGTTCTTGTGGAATTGGCAAAGGGATATTTGGAAGCCCATAGAGGGCTACGGTGAAAAAGGAAATATCTTCCGTTCCAAACTGGAAAGAAGCTTTCTGAGAAACTGCTCTGTGTTCTGTTAATTCATCTCACAGAGTTACATCTTTCCCTTCAAGAAGCCTTTCGCTAAGGCTGTTCTTGTGGAATTGGCAAAGGGATATTTGGAAGCCCATAGAGGGCTAGGGTGAAAAAGGAAATATCTTCCGTTCAAAACTGGAAAGAAGCTTTCTGAGAAACTGCTCTGTGTTCTGTTAATTCATCTCACAGAGTTACATCTTTCCCTTCAAGAAGCCTTTCGCTAAGGCTGTTCTTGTGGAATTGGCAAAGGGATATTTGGAAGCCCATAGAGGGCTACGGTGAAAAAGGAACTATCTTCCGTTCAAAACTGGAAAGAAGCTTTCTGAGAAACTGCTCTGTGTTCTGTTAATTCATCTCACAGAGTTACATCTTTCCCTGCAAGAAGCCTTTCGCTAAGGCTGTTCTTGTGGAATTGGCAAAGGGATATTTGGAAGCCCATAGAGGGCTATGGTGAAAAAGGAAATATCTTCCGTTCAAAACTGGAAAGAAGCTTTCTGAGAAACTGCTCTGTGTTCTGTTAATTCATCTCACAGAGTTACATCTTTCCCTTCAAGAAGCCTTTCGCTAAGGCTGTTCTTGTGGAATTGGCAAAGGGATATTTGGAAGCACATAGAGGGCTATGGTGAAAAGGGAAATATCTTCCGTTCAAAACTGGAAAGAAGCTTTCTGAGAAACTGCTCTGTGTTCTGTTAATTCATCTCACAGAGTTACATCTTTCCCTTCAAGAAGCCTTTCGCTAAGGCTGTTCTTGTGGAATTGGCAAAGGGATATTTGGAAGCCCAAAGAGGGCTATGGTGAAAAAGGAAATATCTTCCGTTCAAAACTGGAAAGAAGCTTTCTGAGAAACTGCTCTGTGTTCTGTTAATTCATCTCACAGAGTTACATCTTTCCCTTCAAGAAGCCTTTCGCTAAGGCTGTTCTTGTGGGATTCGCAAAGGGATATTTGGAAGCCCATAGAGGGCTATGGTGAAAAGGGAAATATCTTCCGTTCAAAACTGGAAAGAAGCTTTCTGAGAAACTGCTCTGTGTTCTGTTAATTCATCTCACAGAGTTACATCTTTCCCTTCAAGAAGCCTTTCGCTAAGGCTGTTCTTGTGGAATTGGCAAAGGGATATTTTGAAGCCCATACAGGCCTATGGTGAAAAGGAAATATCTTCCGTTCAAAACTGGAAAGAAGCTTTTTGAGAAACTGCTCTGTGTTCTGTTAATTCATCACACAGAGTTACATCTTTCCCTTCAAGAAGCCTTTCGCTAAGGCTGTTCTTGTGTAATTGGCAAAGGGATATTTGGAAGCCCATAGAGGGCTATGGTGAAAAAGGAAATATCTTCCGTTGAAAACTGGAAAGAAGCTTTCTGAGAAACTGCTCTGTGTTCTGTTAATTCATCTCACAGAGTTACATCTTTCCCTGCAAGAAGCCTTTCGCTAAGGCTGTTCTTGTGGAATTGGCAAAGGGATATTTGGAAGCCCATAGAGGGCTATGGAGAAAAATGAAATATCTTCCGTTCGAAACTGGAAAGAAGCTTTCTGAGAAACTGCTCTGTGTTCTGTTAATTCATCTCACAGAGTTACCTCTTTCCCTTCAAGAAGCCTTTCGCTAAGGCTGTTCTTGTGGAATTGGCAAAGGGATATTTGGAAGCCCATAGAGGGCTACGGTGAAAAAGGAAATATCTTCCGTTCAAAACTGGAAAGAAGCTTTCTGAGAAACTGCTCTGTGTTCTGTTAATTCATCTCACAGAGTTACATCTTTCCCTTCAAGAAGCCTTTCGCTAAGGCTGTTCTTGTGGAATTGGCAAAGGGATATTTGGAAGCCCATAGAGGGCTATGGTGACAAAGGAAATATCTTCCGTTCAAAACTGGAAAGAAGCTTTCTGAGAAACTGCTCTGTGTTCTGTTAATTCATCTCACAGAGTTACATCTTTCCCTTCAAGAAGCCTTTCGCTAAGGCTGTTCTTGTGGAATTGGCAAAGGGATATTTGGAAGCCCATAGAGGGCTATGGTGAAAAAGGAAATATCTTCCGTTCAAAACTGGAAAGAAGCTTTCTGAGAAACTGCTCTGTGTTCTGTTAATTCATCTCACAGAGTTACATCTTTCCCTTCAAGAAGCCTTTCGCTAAGGCTGTTCTTGTGGAATTGGCAAAGGGATATTTGGAAGCTCGTAGAGGGCTACGGTGAAAAATGAAATATCTTCCGTTCAAAACTGGAAAGAAGCTTTCTGAGAAACTGCTCTGTGTTCTGTTAATTCATCTCACAGAGTTACATCTTTCCCTGCAAGAAGCCTTTCGCTAAGGCTGTTCTTGTGGAATTGGCAAAGGGATATTTGGAAGCCCATAGAGGGCTATGGTGAAAAAGGAAATATCTTCCGTTGAAAACTGGAAAGAAGCATTCTGAGAAACTGCTCTGTGTTCTGTTAATTCATCTCACAGAGTTACATCTTTCCCTTCAAGAAGCCTTTCGCTAAGGCTGTTCTTGTGTAATTGGCAAAGGGATATTAGGAAGCCCATAGAGGGCTATGGTGAAAAAGGAAATATCTTCCGTTCAAAACTGGAAAGAAGCTTTCTGAGAAACTGCTCTGTGTTCTGTTAATTCATCTCACCGAGTTACCTCTTTCCCTTCAAGAAGCCTTTCGCTAAGGCTGTTCTTGTGGAATTGGCAAAGGGATATTTGGAAGCCCATAGAGGGCTACGGTGAAAAAGGAAATATCTTCCGTTGCAAACTGGAAAGAAGCTTTCTGAGAAACTGCTCTGTGTTCTGTTAATTCATCTCACAGAGTTACATCTTTCCCTTCAAGAAGCCTTTCGCTAAGGCTGTTCTTGTGGAATTGGCAAAGGGATATTTGGAAGCCCATAGAGGGCTAGGGTGAAAAAGGAAATATCTTCCGTTCAAAACTGGAAAGAAGCTTTCTGAGAAACTGCTCTGTGTTCTGTTAATTCATCTCACAGAGTTACATCTTTCCCTTCAAGAAGCCTTTCGCTAAGGCTGTTCTTGTGGAATTGGCAAAGGGATATTTGGAAGCCCATAGAGGGCTACGGTGAAAAAGGAAATATCTTCCGTTCAAAACTGGAAAGAAGCTTTCTGAGAAACTGCTCTGTGTTCTGTTAATTCATCTCACAGAGTTACATCTTTCCCTGCAAGAAGCCTTTCGCTAAGGCTGTTCTTGTGGAATTGGCAAAGGGATATTTGGAAGCCCATAGAGGGCTATGGTGAAAAAGGAAATATCTTCCGTTCAAAACTGGAAAGAAGCTTTCTGAGAAACTGCTCTGTGTTCTGTTAATTCATCTCACAGAGTTACATCTTTCCCTTCAAGAAGCCTTTCGCTAAGGCTGTTCTTGTGGAATTGGCAAAGGGATATTTGGAAGCACATAGAGGGCTATGGTGAAAAGGGAAATATCTTCCGTTCAAAACTGGAAAGAAGCTTTCTGAGAAACTGCTCTGTGTTCTGTTAATTCATCTCACAGAGTTACATCTTTCCCTTCAAGAAGCCTTTCGCTAAGGCTGTTCTTGTGGAATTGGCAAAGGGATATTTGGAAGCCCAAAGAGGGCTATGGTGAAAAAGGAAATATCTTCCGTTCAAAACTGGAAAGAAGCTTTCTGAGAAACTGCTCTGTGTTCTGTTAATTCATCTCACAGAGTTACATCTTTCCCTTCAAGAAGCCTTTCGCTAAGGCTGTTCTTGTGGGATTGGCAAAGGGATATTTGGAAGCCCATAGAGGGCTATGGTGAAAAGGGAAATATCTTCCGTTCAAAACTGGAAAGAAGCTTTCTGAGAAACTGCTCTGTGTTCTGTTAATTCATCTCACAGAGTTACATCTTTCCCTTCAAGAAGCCTTTCGCTAAGGCTGTTCTTGTGGAATTGGCAAAGGGATATTTTGAAGCCCATACAGGCCTATGGTGAAAAGGAAATATCTTCCGTTCAAAACTGGAAAGAAGCTTTTTGAGAAACTGCTCTGTGTTCTGTTAATTCATCACACAGAGTTACATCTTTCCCTTCAAGAAGCCTTTCGCTAAGGCTCTTCTTGTGTAATTGGCAAAGGGATATTTGGAAGCCCATAGAGGGCTATGGTGAAAAAGGAAATATCTTCCGTTGAAAACTGGAAAGAAGCTTTCTGAGAAACTGCTCTGTGTTCTGTTAATTCATCTCACAGAGTTACATCTTTCCCTTCAAGAAGCCTTTCGCTAAGGCTGTTCTTGTGGAATTGGCAAAGGGATATTTGGAAGCCCATAGAGGGCTATGGAGAAAAATGAAATATCTTCCGTTCAAAACTGGAAAGAAGCTTTCTGAGAAACTGCTCTGTGTTCTGTTAATTCATCTCACAGAGTTACCTCTTTCCCTTCAAGAAGCCTTTCGCTAAGGCTGTTCTTGTGGAATTGGCAAAGGGATATTTGGAAGCCCATAGAGGGCTACGGTGAAAAAGGAACTATCTTCCGTTCAAAACTGGAAAGAAGCTTTCTGAGAAACTGCTCTGTGTTCTGTTAATTCATCTCACAGAGTTACATCTTTCCCTGCAAGAAGCCTTTCGCTAAGGCTGTTCTTGTGGAATTGGCAAAGGGATATTTGGAAGCCCATAGAGGGCTATGGTGAAAAAGGAAATATCTTCCGTTCAAAACTGGAAAGAAGCTTTCTGAGAAACTGCTCTGTGTTCTGTTAATTCATCTCACAGAGTTACATCTTTCCCTTCAAGAAGCCTTTCGCTAAGGCTGTTCTTGTGGAATTGGCAAAGGGATATTTGGAAGCACATAGAGGGCTAGGGTGAAAAGGGAAATATCTTCCGTTCAAAACTGGAAAGAAGCTTTGTGAGAAACTGCTCTGTGTTCTGTTAATTCATCTCACAGAGTTACATCTTTCCCTTCAAGAAGCCTTTCGCTAAGGCTGTTCTTGTGGAATTGGCAAAGGGATATTTGGAAGCCCAAAGAGGGCTATGGTGAAAAAGGAAATATCTTCCGTTCAAAACTGGAAAGAAGCTTTCTGAGAAACTGCTCTGTGTTCTGTTAATTCATCTCACAGAGTTACATCTTTCCCTTCAAGAAGCCTTTCGCTAAGGCTGTTCTTGTGGGATTGGCAAAGGGATATTTGGAAGCCCATAGAGGGCTATGGTGAAAAGGGAAATATCTTCCGTTCAAAACTGGAAAGAAGCTTTCTGAGAAACTGCTCTGTGTTCTGTTAATTCATCTCACAGAGTTACATCTTTCCCTTCAAGAAGCCTTTCGCTAAGGCTGTTCTTGTGGAATTGGCAAAGGGATATTTTGAAGCCCATACAGGCCTATGGTGAAAAGGAAATATCTTCCGTTCAAAACTGGAAAGAAGCTTTTTGAGAAACTGCTCTGTGTTCTGTTAATTCATCACACAGAGTTACATCTTTCCCTTCAAGAAGCCTTTCGCTAAGGCTGTTCTTGTGTAATTGGCAAAGGGATATTTGGAAGCCCATAGAGGGCTATGGTGAAAAAGGAAATATCTTCCGTTGAAAACTGGAAAGAAGCTTTCTGAGAAACTGCTCTGTGTTCTGTTAATTCATCTCACAGAGTTACATCTTTCCCTTCAAGAAGCCTTTCGCTAAGGCTGTTCTTGTGGAATTGGCAAAGGGATATTTGGAAGCCCATAGAGGGCTATGGAGAAAAATGAAATATCTTCCGTTCGAAACTGGAAAGAAGCTTTCTGAGAAACTGCTCTGTGTTCTGTTAATTCATCTCACAGAGTTACCTCTTTCCCTTCAAGAAGCCTTTCGCTAAGGCTGTTCTTGTGGAATTGGCAAAGGGATATTTGGAAGCCCATAGAGGGCTACGGTGAAAAAGGAAATATCTTCCGTTCAAAACTGGAAAGAAGCTTTCTGAGAAACTGCTCTGTGTTCTGTTAATTCATCTCACAGAGTTACATCTTTCCCTTCAAGAAGCCTTTCGCTAAGGCTGTTCTTGTGGAATTGGCAAAGGGATATTTGGAAGCCCATAGAGGGCTATGGTGACAAAGGAAATATCTTCCGTTCAAAACTGGAAAGAAGCTTTCTGAGAAACTGCTCTGTGTTCTGTTAATTCATCTCACAGAGTTACATCTTTCCCTTCAAGAAGCCTTTCGCTAAGGCTGTTCTTGTGGAATTGGCAAAGGGATATTTGGAAGCCCATAGAGGGCTATGGTGACAAAGGAAATATCTTCCGTTCAAAACTGGAAAGAAGCTTTCTGAGAAACTGCTCTGTGTTCTGTTAATTCATCTCACAGAGTTACATCTTTCCCTTCAAGAAGCCTTTCGCTAAGGCTGTTCTTGTGGAATTGGCAAAGGGATATTTGGAAGCTCATAGAGGGCTACGGTGAAAAATGAAATATCTTCCGTTCAAAACTGGAAAGAAGCTTTCTGAGAAACTGCTCTGTGTTCTGTTAATTCATCTCACAGAGTTACATCTTTCCCTGCAAGAAGCCTTTCGCTAAGGCTGTTCTTGTGGAATTGGCAAAGGGATATTTGGAAGCCCATAGAGGGCTATGGTGAAAAAGGAAATATCTTCCGTTGAAAACTGGAAAGAAGCATTCTGAGAAACTGCTCTGTGTTCTGTTAATTCATCTCACAGAGTTACATCTTTCCCTTCAAGAAGCCTTTCGCTAAGGCTGTTCTTGTGTAATTGGCAAAGGGATATTAGGAAGCCCATAGAGGGCTATGGTGAAAAAGGAAATATCTTCCGTTCAAAACTGGAAAGAAGCTTTCTGAGAAACTGCTCTGTGTTCTGTTAATTCATCTCACCGAGTTACCTCTTTCCCTTCAAGAAGCCTTTCGCTAAGGCTGTTCTTGTGGAATTGGCAAAGGGATATTTGGAAGCCCATAGAGGGCTACGGTGAAAAAGGAAATATCTTCCGTTCCAAACTGGAAAGAAGCTTTCTGAGAAACTGCTCTGTGTTCTGTTAATTCATCTCACAGAGTTACATCTTTCCCTTCAAGAAGCCTTTCGCTAAGGCTGTTCTTGTGGAATTGGCAAAGGGATATTTGGAAGCCCATAGAGGGCTAGGGTGAAAAAGGAAATATCTTCCGTTCAAAACTGGAAAGAAGCTTTCTGAGAAACTGCTCTGTGTTCTGTTAATTCATCTCACAGAGTTACATCTTTCCCTTCAAGAAGCCTTTCGCTAAGGCTGTTCTTGTGGAATTGGCAAAGGGATATTTGGAAGCCCATAGAGGGCTACGGTGAAAAAGGAACTATCTTCCGTTCAAAACTGGAAAGAAGCTTTCTGAGAAACTGCTCTGTGTTCTGTTAATTCATCTCACAGAGTTACATCTTTCCCTGCAAGAAGCCTTTCGCTAAGGCTGTTCTTGTGGAATTGGCAAAGGGATATTTGGAAGCCCATAGAGGGCTATGGTGAAAAAGGAAATATCTTCCGTTCAAAACTGGAAAGAAGCTTTCTGAGAAACTGCTCTGTGTTCTGTTAATTCATCTCACAGAGTTACATCTTTCCCTTCAAGAAGCCTTTCGCTAAGGCTGTTCTTGTGGAATTGGCAAAGGGATATTTGGAAGCACATAGAGGGCTATGGTGAAAAGGGAAATATCTTCCGTTCAAAACTGGAAAGAAGCTTTCTGAGAAACTGCTCTGTGTTCTGTTAATTCATCTCACAGAGTTACATCTTTCCCTTCAAGAAGCCTTTCGCTAAGGCTGTTCTTGTGGAATTGGCAAAGGGATATTTGGAAGCCCAAAGAGGGCTATGGTGAAAAAGGAAATATCTTCCGTTCAAAACTGGAAAGAAGCTTTCTGAGAAACTGCTCTGTGTTCTGTTAATTCATCTCACAGAGTTACATCTTTCCCTTCAAGAAGCCTTTCGCTAAGGCTGTTCTTGTGGGATTGGCAAAGGGATATTTGGAAGCCCATAGAGGGCTATGGTGAAAAGGGAAATATCTTCCGTTCAAAACTGGAAAGAAGCTTTCTGAGAAACTGCTCTGTGTTCTGTTAATTCATCTCACAGAGTTACATCTTTCCCTTCAAGAAGCCTTTCGCTAAGGCTGTTCTTGTGGAATTGGCAAAGGGATATTTTGAAGCCCATACAGGCCTATGGTGAAAAGGAAATATCTTCCGTTCAAAACTGGAAAGAAGCTTTTTGAGAAACTGCTCTGTGTTCTGTTAATTCATCACACAGAGTTACATCTTTCCCTTCAAGAAGCCTTTCGCTAAGGCTGTTCTTGTGTAATTGGCAAAGGGATATTTGGAAGCCCATAGAGGGCTATGGTGAAAAAGGAAATATCTTCCGTTGAAAACTGGAAAGAAGGTTTCTGAGAAACTGCTCTGTGTTCTGTTAATTCATCTCACAGAGTTACATCTTTCCCTTCAAGAAGCCTTTCGCTAAGGCTGTTCTTGTGGAATTGGCAAAGGGATATTTGGAAGCCCATAGAGGGCTATGGAGAAAAATGAAATATCTTCCGTTCAAAACTGGAAAGAAGCTTTCTGAGAAACTGCTCTGTGTTCTGTTAATTCATCTCACAGAGTTACCTCTTTCCGTTCAAGAAGCCTTTCGCTAAGGCTGTTCTTGTGGAATTGGCAAAGGGATATTTGGAAGCCCATAGAGGGCTACGGTGAAAAAGGAAATATCTTCCGTTCAAAACTGGAAAGAAGCTTTCTGAGAAACTGCTCTGTGTTCTGTTAATTCATCTCACAGAGTTACATCTTTCCCTTCAAGAAGCCTTTCGCTAAGGCTGTTCTTGTGGAATTGGCAAAGGGATATTTGGAAGCCCATAGAGGGCTATGGTGAAAAAGGAAATATCTTCCGTTCAAAACTGGAAAGAAGCTTTCTGAGAAACTGCTCTGTGTTCTGTTAATTCATCTCACAGAGTTACATCGTTCCCTTCAAGAAGCCTTTCGCTAAGGCTGTTCTTGTGGAATTGGCAAAGGGATATTTGGAAGCCCATAGAAGGCTATGGTGAAAAAGGAAATATCTTCCGTTCAAAACTGGAAAGAAGCTTTCTGAGAAACTGCTCTGTGTTCTGTTAATTCATCTCACAGAGTTACATCTTTCCCTTCAAGAAGCCTTTCGCTAAGGCTGTTCTTGGGGAATTGGCAAAGGGATATTTGGAGGCCCATAGAGGGCTATGGTGAAAAAGGAAATACCTTCCGTTCAAAACTGGAAAGAAGCTTTCTGAGAAACTGCTCTGTGTTCTGTTAATTCATCTCACAGAGTTACATCTTTCCCTTCAAGAAGCCTTTCGCTAAGGCTGTTCTTGTGGAATTGGCAAAGGGATATTTGGAAGCCCATAGAGGCCTATGGTGAAAAAGGAAATATCTTCCGTTCAAAACTGGAAAGAAGGTTTCTGAGAAACTGCTCTGTGTTCTGTTAATTCATCTCACAGAGTTACATCTTTCCCTTCAAGAAGCCTTTCGCTAAGGCTGTTCTTGTGGAATTGGCAAAGGGATATTTGGAAGCCCATAGAGGGCTATGGTGAAAAAGGAAATATCTTCCGTTCAAAACTGGAAAGAAGCTTTCTGAGAAACTGCTCTGTGTTCTGTTAATTCATCTCACAGAGTTACATCTTTCCCTTCAAGAAGCCTTTCGCTAAGGCTGTTCTTGTGGAATTGGCAAAGGGATATTTGGAAGCCCATAGAGGCCTATGGTGAAAAAGGAAATATCTTCCGTTCAAAACTGGAAAGAAGGTTTCTGAGAAACTGCTCTGTGTTCTGTTAATTCATCTCACAGAGTTACATCTTTCCCTTCAAGAAGCCTTTCGCTAAGGCTGTTCTTGTGTAATTGGCAAAGGGATATTAGGAAGCCCATAGAGGGCTATGGTGAAAAAGGAAATATCTTCCGTTCAAAACTGGAAAGAAGCTTTCTGAGAAACTGCTCTGTGTTCTGTTAATTCATCTCACCGAGTTACCTCTTTCCCTTCAAGAAGCCTTTCGCTAAGGCTGTTCTTGTGGAATTGGCAAAGGGATATTTGGAAGCCCATAGAGGGCTACGGTGAAAAAGGAAATATCTTCCGTTCCAAGCTGGAAAGAAGCTTTCTGAGAAACTGCTCTGTGTTCTGTTAATTCATCTCACAGAGTTACATCTTTCCCTTCAAGAAGCCTTTCGCTAAGGCTGTTCTTGTGGAATTGGCAAAGGGATATTTGGAAGCCCATAGAGGGCTAGGGTGAAAAAGGAAATATCTTCCGTTCAAAACTGGAAAGAAGCTTTCTGAGAAACTGCTCTGTGTTCTGTTAATTCATCTCACAGAGTTACATCTTTCCCTTCAAGAAGCCTTTCGCTAAGGCTGTTCTTGTGGAATTGGCAAAGGGATATTTGGAACCCCATAGAGGGCTACGGTGAAAAAGGAACTATCTTCCGTTCAAAACTGGAAAGAAGCTTTCTGAGAAACTGCTCTGTGTTCTGTTAATTCATCTCACAGAGTTACATCTTTCCCTGCAAGAAGCCTTTCGCTAAGGCTGTTCTTGTGGAATTGGCAAAGGGATATTTGGAAGCCCATAGAGGGCTATGGTGACAAAGGATATATCTTCCGTTCAAAACTGGAAAGAAGCTTTCTGAGAAACTGCTCTGTGTTCTGTTAATTCATCTCACAGAGTTACATCTTTCCCTTCAAGAAGCCTTTCGCTAAGGCTGTTCTTGTGGAATTGGCAAAGGGATATTTGGAAGCACATAGAGGGCTATGGTGAAAAGGGAAATATCTTCCGTTCAAAACTGGAAAGAAGCTTTCTGTGAAACTGCTCTGTGTTCTGTTAATTCATCTCACAGAGTTACATCTTTCCCTTCAAGAAGCCTTTCGCTAAGGCTGTTCTTGTGGAATTGGCAAAGGGATATTTGGAAGCCCAAAGAGGGCTATGGTGAAAAAGGAAATATCTTCCGTTCAAAACTGGAAAGAAGCTTTCTGAGAAACTGCTCTGTGTTCTGTTAATTCATCTCACAGAGTTACATCTTTCCCTTCAAGAAGCCTTTCGCTAAGGCTGTTCTTGTGGAATTGGCAAAGGGATATTTGGAAGCCCATAGAGGGCTATGGTGACAAAGGAAATATCTTCCGTTCAAAACTGGAAAGAAGCTTTCTGAGAAACTGCTCTGTGTTCTGTTAATTCATCTCACAGAGTTACATCTTTCCCTTCAAGAAGCCTTTCGCTAAGGCTGTTCTTGTGGAATTGGCAAAGGGATATTTGGAAGCCCATAGAGGGCTATGGTGAAAAAGGAAATATCTTCCGTTCCAAACTGGAAAGAAGCTTTCTGAGAAACTGCTCTGTGTTCTGTTAATTCATCTCACAGAGTTACATCTTTCCCTTCAAGAAGCCTTTCGCTAAGGCTGTTCTTGTGGAATTGGCAAAGGGATATTTGGAAGCCCATAGAGGGCTAGGGTGAAAAAGGAAATATCTTCCGTTCAAAACTGGAAAGAAGCTTTCTGAGAAACTGCTCTGTGTTCTGTTAATTCATCTCACAGAGTTACATCTTTCCCTTCAAGAAGCCTTTCGCTAAGGCTGTTCTTGTGGAATTGGCAAAGGGATATTTGGAAGCCCATAGAGGGCTACGGTGAAAAAGGAACTATCTTCCGTTCAAAACTGGAAAGAAGCTTTCTGAGAAACTGCTCTGTGTTCTGTTAATTCATCTCACAGAGTTACATCTTTCCCTGCAAGAAGCCTTTCGCTAAGGCTGTTCTTGTGGAATTGGCAAAGGGATATTTGGAAGCCCATAGAGGGCTATGGTGAAAAAGGAAATATCTTCCGTTCAAAACTGGAAAGAAGCTTTCTGAGAAACTGCTCTGTGTTCTGTTAATTCATCTCACAGAGTTACATCTTTCCCTTCAAGAAGCCTTTCGCTAAGGCTGTTCTTGTGGAATTGGCAAAGGGATATTTGGAAGCACATAGAGGGCTATGGTGAAAAGGGAAATATCTTCCGTTCAAAACTGGAAAGAAGCTTTCTGAGAAACTGCTCTGTGTTCTGTTAATTCATCTCACAGAGTTACATCTTTCCCTTCAAGAAGCCTTTCGCTAAGGCTGTTCTTGTGGAATTGGCAAAGGGATATTTGGAAGCCCAAAGAGGGCTATGGTGAAAAAGGAAATATCTTCCGTTCAAAACTGGAAAGAAGCTTTCTGAGAAACTGCTCTGTGTTCTGTTAATTCATCTCACAGAGTTACATCTTTCCCTTCAAGAAGCCTTTCGCTAAGGCTGTTCTTGTGGGATTGGCAAAGGGATATTTGGAAGCCCATAGAGGGCTATGGTGAAAAGGGAAATATCTTCCGTTCAAAACTGGAAAGAAGCTTTCTGAGAAACTGCTCTGTGTTCTGTTAATTCATCTCACAGAGTTACATCTTTCCCTTCAAGAAGCCTTTCGCTAAGGCTGTTCTTGTGGAATTGGCAAAGGGATATTTTGAAGCCCATACAGGCCTATGGTGAAAAGGAAATATCTTCCGTTCAAAACTGGAAAGAAGCTTTTTGAGAAACTGCTCTGTGTTCTGTTAATTCATCACACAGAGTTACATCTTTCCCTTCAAGAAGCCTTTCGCTAAGGCTGTTCTTGTGTAATTGGCAAAGGGATATTTGGAAGCCCATAGAGGGCTATGGTGAAAAAGGAAATATCTTCCGTTGAAAACTGGAAAGAAGCTTTCTGAGAAACTGCTCTGTGTTCTGTTAATTCATCTCACAGAGTTACATCTTTCCCTTCAAGAAGCCTTTCGCTAAGGCTGTTCTTGTGGAATTGGCAAAGGGATATTTGGAAGCCCATAGAGGGCTATGGAGAAAAATGAAATATCTTCCGTTCAAAACTGGAAAGAAGCTTTCTGAGAAACTGCTCTGTGTTCTGTTAATTCATCTCACAGAGTTACCTCTTTCCCTTCAAGAAGCCTTTCGCTAAGGCTGTTCTTGTGGAATTGGCAAAGGGATATTTGGAAGCCCATAGAGGGCTACGGTGAAAAAGGAAATATCTTCCGTTCAAAACTGGAAAGAAGCTTTCTGAGAAACTGCTCTGTGTTCTGTTAATTCATCTCACAGAGTTACATCTTTCCCTTCAAGAAGCCTTTCGCTAAGGCTGTTCTTGTGGAATTGGCAAAGGGATATTTGGAAGCCCATAGAGGGCTATGGTGAAAAAGGAAATATCTTCCGTTCAAAACTGGAAAGAAGCTTTCTGAGAAACTGCTCTGTGTTCTGTTAATTCATCTCACAGAGTTACATCGTTCCCTTCAAGAAGCCTTTCGCTAAGGCTGTTCTTGTGGAATTGGCAAAGGGATATTTGGAAGCCCATAGAAGGCTATGGTGAAAAAGGAAATATCTTCCGTTCAAAACTGGAAAGAAGCTTTCTGAGAAACTGCTCTGTGTTCTGTTAATTCATCTCACAGAGTTACATCTTTCCCTTCAAGAAGCCTTTCGCTAAGGCTGTTCTTGGGGAATTGGCAAAGGGATATTTGGAGGCCCATAGAGGGCTATCCTGAAAAAGGAAATACCTTCCGTTCAAAACTGGAAAGAAGCTTTCTGAGAAACTGCTCTGTGTTCTGTTAATTCATCTCACAGAGTTACATCTTTCCCTTCAAGAAGCCTTTCGCTAAGGCTGTTCTTGTGGAATTGGCAAAGGGATATTTGGAAGCCCATAGAGGCCTATGGTGAAAAAGGAAATATCTTCCGTTCAAAACTGGAAAGAAGGTTTCTGAGAAACTGCTCTGTGTTCTGTTAATTCATCTCACAGAGTTACATCTTTCCCTTCAAGAAGCCTTTCGCTAAGGCTGTTCTTGTGGAATTGGCAAAGGGATATTTGGAAGCCCATAGAGGGCTATGGTGAAAAAGGAAATATCTTCCGTTCAAAACTGGAAAGAAGCTTTCTGAGAAACTGCTCTGTGTTCTGTTAATTCATCTCACAGAGTTACATCTTTCCATTCAAGAAGCCTTTCGCTAAGGCTGTTCTTGTGGAATTGGCAAAGGGATATTTGGAAGCCCATAGAGGCCTATGGTGAAAAAGGAAATATCTTCCGTTCAAAACTGGAAAGAAGGTTTCTGAGAAACTGCTCTGTGTTCTGTTAATTCATCTCACAGAGTTACATCTTTCCCTTCAAGAAGCCTTTCGCTAAGGCTGTTCTTGTGTAATTGGCAAAGGGATATTAGGAAGCCCATAGAGGGCTATGGTGAAAAAGGAAATATCTTCCGTTCAAAACTGGAAAGAAGCTTTCTGAGAAACTGCTCTGTGTTCTGTTAATTCATCTCACCGAGTTACCTCTTTCCCTTCAAGAAGCCTTTCGCTAAGGCTGTTCTTGTGGAATTGGCAAAGGGATATTTGGAAGCCCATAGAGGGCTACGGTGAAAAAGGAAATATCTTCCGTTCCAAACTGGAAAGAAGCTTTCTGAGAAACTGCTCTGTGTTCTGTTAATTCATCTCACAGAGTTACATCTTTCCCTTCAAGAAGCCTTTCGCTAAGGCTGTTCTTGTGGAATTGGCAAAGGGATATTTGGAAGCCCATAGAGGGCTAGGGTGAAAAAGGAAATATCTTCCGTTCAAAACTGGAAAGAAGCTTTCTGAGAAACTGCTCTGTGTTCTGTTAATTCATCTCACAGAGTTACATCTTTCCCTTCAAGAAGCCTTTCGCTAAGGCTGTTCTTGTGGAATTGGCAAAGGGATATTTGGAACCCCATAGAGGGCTACGGTGAAAAAGGAACTATCTTCCGTTCAAAACTGGAAAGAAGCTTTCTGAGAAACTGCTCTGTGTTCTGTTAATTCATCTCACAGAGTTACATCTTTCCCTGCAAGAAGCCTTTCGCTAAGGCTGTTCTTGTGGAATTGGCAAAGGGATATTTGGAAGCCCATAGAGGGCTATGGTGACAAAGGAAATATCTTCCGTTCAAAACTGGAAAGAAGCTTTCTGAGAAACTGCTCTGTGTTCTGTTAATTCATCTCACAGAGTTACATCTTTCCCTTCAAGAAGCCTTTCGCTAAGGCTGTTCTTGTGGAATTGGCAAAGGGATATTTGGAAGCACATAGAGGGCTATGGTGAAAAGGGAAATATCTTCCGTTCAAAACTGGAAAGAAGCTTTCTGAGAAACTGCTCTGTGTTCTGTTAATTCATCTCACAGAGTTACATCTTTCCCTTCAAGAAGCCTTTCGCTAAGGCTGTTCTTGTGGAATTGGCAAAGGGATATTTGGAAGCCCATAGAGGCCTACGGTGAAAAAGGAAATATCTTCCGTTCAAAACTGGAAAGAAGCTTTCTGAGAAACTGCTCTGTGTTCTGTTAATTCATCTCACAGAGTTACATCTTTCCCTTCAAGAAGCCTTTCGCTAAGGCTGTTCTTGTGGAATTGGCAAAGGGATATTTGGAAGCCCATAGAGGGCTATGGTGACAAAGGAAATATCTTCCGTTCAAAACTGGAAAGAAGCTTTCTGAGAAACTGCTCTGTGTTCTGTTAATTCATCTCACAGAGTTACATCTTTCCCTTCAAGAAGCCTTTCGCTAAGGCTGTTCTTGTGGAATTGGCAAAGGGATATTTGGAAGCCCATAGAGGGCTATGGTGAAAAAGGAAATATCTTCCGTTCAAAACTGGAAAGAAGCTTTCTGAGAAACTGCTCTGTGTTCTGTTAATTCATCTCACAGAGTTACATCTTTCCCTTCAAGAAGCCTTTCGCTAAGGCTGTTCTTGTGGAATTGGCAAAGGGATATTTGGAAGCTCATAGAGGGCTACGGTGAAAAATGAAATATCTTCCGTTCAAAACTGGAAAGAAGCTTTCTGAGAAACTGCTCTGTGTTCTGTTAATTCATCTCACAGAGTTACATCTTTCCCTGCAAGAAGCCTTTCGCTAAGGCTGTTCTTGTGGAATTGGCAAAGGGATATTTGGAAGCCCATAGAGGGCTATGGTGAAAAAGGAAATATCTTCCGTTGAAAACTGGAAAGAAGCATTCTGAGAAACTGCTCTGTGTTCTGTTAATTCATCTCACAGAGTTACATCTTTCCCTTCAAGAAGCCTTTCGCTAAGGCTGTTCTTGTGGAATTGGCAAAGGGATATTTGGAAGCCCATAGAGGGCTATGGAGAAAAAGGAAATATCTTCCGTTCAAAACTTGAAAGAAGCTTTCTGAGAAACTGCTCTGTGTTCTGTTAATTCATCTCACAGAGTTACCTCTTTCCCTTCAAGAAGCCTTTCGCTAAGGCTGTTCTTGTGGAATTGGCAAAGGGATATTTGGAAGCCCATAGAGGGCTACGGTGAAAAAGGAAATATGTTCCGTTCAAAACTGGAAAGAAGCTTTCTGAGAAACTGCTCTGTGTTCTGTTAATTCATCTCACAGAGTTACATCTTTCCCTTCAAGAAGCCTTTCGCTAAGGCTGTTCTTGTGGAATTGGCAAAGGGATATTTGGAAGCCCATAGAGGGCTATGGTGAAAAAGGAAATATCTTCCGTTCAAAACTGGAAAGAAGCTTTCTGAGAAACTGCTCTGTGTTCTGTTAATTCATCTCACAGAGTTACATCTTTCCCTTCAAGAAGCCTTTCGCTAAGGCTGTTCTTGTGGAATTGGCAAAGGGATATTTGGAAGCCCATAGAAGGCTATGGTGAAAAAGGAAATATCTTCCGTTCAAAACTGGAAAGAAGCTTTCTGAGAAACTGCTCTGTGTTCTGTTAATTCATCTCACAGAGTTACATCTTTCCCTTCAAGAAGCCTTTCGCTAAGGCTGTTCTTGGGGAATTGGCAAAGGGATATTTGAAAGCCCATAGAGGGCTATGGTGAAAAAGGAAATACCTTCCGTTCAAAACTGGAAAGAAGCTTTCTGAGAAACTGCTCTGTGTTCTGTTAATTCATCTCACAGAGTTACATCTTTCCCTTCAAGAAGCCTTTCGCTAAGGCTGTTCTTGTGGAATTGGCAAAGGGATATTTGGAAGCCCATAGAGGCCTATGGTGAAAAAGGAAATATCTTCCGTTCAAAACTGGAAAGAAGGTTTCTGAGAAACTGCTCTGTGTTCTGTTAATTCATCTCACAGAGTTACATCTTTCACTTCAAGAAGCCTTTCGCTAAGGCTGTTCTTGTGGAATTGGCAAAGGGATATTTGGAAGCCCATAGAGGGCTACAGTGAAAAATGAAATATCTTCCGTTCAAAACTGGAAAGAAGCTTTCTGAGAAACTGCTCTGTGTTCTGTTAATTCATCTCACAGAGTTACATCTTTCCCTTCAAGAAGCCTTTCGCTAAGGCTGTTCTTGTGGAATTGGCAAAGGGATATTTGGAAGCCCAAAGAGGGCTATGGTGAAAAAGGAAATATCTTCCGTTCAAAACTGGAAAGAAGCTTTCTGAGAAACTGCTCTGTGTTCTGTTAATTCATCTCACAGAGTTACATCTTTCCCTTCAAGAAGCCTTTCGCTAAGGCTGTTCTTGTGGAATTGGCAAAGGGATATTTGGAAGCCCATAGAGGGCTATGGTGACAAAGGAAATATCTTCCGTTCAAAACTGGAAAGAAGCTTTCTGAGAAACTGCTCTGTGTTCTGTTAATTCATCTCACAGAGTTACATCTTTCCCTTCAAGAAGCCTTTCGCTAAGGCTGTTCTTGTGGAATTGGCAAAGGGATATTTGGAAGCCCATAGAGGGCTATGGTGAAAAAGGAAATATCTTCCGTTCAAAACTGGAAAGAAGCTTTCTGAGAAACTGCTCTGTGTTCTGTTAATTCATCTCACAGAGTTACATCTTTCCCTTCAAGAAGCCTTTCGCTAAGGCTGTTCTTGTGGAATTGGCAAAGGGATATTTGGAAGCTCATAGAGGGCTACGGTGAAAAATGAAATATCTTCCGTTCAAAACTGGAAAGAAGCTTTCTGAGAAACTGCTCTGTGTTCTGTTAATTCATCTCACAAAGTTACATCTTTCCCTGCAAGAAGCCTTTCGCTAAGTCTGTTCTTGTGGAATTGGCAAAGGGATATTTGGAAGCCCATAGAGGGCTATGGTGAAAAAGGAAATATCTTCCGTTCAAAACTGGAAAGAAGCTTTCTGAGAAACTGCTCTGTGTTCTGTTAATTCATCTCACAGAGTTACATCTTTCCCTTCAAGAAGCCTTTCGCTAAGGCTGTTCTTGTGGAATTGGCAAAGGGATATTTGGAAGCCCATAGAGGGCTATGGTGAAAAAGGAAATATCTTCCGTTCAAAACTGGAAAGAGGCTTTCTGAGAAACTGCTCTGTGTTCTGTTAATTCATCTCACAGAGTTACATCTTTCCCTTCAA
Source organism: Chlorocebus sabaeus (assembly GCF_047675955.1). Lineage (NCBI taxonomy): Eukaryota > Metazoa > Chordata > Mammalia > Primates > Cercopithecidae > Chlorocebus > Chlorocebus sabaeus. The sequence continues at coordinate 427,691 of NW_027328225.1, forward strand.
GAAGCCTGTCGCTAAGGCTGTTCTTGTGGAATTGGCAAAGGGATATTTGGAAGCCCTTAGAGGGCTATGGTGAAAAAGGAAATATCTTCCGTTCAAAACTGGAAAGAAGCTTTCTGAGAAACTGCTCTGTGTTCTGTTAATTCATCTCACAGAGTTACATCTTTCCCTTCAAGAAGCCTTTCGCTAAGGCTGTTCTTGTGGAATTGGCAAAGGGATATTTGGAAGCAAATAGAGGGCTATGGAGAAAAAGGAAATATCTTCCGTTCAAAACTGGAAAGAAGCTTTCTGAGAAACTGCTCTGTGTTCTGTTAATTCATCTCACAGAGTTACATCTTTCCCTTCAAGAAGCCTTTCGCTAAGGCTGTTCTTGTGGAATTGGCAAAGGGATATTTGGAAGCCCATAGAAGGCTATGGTGAAAAAGGAAATATCTTCCGTTCAAAACTGGAAAGAAGCTTTCTGAGAAACTGCTCTGTGTTCTGTTAATTCATCTCACAGAGTTACATCTTTCCCTTCAAGAAGCCTTTCGCTAAGGCTGTTCTTGTGGAATTGGCAAAGGGATATTTGGAAGCACATAGAGGGCTATGGTGAAAAAGGAAATATCTTCCGTTCAAAACTGGAAAGAAGCTTTCTGAGAAACTGCTCTGTGTTCTGTTAATTCATCTCACAGAGTTACATCTTTCCCTTCAAGAAGCCTTTCGCTAAGGCTGTTCTTTTGGAATTGGCAAAGGGATATTAGGAAGCCCAAAGAGGGCTATGGTGAAAAAGGAGATATCTTCCGTTCAAAACTGGAAAGAAGCTTTCTGAGAAACTGCTCTGTGTTCTGTTAATTCATCTCACAGAGTTACATCTTTCCCTTCAAGAAGCCTTTCGCTAAGGCTGTTCTTGTGGAATTGGCAAAGGGATATTTGGAAGCCCATAGATGCCTATGGTGAAAAAGGAAATATCTTCCGTTCAAAACTGGAAAGAAGCTTTCTGAGAAACTGCTCTGTGTTCTGTTAATTCATCTCACCGAGTTACATCTTTCCCTTCAAGAAGCCTTTCGCTAAGGCTGTTCTTCTGGAATTGGCAAAGGGATATTTGGAAGCCCATAGAGGCCTACGGTGAAAAAGGAAATATCTTCCGTTCAAAACTGGAAGGAAGCTTTCTGAGAAACTGCTCTGTGTTCTGTTAATTCATCTCACAGAGTTACATCTTTCCCTTCAAGAAGCCTTTCGCTAAGGCTGTTCTTGTGGAATTGGCAAAGGGATATTTGGAAGCCCATAGGGGCCTATGTTGAAAAAGGAAATATCTTCCGTTCAAAACTGGAAAGAAGCTTTCTGAGAAACTGCTCTGTGTTCTGTTAATTCATCTCACAGAGTTACATCTTTCCCTTCAAGAAGCCTTTCGCTAAGGCTGTTCTTGTGGAATTGGCAAAGGGATATTTGGAAGCCCATAGAGGGCTACGGTGAAAAAGGAAATATCTTCCGTTCAAAACTGGAAAGAAGCTTTCTGAGAAACTGCTCTGTGTTCTGTTAATTCATCTCACAGAGTTACATCTTTCCCTTCAAGAAGCCTTTCGCTAAGGCTGTTCTTGTGGAATTGGCAAAGGGATATTTGGAAGCCCATAGAGGCCTATGGTGAAAAAGGAAATATCTTCCGTTCAAAACTGGAAAGAAGCTTTCTGAGAAACTGCTCTGTGTTCTGTTAATTCATCTCACAGAGTTACATCTTTCCCTTCAAGAAGCCTTTCGCTAAGGCTGTTCTTGTGGAATTGGCAAAGGGATATTTGGAAGCCCATAGAGGGCTAGGGTGAAAAAGGAAATATCTTCCGTTCAAAACTGGAAAGAAGCTTTCTGAGAAACTGCTCTGTGTTCTGTTAATTCATCTCACAGAGTTACATCTTTCCCTTCAAGAAGCCTTTCGCTAAGGCTGTTCTTGTGGAATTGGCAAAGGGATATTTGGAACCCCATAGAGGGCTACGGTGAAAAAGGAACTATCTTCCGTTCAAAACTGGAAAGAAGCTTTCTGAGAAACTGCTCTGTGTTCTGTTAATTCATCTCACAGAGTTACATCTTTCCCTGCAAGAAGCCTTTCGCTAAGGCTGTTCTTGTGGAATTGGCAAAGGGATATTTGGAAGCCCATAGAGGGCTATGGTGAAAAAGGAAATATCTTCCGTTCAAAACTGGAAAGAAGCTTTCTGAGAAACTGCTCTGTGTTCTGTTAATTCATCTCACAGAGTTACATCTTTCCCTTCAAGAAGCCTTTCGCTAAGGCTGTTCTTGTGGAATTGGCAAAGGGATATTTGGAAGCACATAGAGGGCTATGGTGAAAAGGGAAATATCTTCCGTTCAAAACTGGAAAGAAGCTTTCTGAGAAACTGCTCTGTGTTCTGTTAATTCATCTCACAGAGTTACATCTTTCCCTTCAAGAAGCCTTTCGCTAAGGCTGTTCTTGTGGAATTGGCAAAGGGATATTTGGAAGCCCAAAGAGGGCTATGGTGAAAAAGGAAATATCTTCCGTTCAAAACTGGAAAGAAGCTTTCTGAGAAACTGCTCTGTGTTCTGTTAATTCATCTCACAGAGTTACATCTTTCCCTTCAAGAAGCCTTTCGCTAAGGCTGTTCTTGTGGAATTGGCAAAGGGATATTTGGAAGCCCATAGAGGGCTATGGTGACAAAGGAAATATCTTCCGTTCAAAACTGGAAAGAAGCTTTCTGAGAAACTGCTCTGTGTTCTGTTAATTCATCTCACAGAGTTACATCTTTCCCTTCAAGAAGCCTTTCGCTAAGGCTGTTCTTGTGGAATTGGCAAAGGGATATTTGGAAGCCCATAGAGGGCTATGGTGAAAAAGGAAATATCTTCCGTTCAAAACTGGAAAGAAGCTTTCTGAGAAACTGCTCTGTGTTCTGTTAATTCATCTCACAGAGTTACATCTTTCCCTTCAAGAAGCCTTTCGCTAAGGCTGTTCTTGTGGAATTGGCAAAGGGATATTTGGAAGCTCATAGAGGGCTACGGTGAAAAATGAAATATCTTCCGTTCAAAACTGGAAAGAAGCTTTCTGAGAAACTGCTCTGTGTTCTGTTAATTCATCTCACAGAGTTACATCTTTCCCTGCAAGAAGCCTTTCGCTAAGTCTGTTCTTGTGGAATTGGCAAAGGGATATTTGGAAGCCCATAGAGGGCTATGGTGAAAAAGGAAATATCTTCCGTTCAAAACTGGAAAGAAGCTTTCTGAGAAACTGCTCTGTGTTCTGTTAATTCATCTCACAGAGTTACATCTTTCCCTTCAAGAAGCCTTTCGCTAAGGCTGTTCTTGTGGAATTGGCAAAGGGATATTTGGAAGCCCATAGAGGGCTATGGTGAAAAAGGAAATATCTTCCGTTCAAAACTGGAAAGAGGCTTTCTGAGAAACTGCTCTGTGTTCTGTTAATTCATCTCACAGAGTTACATCTTTCCCTTCAAGAAGCCTGTCGCTAAGGCTGTTCTTGTGGAATTGGCAAAGGGATATTTGGAAGCCCTTAGAGGGCTATGGTGAAAAAGGAAATATCTTCCGTTCAAAACTGGAAAGAAGCTTTCTGAGAAACTGCTCTGTGTTCTGTTAATTCATCTCACAGAGTTACATCTTTCCCTTCAAGAAGCCTTTCGCTAAGGCTGTTCTTGTGGAATTGGCAAAGGGATATTTGGAAGCCCATAGAGGGCTATGGAGAAAAAGGAAATATCTTCCGTTCAAAACTGGAAAGAAGCTTTCTGAGAAACTGCTCTGTGTTCTGTTAATTCATCTCACAGAGTTACATCTTTCCCTTCAAGAAGCCTTTCGCTAAGGCTGTTCTTGTGGAATTGGCAAAGGGATATTTGGAAGCCCATAGAAGGCTATGGTGAAAAAGGAAATATCTTCCGTTCAAAACTGGAAAGAAGCTTTCTGAGAAACTGCTCTGTGTTCTGTTAATTCATCTCACAGAGTTACATCTTTCCCTTCAAGAAGCCTTTCGCTAAGGCTGTTCTTGTGGAATTGGCAAAGGGATATTTGGAAGCACATAGAGGGCTATGGTGAAAAAGGAAATATCTTCCGTTCAAAACTGGAAAGAAGCTTTCTGAGAAACTGCTCTGTGTTCTGTTAATTCATCTCACAGAGTTACATCTTTCCCTTCAAGAAGCCTTTCGCTAAGGCTGTTCTTTTGGAATTGGCAAAGGGATATTAGGAAGCCCAAAGAGGGCTATGGTGAAAAAGGAGATATCTTCCGTTCAAAACTGGAAAGAAGCTTTCTGAGAAACTGCTCTGTGTTCTGTTAATTCATCTCACAGAGTTACATCTTTCCCTTCAAGAAGCCTTTCGCTAAGGCTGTTCTTGTGGAATTGGCAAAGGGATATTTGGAAGCCCATAGATGCCTATGGTGAAAAAGGAAATATCTTCCGTTCAAAACTGGAAAGAAGCTTTCTGAGAAACTGCTCTGTGTTCTGTTAATTCATCTCACCGAGTTACATCTTTCCCTTCAAGAAGCCTTTCGCTAAGGCTGTTCTTCTGGAATTGGCAAAGGGATATTTGGAAGCCCATAGAGGCCTACGGTGAAAAAGGAAATATCTTCCGTTCAAAACTGGAAAGAAGCTTTCTGAGAAACTGCTCTGTGTTCTGTTAATTCATCTCACAGAGTTACATCTTTCCCTTCAAGAAGCCTTTTGCTAAGGCTGTTCTTGTGGAATTGGCAAAGGGATATTTGGAAGCCCATAGGGGCCTATGTTGAAAAAGGAAATATCTTCCGTTCAAAACTGGAAAGAAGCTTTCTGAGAAACTGCTCTGTGTTCTGTTAATTCATCTCACAGAGTTACATCTTTCCCTTCAAGAAGCCTTTCGCTAAGGCTGTTCTTGTGGAATTGGCAAAGGGATATTTGGAAGCCCATAGAGGGCTACGGTGAAAAAGGAAATATCTTCCGTTCAAAACTGGAAAGAAGCTTTCTGAGAAACTGCTCTGTGTTCTGTTAATTCATCTCACAGAGTTACATCTTTCCCTTCAAGAAGCCTTTCGCTAAGGCTGTTCTTGTGTAATTGGCAAAGGGATATTTGGAAGCCCATAGAGGGCTATGGTGAAAAAGGAAATATCTTCCGTTCAAAACTGGAAAGAAGCTTTCTGAGAAACTGCTCTGTGTTCTGTTAATTCATCTCACAGAGTTACATCTTTCCCTTCAAGAAGCCTTTCGCTAAGGCTGTTCTTGTGGAATTGGCAAAGGGATATTTGGAAGCCCATAGAGGGCTATGGTGAAAAAGGAAATATCTTCCGTTCATACCTGGAAAGAAGCTTTCTGAGAAACTGCTCTGTGTTCTGTTAATTCATCTCACAGAGTTACATCTTTCCCTTCAAGAAGCCTTTCGCTAAGGCTGTTCTTGTGGAATTGGCAAAGGGATATTTGGAAGCCCTTAGAGGGCTATGGTGAAAAAGGAAATATCTTCCGTTCAAAACTGGAAAGAAGCTTTCTGAGAAACTGCTCTGTGTTCTGTTAATTCATCTCACAGAGTTACATCTTTCCCTTCAAGAAGCCTTTCGCTAAGGCTGTTCTTGTGGAATTGGCAAAGGGACATTTGGAAGCCCAAAGAGGGCTATGGTGAAAAAGGAAATATCTTCCGTTCAAAACTGGAAAGAAGCTTTCTGAGAAACTGCTCTGTGTTCTGTTAATTCATCTCACAGAGTTACATCTTTCCCTTCAAGAAGCCTTTCGCTAAGGCTGTTCTTGTGGAATTGGCAAAGGGATATTTGGCAGCCCATAGAGGGCTATGGTGAAAAAGGAAATATCTTCCGTTCAAAACTGGAAAGAAGCTTTCTGAGAAACTGCTCTGTGTTCTGTTAATTCATCTCACAGAGTTATATCTTTCCCTTCAAGAAGCCTTTCGCTAAGGCTGTTCTTGTGGAATTGGCAAAGGGATATTTGGAAGCCCATAGAGGCCTATGGTGAAAAGGAAATATCTTCCGTTCTAAACTGGAAAGAAGCTTTTTGAGAAACTGCTCTGTGTTCTGTTAATTCATCACACAGAGTTACATGTTTCCCTTCAAGAAGCCTTTCGCTAAGGCTGTTCTTGTGTAATTGGCAAAGGGATATTTGGAAGCCCATAGAGGGCTATGGTGAAAAAGGAAATATCTTCCGTTCAAAACTGGAAAGAAGCTTTCTGAGAAACTGCTCTGTCTTCTCTTAATTCATCTCACAGAGTTACATCTTTCCCTTCAAGAAGCCTTTCGCTAAGGCTGTTCTCGTGGAATTGGCAAAGGGATATTTGGAAGCCCATAGAGGGCTATGGTGAAAAAGGAAATATCTTCCGTTCAAAACTGGAAAGAAGCTTTCTGAGAAACTGCTCTGTGTTCTGTTAATTCATCTCACCGACTTACCTCTTTCCCTTCAAGAAGCCTTTCGCTAAGGCTGTTCTTGTGGAATTGGCAAAGGGATATTTGGAAGCCCATAGAGGGCTACGGTGAAAAAGGAAATATCTTCCGTTCAAAACTGGAAAGAAGCTTTCTGAGAAACTGCTCTGTGTTCTGTTAATTCATCTCACAGAGTTACATCTTTCCCTTCAAGAAGCCTTTCGCTAAGGCTGTTCTTGTGGAATTGGCAAAGGGATATTTGGAAGCCCAAAGAGGGCTATGGTGAAAAAGGAAATATCTTCCGTTCAAAACTGGAAAGAAGCTTTCTGAGAAACTGCTCTGTGTTCTGTTAATTCATCTCACAGAGTTACATCTTTCCCTTCAAGAAGCCTTTCGCTAAGGCTGTTCTTGTGGAATTGGCAAAGGGATATTTGGAAGCCCTTAGAGGGCTATGGTGAAAAAGGAAATATCTTCCGTTCAAAACTGGAAAGAAGCTTTCTGAGAAACTGCTCTGTGTTCTGTTAATTCATCTCACAGAGTTACATCTTTCCCTTCAAGAAGCCTTTCGCTAAGTCTGTTCTTGTGGAATTGGCAAAGGGATATTTGGAAGCCCATAGAGGGCTATGGTGAAAAAGGAAATATCTTCCGTTCAAAACTGGAAAGAAGCTTTCTGAGAAACTGCTCTGTGTTCTGTTAATTCATCTCACAGAGTTACATCTTTCCCTTCAAGAAGCCTTTCGCTAAGGCTGTTCTTGTGGAATTGGCAAAGGGATATTTGGAAGCCCATAGAGGGCTATGGTGACAAAGGAAATATCTTCCGTTCAAAACTGGAAAGAAGCTTTCTGAGAAACTGCTCTGTGTTCTGTTAATTCATCTCACAGAGTTACATCTTTCCCTTCAAGAAGCCTTTCGCTAAGGCTGTTCTTGTGGAATTGGCAAAGGGATATTTGGAAGCCCATAGAGGGCTATGGTGAAAAAGGAAATATCTTCCGTTCAAAACTGGAAAGAAGCTTTGTGAGAAACTGCTCTGTGTTCTGTTAATTCATCTCACAGAGTTACATCTTTCCCTTCAAGAAGCCTTTCGCTAAGGCTGTTCTTGTGGAATTCGCAAAGGGATATTTGAAAGCCCAAAGAGGGCTATGGTGAAAAAGGAAATATCTTCCGTTCAAAATTGGAAAGAAGCTTTCTGAGAAACTGCTCTGTGTTCTGTTAATTCATCTCACAGTGTTACATCTTTCCCTTCAAGAAGCCTTTCGCTAAGGCTGTTCTTGTGGGATTGACAAAGGGATATTTGGAAGTCCATAGAGGGCTATGGTGAAAAAGGAAATATCTTCCGTTCAAAACTGGAAAGAAGCTTTCTGAGAAACTGCTCTGTGTTCTGTTAATTCATCTCACAGAGTTACATCTTTCCCTTCAAGAAGCCTTTCGCTAAGGCTGTTCTTGTGGAATTGGCAAAGGGATATTTGGAAGCCCATAGAGGCCTATGGTGAAAAGGAAATATCTTCCGTTTAAAACTGGAAAGAAGCTTTTTGAGAAACTGCTCTGTGTTCTGTTAATTCATCACACAGAGTTACATCTTTCCCTTCAAGAAGCCTTTCGCTAAGGCTGTTCTTGTGTAATTGGCAAAGGGATATTTGGAAGCCCATAGAGGGCTATGGTGAAAAAGGAAATATCTTCCGTTCAAAACTGGAAAGAAGCTTTCTGAGAAACTGCTCTGTGTTCTGTTAATTCATCTCACAGAGTTACATCTTTCCCTTCAAGAAGCCTTTCGCTAAGGCTGTTCTTGTGGAATTGGCAAAGGGATATTTGGAAGCCCATAGAGGGCTATGGAGAAAAAGGAAATATCTTCCGTTCAAAACTGGAAAGAAGCTTTCTGAGAAACTGCTCTGTGTTCTGTTAATTCATCTCACCGAGTTACCTCTTTCCCTTCAAGAAGCCTTTCGCTAAGGCTGTTCTTGTGGAATTGGCAAAGGGATATTTGGAAGCCCATAGAGGGCTACGGTGAAAAAGGAAATATCTTCCGTTCAAAACTGGAAAGAAGCTTTCTGAGAAACTGCTCTGTGTTCTGTTAATTCATCTCACAGAGTTACATCTTTCCCTTCAAGAAGCCTTTCGCTAAGGCTGTTCTTGTGGAATTGGCAAAGGGATATTTGGAAGCCCATAGAGGGCTATGGTGAAAAAGGAAATATCTTCCGTTCAAAACTGGAAAGAAGCTTTCTGAGAAACTGCTCTGTGTTCTGTTAATTCATCTCACAGAGTTACATCTTTCCCTTCAAGAAGCCTTTCGCTAAGGCTGTTCTTGTGGAATTGGCAAAGGGATATTTGGAAGCCCATAGAAGGCTATGGTGAAAAAGGAAATATCTTCCGTTCAAAACTGGAAAGAAGCTTTCTGAGAAACTGCTCTGTGTTCTGTTAATTCATCTCACAGAGTTACATCTTTCCCTTCAAGAAGCCTTTCGCTAAGGCTGTTCTTGTGTAATTGGCAAAGGGATATTTGGAAGGACATAGAGGGCTATGGTGAAAAAGGAAATACCTTCCGTTCAAAACTGGAAAGAAGCTTTCTGAGAAACTGCTCTGTGTTCTGTTAATTAATCTCACAGAGTTACACCTTTCCCTTCAAGAAGCCTTTCGCTAAGGCTGTTCTTGTGGAATTGGCAAAGGGATATTTGGAAACCCATAGAGGCCTATGGTGAAAAAGGAAATATCTTCCGTTCAAAACTGGAAAGAAGGTTTCTGAGAAACAGCTCTGTGTTCTGTTAATTCATCTCACAGAGTTACATCTTTCCCTTCAAGAAACCTTTCGCTAAGGCTGTTCTTCTGGAATTGGCAAAGGGATATTTGGAAGCCCATAGAGGCCTATGGTGAAAAAGGAAATATCTTCCGTTCAAAACTGGAAAGAAGCTTTCTGAGAAACTGCTCTGTGTTCTGTTAATTCATCTCACAGAGTTACATCTTTCCCTTCAAGAAGCCTTTCGCTAAGGCTGTTCTTGTGGAATTGGCAAAGGGATATTTGGAAGCCCATAGAGGCCTAGGGTGAAAAAGGAAATATCTTCCGTTCAAAACTGGAAAGAAGCTTTCTGAGAAACTGCTCTGTGTTCTGTTAATTCATCTCACAGAGTTACATCTTTCCCTTCAAGAAGCCTTTCGCTAAGGCTGTTCTTGTGGAATTGGCAAAGGGATATTTGGAAGCCCATAGAGGGCTATGGAGAAAAAGGAAATATCTTCCGTTCAAAACTGGAAAGAAGCTTTCTGAGAAACTGCTCTGTGTTCTGTTAATTCATCTCACCGAGTTACCTCTTTCCCTTCAAGAAGCCTTTCGCTAAGGCTGTTCTTGTGGAATTGGCAAAGGGATATTTGGAAGCCCATAGAGGGCTACGGTGAAAAAGGAAATATCTTCCGTTCAAAACTGGAAAGAAGCTTTCTGAGAAACTGCTCTGTGTTCTGTTAATTCATCTCACAGAGTTACATCTTTCCCTTCAAGAAGCCTTTCGCTAAGGCTGTTCTTGTGGAATTGGCAAAGGGATATTTGGAAGCCCATAGAGGGCTATGGTGAAAAAGGAAATATCTTCCGTTCAAAACTGGAAAGAAGCTTTCTGAGAAACTGCTCTGTGTTCTGTTAATTCATCTCACAGAGTTACATCTTTCCCTTCAAGAAGCCTTTCGCTAAGGCTGTTCTTGTGGAATTGGCAAAGGGATATTTGGAAGCTCATAGACGGCTACGGTGAAAAATGAAATATCTTCCGTTCAAAACTGGAAAGAAGCTTTCTGAGAAACTGCTCTGTGTTCTGTTAATTCATCTCACAGAGTTACATCTTTCCCTGCAAGAAGCCTTTCGCTAAGGCTGTTCTTGTGGAATTGGCAAAGGGATATTTGGAAGCCCATAGAGGGCTATGGTGAAAAAGGAAATATCTTCCGTTCAAAACTGGAAAGAAGCTTTCTGAGAAACTGCTCTGTGTTCTGTTAATTCATCTCACAGAGTTACATCTTTCCCTTCAAGAAGCCTTTCGCTAAGGCTGTTCTTGTGTAATTGGCAAAGGGATATTTGGAAGCCCATAGAGGGCTATGGTGAAAAAGGAAATATCTTCCGTTGAAAACTGGAAAGAAGCTTTCTGAGAAACTGCTCTGTGTTCTGTTAATTCATCTCACAGAGTTACATCTTTCCCTTCAAGAAGCCTTTCGCTAAGGCTGTTCTTGTGGAATTGGCAAAGGGATATTTGGAAGCCCATAGAGGGCTATGGAGAAAAAGGAAATATCTTCCGTTCAAAACTGGAAAGAAGCTTTCTGAGAAACTGCTCTGTGTTCTGTTAATTCATCTCACAGAGTTACCTCTTTCCCTTCAAGAAGCCTTTCGCTAAGGCTGTTCTTGTGGAATTGGCAAAGGGATATTTGGAAGCCCATAGAGGGCTACGGTGAAAAAGGAAATATCTTCCGTTCAAAACTGGAAAGAAGCTTTCTGAGAAACTGCTCTGTGTTCTGTTAATTCATCTCACAGAGTTACATCTTTCCCTTCAAGAAGCCTTTCGCTAAGGCTGTTCTTGTGGAATTGGCAAAGGGATATTTGGAAGCCCATAGAGGGCTATGGTGAAAAAGGAAATATCTTCCGTTCAAAACTGGAAAGAAGCTTTCTGAGAAACTGCTCTGTGTTCTGTTAATTCATCTCACAGAGTTACATCTTTCCCTTCAAGAAGCCTTTCGCTAAGGCTGTTCTTGTGGAATTGGCAAAGGGATATTTGGAAGCCCATAGAAGGCTATGGTGAAAAAGGAAATATCTTCCGTTCAAAACTGGAAAGAAGCTTTCTGAGAAACTGCTCTGTGTTCTGTTAATTCATCTCACAGAGTTACATCTTTCCCTTCAAGAAGCCTTTCGCTAAGGCTGTTCTTGGGGAATTGGCAAAGGGATATTTGGAAGCCCATAGAGGGCTATGGTGAAAAAGGAAATACCTTCCGTTCAAAACTGGAAAGAAGCTTTCTGAGAAACTGCTCTGTGTTCTGTTAATTCATCTCACAGAGTTACATCTTTCCCTTCAAGAAGCCTTTCGCTAAGGCTGTTCTTGTGGAATTGGCAAAGGGATATTTGGAAGCCCATAGAGGCCTATGGTGAAAAAGGAAATATCTTCCGTTCAAAACTGGAAAGAAGGTTTCTGAGAAACTGCTCTGTGTTCTGTTAATTCATCTCACAGAGTTACATCTTTCCCTTCAAGAAGCCTTTCGCTAAGGCTGTTCTTGTGGAATTGGCAAAGGGATATTTGGAAGCCCATAGAGGGCTACGGTGAAAAATGAAATATCTTCCGTTCAAAACTGGAAAGAAGCTTTCTGAGAAACTGCTCTGTGTTCTGTTAATTCATCTCACAGAGTTACATCTTTCCCTTCAAGAAGCCTTTCGCTAAGGCTGTTCTTGTGGAATTGGCAAAGGGATATTTGGAAGCCCATAGAGGCCTATGGTGAAAAAGGAAATATCTTCCGTTCAAAACTGGAAAGAAGGTTTCTGAGAAACTGCTCTGTGTTCTGTTAATTCATCTCACAGAGTTACATCTTTCCCTTCAGGAAGCCTTTCGCTAAGGCTGTTCTTGTGTAATTGGCAAAGGGATATTTGGAAGCCCATAGAGGGCTATGGTGAAAAAGGAAATATCTTCCGTTCAAAACTGGAAAGAAGCTTTCTGAGAAACTGCTCTGTGTTGTGTTAATTCATCTCACCGAGTTACCTCTTTCCCTTCAAGAAGCCTTTCGCTAAGGCTGTTCTTGTGGAATTGGCAAAGGGATATTTGGAAGACCATAGAGGGCTACGGTGAAAAAGGAAATATCTTCCGTTCCAAACTGGAAAGAAGCTTTCTGAGAAACTGCTCTGTGTTCTGTTAATTCATCTCACAGAGTTACATCTTTCCCTTCAAGAAGCCTTTCGCTAAGGCTGTTCTTGTGGAATTGGCAAAGGGATATTTGGAAGCCCATAGAGGGCTAGGGTGAAAAAGGAAATATCTTCCGTTCAAAACTGGAAAGAAGCTTTCTGAGAAACTGCTCTGTGTTCTGTTAATTCATCTCACAGAGTTACATCTTTCCCTTCAAGAAGCCTTTCGCTAAGGCTGTTCTTGTGGAATTGGCAAAGGGATATTTGGAACCCCATAGAGGGCTACGGTGAAAAAGGAACTATCTTCCGTTCAAAACTGGAAAGAAGCTTTCTGAGAAACTGCTCTGTGTTCTGTTAATTCATCTCACAGAGTTACATCTTTCCCTGCAAGAAGCCTTTCGCTAAGGCTGTTCTTGTGGAATTGGCAAAGGGATATTTGGAAGCCCATAGAGGGCTATGGTGAAAAAGGAAATATCTTCCGTTCAAAACTGGAAAGAAGCTTTCTGAGAAACTGCTCTGTGTTCTGTTAATTCATCTCACAGAGTTACATCTTTCCCTTCAAGAAGCCTTTCGCTAAGGCTGTTCTTGTGGAATTGGCAAAGGGATATTTGGAAGCCCAAAGAGGGCTATGGTGAAAAAGGAAATATCTTCCGTTCAAAACTGGAAAGAAGCTTTCTGAGAAACTGCTCTGTGTTCTGTTAATTCATCTCACAGAGTTACATCTTTCCCTTCAAGAAGCCTTTCGCTAAGGCTGTTCTTGTGGAATTGGCAAAGGGATATTTGGAAGCCCTTAGAGGGCTATGGTGAAAAAGGAAATATCTTCCGTTCAAAACTGGATAGAAGCTTTCTGAGAAACTGCTCTGTGTTCTGTTAATTCATCTCACAGAGTTACATCTTTCCCTTCAAGAAGCCTTTCGCTAAGTCTGTTCTTGTGGAATTGGCAAAGGGATATTTGGAAGCCCATAGAGGGCTATGGTGAAAAAGGAAATATCTTCCGTTCAAAACTGGAAAGAAGCTTTCTGAGAAACTGCTCTGTGTTCTGTTAATTCATCTCACAGAGTTACATCTTTCCCTTCAAGAAGCCTTTCGCTAAGGCTGTTCTTGTGGAATTGGCAAAGGGATATTTGGAAGCCCATAGAGGGCTATGGTGACAAAGGAAATATCTTCCGTTCAAAACTGGAAAGAAGCTTTCTGAGAAACTGCTCTGTGTTCTGTTAATTCATCTCACAGAGTTACATCTTTCCCTTCAAGAAGCCTTTCGCTAAGGCTGTTCTTGTGGAATTGGCAAAGGGATATTTGGAAGCCCATAGAGGGCTATGGTGAAAAAGGAAATATCTTCCGTTCAAAACTGGAAAGAAGCTTTGTGAGAAACTGCTCTGTGTTCTGTTAATTCATCTCACAGAGTTACATCTTTCCCTTCAAGAAGCCTTTCGCTAAGGCTGTTCTTGTGGAATTCGCAAAGGGATATTTGGAAGCCCAAAGAGGGCTATGGTGAAAAAGGAAATATCTTCCGTTCAAAATTGGAAAGAAGCTTTCTGAGAAACTGCTCTGTGTTCTGTTAATTCATCTCACAGAGTTACATCTTTCCCTTCAAGAAGCCTTTCGCTAAGGCTGTTCTTGTGGGATTGACAAAGGGATATTTGGAAGCCCATAGAGGGCTATGGAGAAAAAGGAAATATCTTCCGTTCAAAACTGGAAAGAAGCTTTCTGAGAAACTGCTCTGTGTTCTGTTAATTCATCTCACCGAGTTACCTCTTTCCCTTCAAGAAGCCTTTCGCTAAGGCTGTTCTTGTGGAATTGGCAAAGGGATATTTGGAAGCCCATAGAGGGCTACGGTGAAAAAGGAAATATCTTCCGTTCAAAACTGGAAAGAAGCTTTCTGAGAAACTGCTCTGTGTTCTGTTAATTCATCTCACAGAGTTACATCTTTCCCTTCAAGAAGCCTTTCGCTAAGGCTGTTCTTGTGGAATTGGCAAAGGGATATTTGGAAGCCCATAGAGGGCTATGGTGAAAAAGGAAATATCTTCCGTTCAAAACTGGAAAGAAGATTTCTGAGAAACTGCTCTGTGTTCTGTTAATTCATCTCACAGAGTTACATCTTTCCCTTCAAGAAGCCTTTCGCTAAGGCTGTTCTTGTGGAATTGGCAAAGGGATATTTGGAAGCCCATAGAAGGCTATGGTGAAAAAGGAAATATCTTCCGTTCAAAACTGGAAAGAAGCTTTCTGAGAAACTGCTCTGTGTTCTGTTAATTCATCTCACAGAGTTACATCTTTCCCTTCAAGAAGCCTTTCGCTAAGGCTGTTCTTGTGTAATTGGCAAAGGGATATTTGGAAGGACATAGAGGGCTATGGTGAAAAAGGAAATACCTTCCGTTCAAAACTGGAAAGAAGCTTTCTGAGAAACTGCTCTGTGTTCTGTTAATTAATCTCACAGAGTTACACCTTTCCCTTCAAGAAGCCTTTCGCTAAGGCTGTTCTTGTGGAATTGGCAAAGGGATATTTGGAAACCCATAGAGGCCTATGGTGAAAAAGGAAATATCTTCCGTTCAAAACTGGAAAGAAGGTTTCTGAGAAACAGCTCTGTGTTCTGTTAATTCATCTCACAGAGTTACATCTTTCCCTTCAAGAAACCTTTCGCTAAGGCTGTTCTTCTGGAATTGGCAAAGGGATATTTGGAAGCCCATAGAGGCCTATGGTGAAAAAGGAAATATCTTCCGTTCAAAACTGGAAAGAAGCTTTCTGAGAAACTGCTCTGTGTTCTGTTAATTCATCTCACAGAGTTACATCTTTCCCTTCAAGAAGCCTTTCGCTAAGGCTGTTCTTGTGGAATTGGCAAAGGGATATTTGGAAGCCCATAGAGGCCTATGTTGAAAAAGGAAATATCTTCCGTTCAAAACTGGAAAGAAGCTTTCTGAGAAACTGCTCTGTGTTCTGTTAATTCATCTCACAGAGTTACATCTTTCCCTTCAAGAAGCCTTTCGCTAAGGCTGTTCTTGTGGAATTGGCAAAGGGATATTTGGAAGCCCATAGAGGGCTATGGTGAAAAAGGAAATATCTTCCGTTCAAAACTGGAAAGAAGCTTTCTGAGAAACTGCTCTGTGTTCTGTTAATTCATCTCACAGAGTTACATCTTTCCCTTCAAGAAGCCTTTCGCTAAGGCTGTTCTTGTGGAATTGGCAAAGGGATATTTGGAAGCCCATAGAGGCCTAGGGTGAAAAAGGAAATATCTTCCGTTCAAAACTGGAAAGAAGCTTTCTGAGAAACTGCTCTGTGTTCTGTTAATTCATCTCACAGAGTTACATCTTTCCCTTCAAGAAGCCTTTCGCTAAGGCTGTTCTTGTGGAATTGGCAAAGGGATATTTGGAAGCCCATAGAGGGCTATGGAGAAAAAGGAAATATCTTCCGTTCAAAACTGGAAAGAAGCTTTCTGAGAAACTGCTCTGTGTTCTGTTAATTCATCTCACCGAGTTACCTCTTTCCCTTCAAGAAGCCTTTCGCTAAGGCTGTTCTTGTGGAATTGGCAAAGGGATATTTGGAAGCCCATAGAGGGCTACGGTGAAAAAGGAAATATCTTCCGTTCAAAACTGGAAAGAAGCTTTCTGAGAAACTGCTCTGTGTTCTGTTAATTCATCTCACAGAGTTACATCTTTCCCTTCAAGAAGCCTTTCGCTAAGGCTGTTCTTGTGGAATTGGCAAAGGGATATTTGGAAGCCCATAGAGGGCTATGGTGAAAAAGGAAATATCTTCCGTTCAAAACTGGAAAGAAGCTTTCTGAGAAACTGCTCTGTGTTCTGTTAATTCATCTCACAGAGTTACATCTTTCCCTTCAAGAAGCCTTTCGCTAAGGCTGTTCTTGTGGAATTGGCAAAGGGATATTTGGAAGCTCATAGAGGGCTACGGTGAAAAATGAAATATCTTCCGTTCAAAACTGGAAAGAAGCTTTCTGAGAAACTGCTCTGTGTTCTGTTAATTCATCTCACAGAGTTACATCTTTCCCTGCAAGAAGCCTTTCGCTAAGGCTGTTCTTGTGGAATTGGCAAAGGGATATTTGGAAGCCCATAGAGGGCTATGGTGAAAAAGGAAATATCTTCCGTTGAAAACTGGAAAGAAGCTTTCTGAGAAACTGCTCTGTGTTCTGTTAATTCATCTCACAGAGTTACATCTTTCCCTTCAAGAAGCCTTTCGCTAAGGCTGTTCTTGTGTAATTGGCAAAGGGATATTTGGAAGCCCATAGAGGGCTATGGTGAAAAAGGAAATATCTTCCGTTGAAAACTGGAAAGAAGCTTTCTGAGAAACTGCTCTGTGTTCTGTTAATTCATCTCACAGAGTTACATCTTTCCCTTCAAGAAGCCTTTCGCTAAGGCTGTTCTTGTGGAATTGGCAAAGGGATATTTGGAAGCCCATAGAGGGCTATGGAGAAAAAGGAAATATCTTCCGTTCAAAACTGGAAAGAAGCTTTCTGAGAAACTGCTCTGTGTTCTGTTAATTCATCTCACAGAGTTACCTCTTTCCCTTCAAGAAGCCTTTCGCTAAGGCTGTTCTTGTGGAATTGGCAAAGGGATATTTGGAAGCCCATAGAGGGCTACGGTGAAAAAGGAAATTTCTTCCGTTCAAAACTGGAAAGAAGCTTTCTGAGAAACTGCTCTGTGTTCTGTTAATTCATCTCACAGAGTTACATCTTTCCCTTCAAGAAGCCTTTCGCTAAGGCTGTTCTTGGGGAATTGGCAAAGGGATATTTGGAAGCCCATAGAGGGCTATGGTGAAAAACGAAATACCTTCCGTTCAAAACTGGAAAGAAGCTTTCTGAGAAACTGCTCTGTGTTCTGTTAATTCATCTCACAGAGTTACATCTTTCCCTTCAAGAAGCCTTTCGCTAAGGCTGTTCTTGTGGAATTGGCAAAGGGATATTTGGAAGCCCATAGAGGCCTATGGTGAAAAAGGAAATATCTTCCGTTCAAAACTGGAAAGAAGGTTTCTGAGAAACTGCTCTGTGTTCTGTTAATTCATCTCACAGAGTTACATCTTTCCCTTCAAGAAGCCTTTCGCTAAGGCTGTTCTTGTGGAATTGGCAAAGGGATATTTGGAAGCCCATAGAGGGCTACGGTGAAAAATGAAATATCTTCCGTTCAAAACTGGAAAGAAGCTTTCTGAGAAACTGCTCTGTGTTCTGTTAATTCATCTCACAGAGTTACATCTTTCCCTTCAAGAAGCCTTTCGCTAAGGCTGTTCTTGTGGAATTGGCAAAGGGATATTTGGAAGCCCATAGAGGCCTATGGTGAAAAAGGAAATATCTTCCGTTCAAAACTGGAAAGAAGGTTTCTGAGAAACTGCTCTGTGTTCTGTTAATTCATCTCACAGAGTTACATCTTTCCCTTCAAGAAGCCTTTCGCTAAGGCTGTTCTTGTGTAATTGGCAAAGGGATATTTGGAAGCCCATAGAGGGCTATGGTGAAAAAGGAAATATCTTCCGTTCAAAACTGGAAAGAAGCTTTCTGAGAAACTGCTCTGTGTTGTGTTAATTCATCTCATCGAGTTACCTCTTTCCCTTCAAGAAGCCTTTCGCTAAGGCTGTTCTTGTGGAATTGGCAAAGGGATATTTGGAAGACCATAGAGGGCTACGGTGAAAAAGGAAATATCTTCCGTTCCAAACTGGAAAGAAGCTTTCTGAGAAACTGCTCTGTGTTCTGTTAATTCATCTCACAGAGTTACATCTTTCCCTTCAAGAAGCCTTTCGCTAAGGCTGTTCTTGTGGAATTGGCAAAGGGATATTTGGAAGCCCATAGAGGGCTAGGGTGAAAAAGGAAATATCTTCCGTTCAAAACTGGAAAGAAGCTTTCTGAGAAACTGCTCTGTGTTCTGTTAATTCATCTCACAGAGTTACATCTTTCCCTTCAAGAAGCCTTTCGCTAAGGCTGTTCTTGTGGAATTGGCAAAGGGATATTTGGAACCCCATAGAGGGCTACGGTGAAAAAGGAACTATCTTCCGTTCAAAACTGGAAAGAAGCTTTCTGAGAAACTGCTCTGTGTTCTGTTAATTCATCTCACAGAGTTACATCTTTCCCTGCAAGAAGCCTTTCGCTAAGGCTGTTCTTGTGGAATTGGCAAAGGGATATTTGGAAGCCCATAGAGGGCTATGGTGAAAAAGGAAATATCTTCCGTTCAAAACTGGAAAGAAGCTTTCTGAGAAACTGCTCTGTGTTCTGTTAATTCATCTCACAGAGTTACATCTTTCCCTTCAAGAAGCCTTTCGCTAAGGCTGTTCTTGTGGAATTGGCAAAGGGATATTTGGAAGCACATAGAGGGCTATGGTGAAAAGGGAAATATCTTCCGTTCAAAACTGGAAAGAAGCTTTCTGAGAAACTGCTCTGTGTTCTGTTAATTCATCTCACAGAGTTACATCTTTCCCTTCAAGAAGCCTTTCGCTAAGGCTGTTCTTGTGGAATTGGCAAAGGGATATTTGGAAGCCCAAAGAGGGCTATGGTGAAAAAGGAAATATCTTCCGTTCAAAACTGGAAAGAAGCTTTCTGAGAAACTGCTCTGTGTTCTGTTAATTCATCTCACAGAGTTACATCTTTCCCTTCAAGAAGCCTTTCGCTAAGGCTGTTCTTGTGGAATTGGCAAAGGGATATTTTGAAGCCCATAGAGGGCTATGGTGACAAAGGAAATATCTTCCGTTCAAAACTGGAAAGAAGCTTTCTGAGAAACTGCTCTGTGTTCTGTTAATTCATCTCACAGAGTTACATCTTTCCCTTCAAGAAGCCTTTCGCTAAGGCTGTTCTTGTGGAATTGGCAAAGGGATATTTGGAACCCCTAGAGGGCTATGGTGAAAAAGGAAATATCTTCCGTTCAAAACTGGAAAGAAGCTTTCTGAGAAACTGCTCTGTGTTCTGTTAATTCATCTCACAGAGTTACATCTTTCCCTTCAAGAAGCCTTTCGCTAAGGCTGTTCTTGTGGAATTGGCAAAGGGATATTTGGAAGCTCATAGAGGGCTACGGTAAAAAATGAAATATCTTCCGTTCAAAACTGGAAAGAAGCTTTCTGAGAAACTGCTCTGTGTTCTGTTAATTCATCTCACAGAGTTACATCTTTCCCTGCAAGAAGCCTTTCGCTAAGTCTGTTCTTGTGGAATTGGCAAAGGGATATTTGGAAGCCCATAGAGGGCTATGGTGAGAAAGGAAATATCTTCCGTTCAAAACTGGAAAGAAGCTTTCTGAGAAACTGCTCTGTGTTCTGTTAATTCATCTCACAGAGTTACATCTTTCCCTTCAAGAAGCCTTTCGCTAAGGCTGTTCTTGTGGAATTGGCAAAGGGATATTTGGAAGCCCATAGAGGGCTATGGTGAAAAAGGAAATATCTTCCGTTCAAAACTGGAAAGAGGCTTTCTGAGAAACTGCTCTGTGTTCTGTTAATTCATCTCACAGAGTTACATCTTTCCCTTCAAGAAGCCTTTCGCTAAGGCTGTTCTTGTGGAATTGGCAAAGGGATATTTGGAAGCCCTTAGAGGGCTATGGTGAAAAAGGAAATATCTTCCGTTCAAAACTGGAAAGAAGCTTTCTGAGAAACTGCTCTGTGTTCTGTTAATTCATCTCACAGAGTTACATCTTTCCCTTCAAGAAGCCTTTCGCTAAGGCTGTTCTTGTGGAATTGGCAAAGGGATATTTGGAAGCCCATAGAGGGCTATGGAGAAAAAGGAAATATCTTCCGTTCAAAACTGGAAAGAAGCTTTCTGAGAAACTGCTCTGTGTTCTGTTAATTCATCTCACAGAGTTACATCTTTCCCTTCAAGAAGCCTTTCGCTAAGGCTGTTCTTGTGGAATTGGCAAAGGGATATTTGGAACCCCATAGAAGGCTATGGTGAAAAAGGAAATATCTTCCGTTCCAAACTGGAAAGAAGCTTTCTGAGAAACTGCTCTGTGTTCTGTTAATTCATCTCACAGAGTTACATCTTTCCCTTCAAGAAGCCTTTCGCTAAGGCTGTTCTTGTGGAATTGGCAAAGGGATATTTGGAAGCCCATAGAGGGCTAGGGTGAAAAAGGAAATATCTTCCGTTCAAAACTGGAAAGAAGCTTTCTGAGAAACTGCTCTGTGTTCTGTTAATTCATCTCACAGAGTTACATCTTTCCCTTCAAGAAGCCTTTCGCTAAGGCTGTTCTTGTGGAATTGGCAAAGGGATATTTGGAACCCCATAGAGGGCTACGGTGAAAAAGGAACTATCTTCCGTTCAAAACTGGAAAGAAGCTTACTGAGAAACTGCTCTGTGTTCTGTTAATTCATCTCACAGAGTTACATCTTTCCCTGCAAGAAGCCTTTCGCTAAGGCTGTTCTTGTGGAATTGGCAAAGGGATATTTGGAAGCCCATAGAGGGCTATGGTGAAAAAGGAAATATCTTCCGTTCAAAACTGGAAAGAAGCTTTCTGAGAAACTGCTCTGTGTTCTGTTAATTCATCTCACAGAGTTACATCTTTCCCTTCAAGAAGCCTTTCGCTAAGGCTGTTCTTGTGGAATTGGCAAAGGGATATTTGGAAGCACATAGAGGGCTATGGTGAAAAGGGAAATATCTTCCGTTCAAAACTGGAAAGAAGCTTTCTGAGAAACTGCTCTGTGTTCTGTTAATTCATCTCACAGAGTTACATCTTTCCCTTCAAGAAGCCTTTCGCTAAGGCTGTTCTTGTGGAATTGGCAAAGGGATATTTGGAAGCCCAAAGAGGGCTATGGTGAAAAAGGAAATATCTTCCGTTCAAAACTGGAAAGAAGCTTTCTGAGAAACTGCTCTGTGTTCTGTTAATTCATCTCACAGAGTTACATCTTTCCCTTCAAGAAGCCTTTCGCTAAGGCTGTTCTTGTGGAATTGGCAAAGGGATATTTTGAAGCCCATAGAGGGCTATGGTGACAAAGGAAATATCTTCCGTTCAAAACTGGAAAGAAGCTTTCTGAGAAACTGCTCTGTGTTCTGTTAATTCATCTCACAGAGTTACATCTTTCCCTTCAAGAAGCCTTTCGCTAAGGCTGTTCTTGTGGAATTGGCAAAGGGATATTTGGAAGCCCATAGAGGGCTATGGTGAAAAAGGAAATATCTTCCGTTCAAAACTGGAAAGAAGCTTTCTGAGAAACTGCTCTGTGTTCTGTTAATTCATCTCACAGAGTTACATCTTTCCCTTCAAGAAGCCTTTCGCTAAGGCTGTTCTTGTGGAATTGGCAAAGGGATATTTGGAAGCTCATAGAGGGCTACGGTGAAAAATGAAATATCTTCCGTTCAAAACTGGAAAGAAGCTTTCTGAGAAACTGCTCTGTGTTCTGTTAATTCATCTCACAGAGTTACATCTTTCCCTGCAAGAAGCCTTTCGCTAAGTCTGTTCTTGTGGAATTGGCAAAGGGATATTTGGAAGCCCATAGAGGGCTATGGTGAGAAAGGAAATATCTTCCGTTCAAAACTGGAAAGAAGCTTTCTGAGAAACTGCTCTGTGTTCTGTTAATTCATCTCACAGAGTTACATCTTTCCCTTCAAGAAGCCTTTCGCTAAGGCTGTTCTTGTGGAATTGGCAAAGGGATATTTGGAAGCCCATAGAGGGCTATGGTGAAAAAGGAAATATCTTCCGTTCAAAACTGGAAAGAGGCTTTCTGAGAAACTGCTCTGTGTTCTGTTAATTCATCTCACAGAGTTACATCTTTCCCTTCAAGAAGCCTTTCGCTAAGGCTGTTCTTGTGGAATTGGCAAAGGGATATTTGGAAGCCCTTAGAGGGCTATGGTGAAAAAGGAAATATCTTCCGTTCAAAACTGGAAAGAAGCTTTCTGAGAAACTGCTCTGTGTTCTGTTAATTCATCTCACAGAGTTACATCTTTCCCTTCAAGAAGCCTTTCGCTAAGGCTGTTCTTGTGGAATTGGCAAAGGGATATTTGGAAGCCCATAGAGGGCTATGGAGAAAAAGGAAATATCTTCCGTTCAAAACTGGAAAGAAGCTTTCTGAGAAACTGCTCTGTGTTCTGTTAATTCATCTCACAGAGTTACATCTTTCCCTTCAAGAAGCCTTTCGCTAAGGCTGTTCTTGTGGAATTGGCAAAGGGATATTTGGAACCCCATAGAAGGCTATGGTGAAAAAGGAAATATCTTCCGTTCAAAACTGGAAAGAAGCTTTCTGAGAAACTGCTCTGTGTTCTGTTAATTCATCTCACAGAGTTACATCTTTCCCTTCAAGAAGCCTTTCGCTAAGGCTGTTCTTGTGGAATTGGCAAAGGGATATTTGGAAGCACATAGAGGGCTATGGTGAAAAAGGAAATATCTTCCGTTCAAAACTGGAAAGAAGCTTTCTGAGAAACTGCTCTGTGTTCTGTTAATTCATCTCACAGAGTTACATCTTTCCCTTCAAGAAGCCTTTCGCTAAGGCTGTTCTTTTGGAATTGGCAAAGGGATATTAGGAAGCCCAAAGAGGGCTATGGTGAAAAAGGAGATATCTTCCGTTCAAAACTGGAAAGAAGCTTTCTGAGAAACTGCTCTGTGTTCTGTTAATTCATCTCACAGAGTTACATCTTTCCCTTCAAGAAGCCTTTCGCTAAGGCTGTTCTTGTGGAATTGGCAAAGGGATATTTGGAAGCCCATAGAGGGCTATGGTGACAAAGGAAATATCTTCCGTTCAAAACTGGAAAGAAGCTTTCTGAGAAACTGCTCTGTGTTCTGTTAATTCATCTCACCGAGTTACCTCTTTCCCTTCAAGAAGCCTTTCGCTAAGGCTGTTCTTGTGGAATTGGCAAAGGGATATTTGGAAGCCCATAGAGGGCTACGGTGAAAAAGGAAATATCTTCCGTTCAAAACTGGAAAGAAGCTTTCTGAGAAACTGCTCTGTGTTCTGTTAATTCATCTCACAGAGTTACATCTTTCCCTTCAAGAAGCCTTTCGCTAAGGCTGTTCTTGTGGAATTGGCAAAGGGATATTTGGAAGCCCATAGAGGGCGATGGTGAAAAAGGAAATATCTTCCGTTCAAAACTGGAAAGAAGCTTTCTGAGAAACTGCTCTGTGTTCTGTTAATTCATCTCACAGAGTTACATCTTTCCCTTCAAGAAGCCTTTCGCTAAGGCTGTTCTTGTGGAATTGGCAAAGGGATATTTGGAAGCCCATAGAAGGCTATGGTGAAAAAGGAAATATCTTCCGTTCAAAACTGGAAAGAAGCTTTCTGAGAAACTGCTCTGTGTTCTGTTAATTCATCTCACAGAGTTACATCTTTCCCTTCAAGAAGCCTTTCGCTAAGGCTGTTCTTGTGTAATTGGCAAAGGGATATTTGGAAGGACATAGAGGGCTATGGTGAAAAAGGAAATACCTTCCGTTCAAAACTGGAAAGAAGCTTTCTGAGAAACTGCTCTGTGTTCTGTTAATTAATCTCACAGAGTTACACCTTTCCCTTCAAGAAGCCTTTCGCTAAGGCTGTTCTTGTGGAATTGGCAAAGGGATATTTGGAAACCCATAGAGGCCTATGGTGAAAAAGGAAATATCTTCCGTTCAAAACTGGAAAGAAGGTTTCTGAGAAACAGCTCTGTGTTCTGTTAATTCATCTCACAGAGTTACATCTTTCCCTTCAAGAAACCTTTCGCTAAGGCTGTTCTTCTGGAATTGGCAAAGGGATATTTGGAAGCCCATAGAGGCCTATGGTGAAAAAGGAAATATCTTCCGTTCAAAACTGGAAAGAAGCTTTCTGAGAAACTGCTCTG
The DNA here is from genome assembly GCF_047675955.1 of Chlorocebus sabaeus. NCBI lineage: Eukaryota > Metazoa > Chordata > Mammalia > Primates > Cercopithecidae > Chlorocebus > Chlorocebus sabaeus. Next base: position 451,553 of record NW_027328225.1, read on the forward strand.
TGTTCTGTTAATTCATCTCACAGAGTTACATCTTTCCCTTCAAGAAGCCTTTCGCTAAGGCTGTTCTTGTGGAATTGGCAAAGGGATATTTGGAAGCCCATAGAGGCCTATGTTGAAAAAGGAAATATCTTCCGTTCAAAACTGGAAAGAAGCTTTCTGAGAAACTGCTCTGTGTTCTGTTAATTCATCTCACAGAGTTACATCTTTCCCTTCAAGAAGCCTTTCGCTAAGGCTGTTCTTGTGGAATTGGCAAAGGGATATTTGGAAGCCCTTAGAGGGCTATGGTGAAAAAGGAAATATCTTCCGTTCAAAACTGGAAAGAAGCTTTCTGAGAAACTGCTCTGTGTTCTGTTAATTCATCTCACAGAGTTACATCTTTCCCTTCAAGAAGCCTTTCGCTAAGGCTGTTCTTGTGGAATTGGCAAAGGGATATTTGGAAGCCCATAGAGGCCTAGGGTGAAAAAGGAAATATCTTCCGTTCAAAACTGGAAAGAAGCTTTCTGAGAAACTGCTCTGTGTTCTGTTAATTCATCTCACAGAGTTACATCTTTCCCTTCAAGAAGCCTTTCGCTAAGGCTGTTCTTGTGGAATTGGCAAAGGGATATTTGGAAGCCCATAGAGGGCTATGGAGAAAAAGGAAATATCTTCCGTTCAAAACTGGAAAGAAGCTTTCTGAGAAACTGCTCTGTGTTCTGTTAATTCATCTCACCGAGTTACCTCTTTCCCTTCAAGAAGCCTTTCGCTAAGGCTGTTCTTGTGGAATTGGCAAAGGGATATTTGGAAGCCCATAGAGGGCTATGGTGAAAAAGGAAATACCTTCCGTTCAAAACTGGAAAGAAGCTTTCTGAGAAACTGCTCTGTGTTCTGTTAATTCATCTCACAGAGTTACATCTTTCCCTTCAAGAAGCCTTTCGCTAAGGCTGTTCTTGTGGAATTGGCAAAGGGATATTTGGAAGCCCATAGAGGCCTATGGTGAAAAAGGAAATATCTTCCGTTCAAAACTGGAAAGAAGGTTTCTGAGAAACTGCTCTGTGTTCTGTTAATTCATCTCACAGAGTTACATCTTTCCCTTCAAGAAGCCTTTCGCTAAGGCTGTTCTTCTGGAATTGGCAAAGGGATATTTGGAAGCCCATAGAGGCCTACGGTGAAAAAGGAAATATCTTCCGTTCAAAACTGGAAAGAAGCTTTCTGAGAAACTGCTCTGTGTTCTGTTAATTCATCTCACAGAGTTACATCTTTCCCTTCAAGAAGCCTTTCGCTAAGGCTGTTCTTGTGGAATTGGCCAAGGGATATTTGGAAGCCCATAGGGGCCTATGTTGAAAAAGGAAATATCTTCCGTTCAAAACTGGAAAGAGGCTTTTTGAGAAACTGCTCTGTGTTCTGTTAATTCATGTCACAGAGTTACATCTTTCCCTTCAAGAAGCCTTTCGCTAAGGCTGTTCTTGTGGAATTGGCAAAGGGATATTTGGAAGCCCATAGAGGGCTACGGTGAAAAAGGAAATATCTTCCGTTCAAAACTGGAAAGAAGCTTTCTGAGAAACTGCTCTGTGTTCTGTTAATTCATCTCACAGAGTTACATCTTTCCCTTCAAGAAGCCTTTCGCTAAGGCTGTTCTTGTGGAATTGGCAAAGGGATATTTGGAAGCCCATAGAGGGCTATGGTGAAAAAGGAAATATCTTCCGTTCAAAACTGGAAAGAAGCTTTCTGAGAAACTGCTCTGTGTTCTGTTAATTCATCTCACAGAGTTACATCTTTCCCTTCAAGAAGCCTTTCGCTAAGGCTGTTCTTGTGGAATTGGCAAAGGGATATTTGGAAGCCCATAGAGGCCTATGGTGAAAAAGGAAATATCTTCCGTTCAAAACTGGAAAGAAGCTTTCTGAGAAACTGCTCTGTGTTCTGTTAATTCATCTCACAGAGTTACATCTTTCCCTTCAAGAAGCCTTTCGCTAAGGCTGTTCTTGTGTAATTGGCAAAGGGATATTTGGAAGGCCATAGAGGGCTATGGTGAAAAAGGAAATACCTTCCGTTCAAAACTGGAAAGAAGCTTTCTGAGAAACTGCTCTGTGTTCTGTTAATTAATCTCACAGAGTTACATCTTTCCCTTCAAGAAGCCTTTCGCTAAGGCGGTTCTTGTGGAATTGGCAAAGGGATATTTGGAAACCCATAGAGGCCTATGGTGAAAAAGGAAATATCTTCCGTTCAAAACTGGAAAGAAGCTTTCTGAGAAACTGCTCTGTGTTCTGTTAATTCATCTCACAGAGTTACATCTTTCCCTTCAAGAAGCCTTTCGCTAAGGCTGTTCTTGTGGAATTGGCAAAGGGATATTTGGAAGCCCATAGAGGCCTATGGTGAAAAAGGAAATATCTTCCGTTCAAAACTGGAAAGAAGCTTTCTGAGAAACTGCTCTGTGTTCTGTTAATTCATCTCACAGAGTTACATCTTTCCCTTCAAGAAGCCTTTCGCTAAGGCTGTTCTTGTGGAATTGGCAAAGGGATATTTGGAAGCCCATAGAGGCCTATGGTGAAAAAGGAAATATCTTCCGTTCAAAACTGGAAAGAAGCTTTCTGAGAAACTGCTCTGTGTTCTGTTAATTCATCTCACAGAGTTACATCTTTCCCTTCAAGAAGCCTTTCGCTAAGGCTGTTCTTGTGTAATTGGCAAAGGGATATTTGGAAGGCCATAGAGGGCTATGGTGAAAAAGGAAATACCTTCCGTTCAAAACTGGAAAGAAGCTTTCTGAGAAACGGTTCTGTGTTCTGTTAATTAATCTCACAGAGTTACACCTTTCCCTTCAAGAAGCCTTTCGCTAAGGCTGTTCTTGTGGAATTGGCAAAGGGATATTTGGAAACCCATAGAGGGCTATGGTGAAAAAGGAAATATCTTCCGTTCAAAACTGGAAAGAAGGTTTCTGAGAAACTGCTCTGTGTTCTGTTAATTCATCTCACAGAGTTACATCTTTCCCTTCAAGAAGCCTTTCGCTAAGGCTGTTCTTGTGGAATTGGCAAAGGGATATTTGGAAGCCCATAGGGGCCTATGTTGAAAAAGGAAATATCTTCCGTTCAAAACTGGAAAGAAGCTTTCTGAGAAACTGCTCTGTGTTCTGTTAATTCATCTCACAGAGTTACATCTTTCCCTTCAAGAAGCCTTTCGCTAAGGCTGTTCTTGTGGAATTGGCAAAGGGATATTTGGAAGCCCATAGAGGGCTACGGTGAAAAAGGAAATATCTTCCGTTCAAAACTGGAAAGAAGCTTTCTGAGAAACTGCTCTGTGTTCTGTTAATTCATCTCACAGAGTTACATCTTTCCCTTCAAGAAGCCTTTCGCTAAGGCTGTTCTTGTGGAATTGGCAAAGGGATATTTGGAAGCCCATAGAGGGCTATGGTGACAAAGGAAATATCTTCCGTTCAAAACTGGAAAGAAGCTTTCTGAGAAACTGCTCTGTGTTCTGTTAATTCATCTCACAGAGTTACATCTTTCCCTTGAAGAAGCCTTTCGCTAAGGCTGTTCTTGTGGAATTGGCAAAGGGATATTTGGAAGCCCATAGAGGGCTATGGTGAAAAAGGAAATATCTTCCGTTCAAAACTGGAAAGAAGCTTTGTGAGAAACTGCTCTGTGTTCTGTTAATTCATCTCACAGAGTTACATCTTTCCCTTCAAGAAGCCTTTCGCTAAGGCTGTTCTTGTGGAATTCGCAAAGGGATATTTGGAAGCCCAAAGAGGGCTATGGTGAAAAAGGAAATATCTTCCGTTCAAAATTGGAAAGAAGCTTTCTGAGAAACTGCTCTGTGTTCTGTTAATTCATCTCACAGAGTTACATCTTTCCCTTCAAGAAGCCTTTCGCTAAGGCTGTTCTTGTGGGATTGACAAAGGGATATTTGGAAGTCCATAGAGGGCTATGGTGAAAAAGGAAATATCTTCCGTTCAAAACTGGAAAGAAGCTTTCTGAGAAACTGCTCTGTGTTCTGTTAATTCATCTCACAGAGTTACATCTTTCCCTTCAAGAAGCCTTTCGCTAAGGCTGTTCTTGTGGAATTGGCAAAGGGATATTTGGAAGCCCATAGAGGCCTATGGTGAAAAGGAAATATCTTCCGTTTAAAACTGGAAAGAAGCTTTTTGAGAAACTGCTCTGTGTTCTGTTAATTCATCACACAGAGTTACATCTTTCCCTTCAAGAAGCCTTTCGCTAAGGCTGTTCTTGTGTAATTGGCAAAGGGATATTTGGAAGCCCATAGAGGGCTATGGTGAAAAAGGAAATATCTTCCGTTCAAAACTGGAAAGAAGCTTTCTGAGAAACTGCTCTGTCTTCTCTTAATTCATCTCACAGAGTTACATCTTTCCCTTCAAGAAGCCTTTCGCTAAGGCTGTTCTCGTGGAATTGGCAAAGGGATATTTGGAAGCCCATAGAGGGCTATGGTGAAAAAGGAAATATCTTCCGTTCAAAACTGGAAAGAAGCTTTCTGAGAAACTGCTCTGTGTTCTGTTAATTCATCTCACCGACTTACCTCTTTCCCTTCAAGAAGCCTTTCGCTAAGGCTGTTCTTGTGGAATTGGCAAAGGGATATTTGGAAGCCCATACAGGGCTACGGTGAAAAAGGAAATATCTTCCGTTCAAAACTGGAAAGAAGCTTTCTGAGAAACTGCTCTGTGTTCTGTTAATTCATCTCACAGAGTTACATCTTTCCCTTCAAGAAGCCTTTCGCTAAGGCTGTTCTTGTGGAATTGGCAAAGGGATATTTGGAAGCCCAAAGAGGGCTATGGTGAAAAAGGAAATATCTTCCGTTCAAAACTGGAAAGAAGCTTTCTGAGAAACTGCTCTGTGTTCTGTTAATTCATCTCACAGAGTTACATCTTTCCCTTCAAGAAGCCTTTCGCTAAGGCTGTTCTTGTGGAATTGGCAAAGGGATATTTGGAAGCCCTTAGAGGGCTATGGTGAAAAAGGAAATATCTTCCGTTCAAAACTGGAAAGAAGCTTTCTGAGAAACTGCTCTGTGTTCTGTTAATTCATCTCACAGAGTTACATCTTTCCCTTCAAGAAGCCTTTCGCTAAGTCTGTTCTTGTGGAATTGGCAAAGGGATATTTGGAAGCCCATAGAGGGCTATGGTGAAAAAGGAAATATCTTCCGTTCAAAACTGGAAAGAAGCTTTCTGAGAAACTGCTCTGTGTTCTGTTAATTCATCTCACAGAGTTACATCTTTCCCTTCAAGAAGCCTTTCGCTAAGGCTGTTCTTGTGGAATTGGCAAAGGGATATTTGGAAGCCCATAGAGGGCTATGGTGACAAAGGAAATATCTTCCGTTCAAAACTGGAAAGAAGCTTTCTGAGAAACTGCTCTGTGTTCTGTTAATTCATCTCACAGAGTTACATCTTTCCCTTCAAGAAGCCTTTCGCTAAGGCTGTTCTTGTGGAATTGGCAAAGGGATATTTGGAAGCCCATAGAGGGCTATGGTGAAAAAGGAAATATCTTCCGTTCAAAACTGGAAAGAAGCTTTGTGAGAAACTGCTCTGTGTTCTGTTAATTCATCTCACAGAGTTACATCTTTCCCTTCAAGAAGCCTTTCGCTAAGGCTGTTCTTGTGGAATTCGCAAAGGGATATTTGGAAGCCCAAAGAGGGCTATGGTGAAAAAGGAAATATCTTCCGTTCAAAATTGGAAAGAAGCTTTCTGAGAAACTGCTCTGTGTTCTGTTAATTCATCTCACAGAGTTACATCTTTCCCTTCAAGAAGCCTTTCGCTAAGGCTGTTCTTGTGGGATTGACAAAGGGATATTTGGAAGTCCATAGAGGGCTATGGTGAAAAAGGAAATATCTTCCGTTCAAAACTGGAAAGAAGCTTTCTGAGAAACTGCTCTGTGTTCTGTTAATTCATCTCACAGAGTTACATCTTTCCCTTCAAGAAGCCTTTCGCTAAGGCTGTTCTTGTGGAATTGGCAAAGGGATATTTGGAAGCCCATAGAGGCCTATGGTGAAAAGGAAATATCTTCCGTTTAAAACTGGAAAGAAGCTTTTTGAGAAACTGCTCTGTGTTCTGTTAATTCATCACACAGAGTTACATCTTTCCCTTCAAGAAGCCTTTCGCTAAGGCTGTTCTTGTGTAATTGGCAAAGGGATATTTGGAAGCCCTTAGAGGGCTATGGTGAAAAAGGAAATATCTTCCGTTCAAAACTGGAAAGAAGCTTTCTGAGAAACTGCTCTGTGTTCTGTTAATTCATCTCACAGAGTTACATCTTTCCCTTCAAGAAGCCTTTCGCTAAGGCTGTTCTTGTGGAATTGGCAAAGGGATATTTGGAAGCCCATAGAGGGCTATGGAGAAAAAGGAAATATCTTCCGTTCAAAACTGGAAAGAAGCTTTCTGAGAAACTGCTCTGTGTTCTGTTAATTCATCTCACCGAGTTACCTCTTTCCCTTCAAGAAGCCTTTCGCTAAGGCTGTTCTTGTGGAATTGGCAAAGGGATATTTGGAAGCCCATAGAGGGCTACGGTGAAAAAGGAAATATCTTCCGTTCAAAACTGGAAAGAAGCTTTCTGAGAAACTGCTCTGTGTTCTGTTAATTCATCTCACAGAGTTACATCTTTCCCTTCAAGAAGCCTTTCGCTAAGGCTGTTCTTGTGGAATTGGCAAAGGGATATTTGGAAGCCCATAGAGGGCTATGGTGAAAAAGGAAATATCTTCCGTTCAAAACTGGAAAGAAGCTTTCTGAGAAACTGCTCTGTGTTCTGTTAATTCATCTCACAGAGTTACATCTTTCCCTTCAAGAAGCCTTTCGCTAAGGCTGTTCTTGTGGAATTGGCAAAGGGATATTTGGAAGCCCATAGAAGGCTATGGTGAAAAGGAAATATCTTCCGTTCAAAACTGGAAAGGAGCTTTCTGAGAAACTGCTCTGTGTTCTGTTAATTCATCTCACAGAGTTACATCTTTCCCTTCAAGAAGCCTTTCGCTAAGGCTGTTCTTGTGTAATTGGCAAAGGGATATTTGGAAGGACATAGAGGGCTATGGTGAAAAAGGAAATACCTTCCGTTCAAAACTGGAAAGAAGCTTTCTGAGAAACTGCTCTGTGTTCTGTTAATTAATCTCACAGAGTTACACCTTTCCCTTCAAGAAGCCTTTCGCTAAGGCTGTTCTTGTGGAATTGGCAAAGGGATATTTGGAAACCCATAGAGGCCTATGGTGAAAAAGGAAATATCTTCCGTTCAAAACTGGAAAGAAGGTTTCTGAGAAACAGCTCTGTGTTCTGTTAATTCATCTCACAGAGTTACATCTTTCCCTTCAAGAAACCTTTCGCTAAGGCTGTTCTTCTGGAATTGGCAAAGGGATATTTGGAAGCCCATAGAGGCCTATGGTGAAAAAGGAAATATCTTCCGTTCAAAACTGGAAAGAAGCTTTCTGAGAAACTGCTCTGTGTTCTGTTAATTCATCTCACAGAGTTACATCTTTCCCTTCAAGAAGCCTTTCGCTAAGGCTGTTCTTGTGGAATTGGCAAAGGGATATTTGGAAACCCATAGAGGCCTATGTTGAAAAAGGAAATATCTTCCGTTCAAAACTGGAAAGAAGCTTTCTGAGAAACTGCTCTGTGTTCTGTTAATTCATCTCACAGAGTTACATCTTTCCCTTCAAGAAGCCTTTCGCTAAGGCTGTTCTTGTGGAATTGGCAAAGGGATATTTGGAAGCCCATAGAGGGCTATGGTGAAAAAGGAAATATCTTCCGTTCAAAACTGGAAAGAAGCTTTCTGAGAAACTGCTCTGTGTTCTGTTAATTCATCTCACAGAGTTACATCTTTCCCTTCAAGAAGCCTTTCGCTAAGGCTGTTCTTGTGGAATTGGCAAAGGGATATTTGGAAGCCCATAGAGGCCTATTGTGAAAAAGGAAATATCTTCCGTTCAAAACTGGAAAGAAGCTTTCTGAGAAACTGCTCTGTGTTCTGTTAATTCATCTCACAGAGTTACATCTTTCCCTCCAAGAAGCCTTTCGCTAAGGCTGTTCTTGTGGAATTGGCAAAGGGATATTTGGAAGCCCATAGAGGGCTATGGAGAAAAAGGAAATATCTTCCGTTCAAAACTGGAAAGAAGCTTTCTGAGAAACTGCTCTGTGTTCTGTTAATTCATCTCACCGAGTTACCTCTTTCCCTTCAAGAAGCCTTTCGCTAAGGCTGTTCTTGTGGAATTGGCAAAGGGATATTTGGAAGCCCATAGAGGGCTATGGTGAAAAAGGAAATACCTTCCGTTCAAAACTGGAAAGAAGCTTTCTGAGAAACTGCTCTGTGTTCTGTTAATTCATCTCACAGAGTTACATCTTTCCCTTCAAGAAGCCATTCGCTAAGGCTGTTCTTGTGGAATTGGCAAAGGGATATTTGGAAGCCCATAGAGGCCTATGGTGAAAAAGGAAATATCTTCCGTTCAAAACTGGAAAGAAGGTTTCTGAGAAACTGCTCTGTGTTCTGTTAATTCATCTCACAGAGTTACATCTTTCCCTTCAAGAAGCCTTTCGCTAAGGCTGTTCTTCTGGAATTGGCAAAGGGATATTTGGAAGCCCATAGAGGCCTACGGTGAAAAAGGAAATATCTTCCGTTCAAAACTGGAAAGAAGGTTTCTGAGAAACTGCTCTGTGTTCTGTTAATTCATCTCACAGAGTTACATCTTTCCCTTCAAGAAGCCTTTCGCTAAGGCTGTTCTTGTGGAATTGGCAAAGGGATATTTGGAAGCCCATAGGGGCCTATGTTGAAAAAGGAAATATCTTCCGTTCAAAACTGGAAAGAGGCTTTTTGAGAAACTGCTCTGTGTTCTGTTAATTCATGTCACAGAGTTACATCTTTCCCTTCAAGAAGCCTTTCGCTAAGGCTGTTCTTGTGGAATTGGCAAAGGGATATTTGGAAGCCCATAGAGGGCTACGGTGAAAAAGGAAATATCTTCCGTTCAAAACTGGAAAGAAGCTTTCTGAGAAACTGCTCTGTGTTCTGTTAATTCATCTCACAGAGTTACATCTTTCCCTTCAAGAAGCCTTTCGCTAAGGCTGTTCTTGTGGAATTGGCAAAGGGATATTTGGAAGCCCATAGAGGGCTATGGTGAAAAAGGAAATATCTTCCGTTCAAAACTGGAAAGAAGCTTTCTGAGAAACTGCTCTGTGTTCTGTTAATTCATCTCACAGAGTTACATCTTTCCCTTCAAGAAGCCTTTCGCTAAGGCTGTTCTTGTGGAATTGGCAAAGGGATATTTGGAAGCCCATAGAGGCCTATGGTGAAAAAGGAAATATCTTCCGTTCAAAACTGGAAAGAAGCTTTCTGAGAAACTGCTCTGTGTTCTGTTAATTCATCTCACAGAGTTACATCTTTCCCTTCAAGAAGCCTTTCGCTAAGGCTGTTCTTGTGTAATTGGCAAAGGGATATTTGGAAGGCCATAGAGGGCTATGGTGAAAAAGGAAATACCTTCCGTTCAAAACTGGAAAGAAGCTTTCTGAGAAACTGCTCTGTGTTCTGTTAATTAATCTCACAGAGTTACATCTTTCCCTTCAAGAAGCCTTTCGCTAAGGCGGTTCTTGTGGAATTGGCAAAGGGATATTTGGAAACCCATAGAGGCCTATGGTGAAAAAGGAAATATCTTCCGTTCAAAACTGGAAAGAAGCTTTCTGAGAAACTGCTCTGTGTTCTGTTAATTCATCTCACAGAGTTACATCTTTCCCTTCAAGAAGCCTTTCGCTAAGGCTGTTCTTGTGGAATTGGCAAAGGGATATTTGGAAGCCCATAGAGGCCTATGGTGAAAAAGGAAATATCTTCCGTTCAAAACTGGAAAGAAGCTTTCTGAGAAACTGCTCTGTGTTCTGTTAATTCATCTCACAGAGTTACATCTTTCCCTTCAAGAAGCCTTTCGCTAAGGCTGTTCTTGTGGAATTGGCAAAGGGATATTTGGAAGCCCATAGAGGCCTATGGTGAAAAAGGAAATATCTTCCGTTCAAAACTGGAAAGAAGCTTTCTGAGAAACTGCTCTGTGTTCTGTTAATTCATCTCACAGAGTTACATCTTTCCCTTCAAGAAGCCTTTCGCTAAGGCTGTTCTTGTGTAATTGGCAAAGGGATATTTGGAAGGCCATAGAGGGCTATGGTGAAAAAGGAAATACCTTCCGTTCAAAACTGGAAAGAAGCTTTCTGAGAAACTGTTCTGTGTTCTGTTAATTAATCTCACAGAGTTACACCTTTCCCTTCAAGAAGCCTTTCGCTAAGGCTGTTCTTGTGGAATTGGCAAAGGGATATTTGGAAACCCATAGAGGGCTATGGTGAAAAAGGAAATATCTTCCGTTCAAAACTGGAAAGAAGGTTTCTGAGAAACTGCTCTGTGTTCTGTTAATTCATCTCACAGAGTTACATCTTTCCCTTCAAGAAGCCTTTCGCTAAGGCTGTTCTTGTGGAATTGGCAAAGGGATATTTGGAAGCCCATAGGGGCCTATGTTGAAAAAGGAAATATCTTCCGTTCAAAACTGGAAAGAAGCTTTCTGAGAAACTGCTCTGTGTTCTGTTAATTCATCTCACAGAGTTACATCTTTCCCTTCAAGAAGCCTTTCGCTAAGGCTGTTCTTGTGGAATTGGCAAAGGGATATTTGGAAGCCCATAGAGGGCTACGGTGAAAAAGGAAATATCTTCCGTTCAAAACTGGAAAGAAGCTTTCTGAGAAACTGCTCTGTGTTCTGTTAATTCATCTCACAGAGTTACATCTTTCCCTTCAAGAAGCCTTTCGCTAAGGCTGTTCTTGTGGAATTGGCAAAGGGATATTTGGAAGCCCATAGAGGGCTATGGTGACAAAGGAAATATCTTCCGTTCAAAACTGGAAAGAAGCTTTCTGAGAAACTGCTCTGTGTTCTGTTAATTCATCTCACAGAGTTACATCTTTCCCTTCAAGAAGCCTTTCGCTAAGGCTGTTCTTGTGGAATTGGCAAAGGGATATTTGGAAGCCCATAGAGGGCTATGGTGAAAAAGGAAATATCTTCCGTTCAAAACTGGAAAGAAGCTTTGTGAGAAACTGCTCTGTGTTCTGTTAATTCATCTCACAGAGTTACATCTTTCCCTTCAAGAAGCCTTTCGCTAAGGCTGTTCTTGTGGAATTCGCAAAGGGATATTTGGAAGCCCAAAGAGGGCTATGGTGAAAAAGGAAATATCTTCCGTTCAAAATTGGAAAGAAGCTTTCTGAGAAACTGCTCTGTGTTCTGTTAATTCATCTCACAGAGTTACATCTTTCCCTTCAAGAAGCCTTTCGCTAAGGCTGTTCTTGTGGGATTGACAAAGGGATATTTGGAAGTCCATAGAGGGCTATGGTGAAAAAGGAAATATCTTCCGTTCAAAACTGGAAAGAAGCTTTCTGAGAAACTGCTCTGTGTTCTGTTAATTCATCTCACAGAGTTACATCTTTCCCTTCAAGAAGCCTTTCGCTAAGGCTGTTCTTGTGGAATTGGCAAAGGGATATTTGGAAGCCCATAGAGGCCTATGGTGAAAAGGAAATATCTTCCGTTTAAAACTGGAAAGAAGGTTTTTGAGAAACTGCTCTGTGTTCTGTTAATTCATCACACAGAGATACATCTTTCCCTTCAAGTAGCCTTTCGCTAAGGCTGTTCTTGTGTAATTGGCAAAGGGATATTTGGAAGCCCATAGAGGGCTATGGTGAAAAAGGAAATATCTACCGTTCAAAACTGGAAAGAAGCTTTCTGAGAAACTGCTCTGTCTTCTCTTAATTCATCTCACAGAGTTACATCTTTCCCTTCAAGAAGCCTTTCGCTAAGGCTGTTCTCGTGGAATTGGCAAAGGGATATTTGGAAGCCCATAGAGGGCTATGGTGAAAAAGGAAATATCTTCCGTTCAAAACTGGAAAGAAGCTTTCTGAGAAACTGCTCTGTGTTCTGTTAATTCATCTCACCGACTTACCTCTTTCCCTTCAAGAAGCCTTTCGCTAAGGCTGTTCTTGTGGAATTGGCAAAGGGATATTTGGAAGCCCATAGAGGGCTACGGTGAAAAAGGAAATATCTTCCGTTCAAAACTGGAAAGAAGCTTTCTGAGAAACTGCTCTGTGTTCTGTTAATTCATCTCACAGAGTTACATCTTTCCCTTCAAGAAGCCTTTCGCTAAGGCTGTTCTTGTGGAATTGGCAAAGGGATATTTGGAAGCCCAAAGAGGGCTATGGTGAAAAAGGAAATATCTTCCGTTCAAAACTGGAAAGAAGCTTTCTGAGAAACTGCTCTGTGTTCTGTTAATTCATCTCACAGAGTTACATCTTTCCCTTCAAGAAGCCTTTCGCTAAGGCTGTTCTTGTGGAATTGGCAAAGGGATATTTGGAAGCCCTTAGAGGGCTATGGTGAAAAAGGAAATATCTTCCGTTCAAAACTGGAAAGAAGCTTTCTGAGAAACTGCTCTGTGTTCTGTTAATTCATCTCACAGAGTTACATCTTTCCCTTCAAGAAGCCTTTCGCTAAGTCTGTTCTTGTGGAATTGGCAAAGGGATATTTGGAAGCCCATAGAGGGCTATGGTGAAAAAGGAAATATCTTCCGTTCAAAACTGGAAAGAAGCTTTCTGAGAAACTGCTCTGTGTTCTGTTAATTCATCTCACAGAGTTACATCTTTCCCTTCAAGAAGCCTTTCGCTAAGGCTGTTCTTGTGGAATTGGCAAAGGGATATTTGGAAGCCCATAGAGGGCTATGGTGACAAAGGAAATATCTTCCGTTCAAAACTGGAAAGAAGCTTTCTGAGAAACTGCTCTGTGTTCTGTTAATTCATCTCACAGAGTTACATCTTTCCCTTCAAGAAGCCTTTCGCTAAGGCTGTTCTTGTGGAATTGGCAAAGGGATATTTGGAAGCCCATAGAGGGCTATGGTGAAAAAGGAAATATCTTCCGTTCAAAACTGGAAAGAAGCTTTGTGAGAAACTGCTCTGTGTTCTGTTAATTCATCTCACAGAGTTACATCTTTCCCTTCAAGAAGCCTTTCGCTAAGGCTGTTCTTGTGGAATTCGCAAAGGGATATTTGGAAGCCCAAAGAGGGCTATGGTGAAAAAGGAAATATCTTCCGTTCAAAATTGGAAAGAAGCTTTCTGAGAAACTGCTCTGTGTTCTGTTAATTCATCTCACAGAGTTACATCTTTCCCTTCAAGAAGCCTTTCGCTAAGGCTGTTCTTGTGGGATTGACAAACAGATATTTGGAAGTCCATAGAGGTCTATGGTGAAAAAGGAAATATCTTCCGTTCAAAACTGGAAAGAAGCTTTCTGAGAAACTGCTCTGTGTTCTGTTAATTCATCTCACAGAGTTACATCTTTCCCTTCAAGAAGCCTTTCGCTAAGGCTGTTCTTGTGGAATTGGCAAAGGGATATTTGGAAGCCCATAGAGGCCTATGGTGAAAAGGAAATATCTTCCGTTTAAAACTGGAAAGAAGCTTTTTGAGAAACTGCTCTGTGTTCTGTTAATTCATCACACAGAGTTACATCTTTCCCTTCAAGAAGCCTTTCGCTAAGGCTGTTCTTGTGTAATTGGCAAAGGGATATTTGGAAGCCCATAGAGGGCTATGGTGAAAAAGGAAATATCTTCCGTTCAAAACTGGAAAGAAGCTTTCTGAGAAACTGCTCTGTGTTCTGTTAATTCATCTCACAGAGTTACATCTTTCCCTTCAAGAAGCCTTTCGCTAAGGCTGTTCTTGTGGAATTGGCAAAGGGATATTTGGAAGCCCATAGAGGGCTATGGAGAAAAAGGAAATATCTTCCGTTCAAAACTGGAAAGAAGCTTTCTGAGAAACTGCTCTGTGTTCTGTTAATTCATCTCACCGAGTTACCTCTTTCCCTTCAAGAAGCCTTTCGCTAAGGCTGTTCTTGTGGAATTGGCAAAGGGATATTTGGAAGCCCATAGAGGGCTACGGTGAAAAAGGAAATATCTTCCGTTCAAAACTGGAAAGAAGCTTTCTGAGAAACTGCTCTGTGTTCTGTTAATTCATCTCACAGAGTTACATCTTTCCCTTCAAGAAGCCTTTCGCTAAGGCTCTTCTTGGGGAATTGGCAAAGGGATATTTGGAAGCCCATAGAGGGCTATGGTGAAAAAGGAAATACCTTCCGTTCAAAACTGGAAAGAAGCTTTCTGAGAAACTGCTCTGTGTTCTGTTAATTCATCTCACAGAGTTACATCTTTCCCTTCAAGAAGCCTTTCGCTAAGGCTGTTCTTGTGGAATTGGCAAAGGGATATTTGGAAGCCCATAGAGGCCTATGGTGAAAAAGGAAATATCTTCCGTTCAAAACTGGAAAGAAGGTTTCTGAGAAACTGCTCTGTGTTCTGTTAATTCATCTCACAGAGTTACATCTTTCCCTTCAAGAAGCCTTTCGCTAAGGCTGTTCTTCTGGAATTGGCAAAGGGATATTTGGAAGCCCATAGAGGCCTACGGTGAAAAAGGAAATATCTTCCGTTCAAAACTGGAAAGAAGCTTTCTGAGAAACTGCTCTGTGTTCTGTTAATTCATCTCACAGAGTTACATCTTTCCCTTCAAGAAGCCTTTCGCTAAGGCTGTTCTTGTGGAATTGGCAAAGGGATATTTGGAAGCCCATAGGGGCCTATGTTGAAAAAGGAAATAACTTCCGTTCAAAACTGGAAAGAGGCTTTTTGAGAAACTGCTCTGTGTTCTGTTAATTCATCTCACAGAGTTACATCTTTCCCTTCAAGAAGCCTTTCGCTAAGGCTGTTCTTGTGGAATTGGCAAAGGGATATTTGGAAGCCCATAGAGGGCTACGGTGAAAAAGGAAATATCTTCCGTTCAAAACTGGAAAGAAGCTTTCTGAGAAACTGCTCTGTGTTCTGTTAATTCATCTCACAGAGTTACATCTTTCCCTTCAAGAAGCCTTTCGCTAAGGCTGTTCTTGTGGAATTGGCAAAGGGATATTTGGAAGCCCATAGAGGGCTATGGTGAAAAAGGAAATATCTTCCGTTCAAAACTGGAAAGAAGCTTTCTGAGAAACTGCTCTGTGTTCTGTTAATTCATCTCACAGAGTTACATCTTTCCCTTCAAGAAGCCTTTCGCTAAGGCTGTTCTTGTGGAATTGGCAAAGGGATATTTGGAAGCCCATAGAGGCCTATGGTGAAAAAGGAAATATCTTCCGTTCAAAACTGGAAAGAAGCTTTCTGAGAAACTGCTCTGTGTTCTGTTAATTCATCTCACAGAGTTACATCTTTCCCTTCAAGAAGCCTTTCGCTAAGGCTGTTCTTGTGTAATTGGCAAAGGGATATTTGGAAGGCCATAGAGGGCTATGGTGAAAAAGGAAATACCTTCCGTTCAAAACTGGAAAGAAGCTTTCTGAGAAACTGCTCTGTGTTCTGTTAATTAATCTCACAGAGTTACATCTTTCCCTTCAAGAAGCCTTTCGCTAAGGCGGTTCTTGTGGAATTGGCAAAGGGATATTTGGAAACCCATAGAGGCCTATGGTGAAAAAGGAAATATCTTCCGTTCAAAACTGGAAAGAAGCTTTCTGAGAAACTGCTCTGTGTTCTGTTAATTCATCTCACAGAGTTACATCTTTCCCTTCAAGAAGCCTTTCGCTAAGGCTGTTCTTGTGGAATTGGCAAAGGGATATTTGGAAGCCCATAGAGGCCTATGGTGAAAAAGGAAATATCTTCCGTTCAAAACTGGAAAGAAGCTTTCTGAGAAACTGCTCTGTGTTCTGTTAATTCATCTCACAGAGTTACATCTTTCCCTTCAAGAAGCCTTTCGCTAAGGCTGTTCTTGTGGAATTGGCAAAGGGATATTTGGAAGCCCATAGAGGCCTATGGTGAAAAAGGAAATATCTTCCGTTCAAAACTGGAAAGAAGCTTTCTGAGAAACTGCTCTGTGTTCTATTAATTCATCTCACAGAGTTACATCTTTCCCTTCAAGAAGCCTTTCGCTAAGGCTGTTCTTGGGGAATTGGCAAAGGGATATTTGGAAGCCCATAGAGGGCTACGGTGAAAAAGGAAATATCTTCCGTTCAAAACTGGAAAGAAGCTTTCTGAGAAACTGCTCTGTGTTCTGTTAATTCATCTCACAGAGTTACATCTTTCCCTTCAAGAAGCCTTTCGCTAAGGCTGTTCTTGTGGAATTGGCAAAGGGATATTTGGAAGCCCATAGAGGGCTATGGTGAAAAAGGAAATATCTTCCGTTCAAAACTGGAAAGAAGCTTTCTGAGAAACTGCTCTGTGTTCTGTTAATTCATCTCACAGAGTTACATCTTTCCCTTCAAGAAGCCTTTCGCTAAGGCTGTTCTTGTGGAATTGGCAAAGGGATATTTGGAAGCCCATAGAAGGCTATGGTGAAAAAGGAAATATCTTCCGTTCAAAACTGGAAAGAAGCTTTCTGAGAAACTGCTCTGTGTTCTGTTAATTCATCTCACAGAGTTACATCTTTCCCTTCAAGAAGCCTTTCGCTAAGGCTGTTCTTGTGGAATTGGCAAAGGGATATTTGGAAGCCCATAGAGGCCTATGGTGAAAAAGGAAATATCTTCCGTTCAAAACTGGAAAGAAGCTTTCTGAGAAACTGCTCTGTGTTCTGTTAATTCATCTCACAGAGTTACATCTTTCCCTTCAAGAAGCCTTTCGCTAAGGCTGTTCTTGTGTAATTGGCAAAGGGATATTTGGAAGGCCATAGAGGGCTATGTTGAAAAAGGAAATACCTTCCGTTCAAAACTGGAAAGAAGCTTTGTGAGAAACTGCTCTGTGTTCTGTTAATTCATCTCACAGAGTTACATCTTTCCCTTCAAGAAGCCTTTCGCTAAGGCTGTTCTTGTGGAATTGGCAAAGGGATATTTGGAAGCCCATAGAGGCCTATGGTGACAAAGGAAATATCTTCCGTTCAAAACTGGAAAGAAGGTTTCTGAGAAACTGCTCTGTGTTCTGTTAATTCATCTCACAGAGTTACATCTTTCCCTTCAAGAAGCCTTTCGCTAAGGCTGTTCTTCTGGAATTGGCAAAGGGATATTTGGAAGCCCATAGAGGCCTACGGTGAAAAAGGAAATATCTTCCGTTCAAAACTGGAAAGAAGCTTTCTGAGAAACTGCTCTGTGTTCTGTTAATTCATCTCACAGAGTTACATCTTTCCCTTCAAGAAGCCTTTCGCTAAGGCTGTTCTTGTGGAATTGGCAAAGGGATATTTGGAAGCCCATAGGGGCCTATGTTGAAAAAGGAAATATCTTCCGTTCAAAACTGGAAAGAGGCTTTTTGAGAAACTGCTCTGTGTTCTGTTAATTCATCTCACAGAGTTACATCTTTCCCTTCAAGAAGCCTTTCGCTAAGGCTGTTCTTGTGGAATTGGCAAAGGGATATTTGGAAGCCCATAGAGGGCTACGGTGAAAAAGGAAATATCTTCCGTTCAAAACTGGAAAGAAGCTTTCTGAGAAACTGCTCTGTGTTCTGTTAATTCATCTCACAGAGTTACATCTTTCCCTTCAAGAAGCCTTTCGCTAAGGCTGTTCTTGTGGAATTGGCAAAGGGATATTTGGAAGCCCATAGAGGGCTATGGTGAAAAAGGAAATATCTTCCGTTCAAAACTGGAAAGAAGCTTTCTGAGAAACTGCTCTGTGTTCTGTTAATTCATCTCACAGAGTTACATCTTTCCCTTCAAGAAGCCTTTCGCTAAGGCTGTTCTTGTGGAATTGGCAAAGGGATATTTGGAAGCCCATAGAGGCCTATGGTGAAAAAGGAAATATCTTCCGTTCAAAACTGGAAAGAAGCTTTCTGAGAAACTGCTCTGTGTTCTGTTAATTCATCTCACAGAGTTACATCTTTCCCTTCAAGAAGCCTTTCGCTAAGGCTGTTCTTGTGTAATTGGCAAAGGGATATTTGGAAGGCCATAGAGGGCTATGTTGAAAAAGGAAATACCTTCCGTTCAAAACTGGAAAGAAGCTTTCTGAGAAACTGCTCTGTGTTCTGTTAATTAATCTCACAGAGTTACACCTTTCCCTTCAAGAAGCCTTTCGCTAAGGCTGTTCTTGTGGAATTGGCAAAGGGATATTTGGAAGCCCATAGAGGCCTATGGTGAAAAAGGAAATATCTTCCGTTCAAAACTGGAAAGAAGCTTTCTGAGAAACTGCTCTGTGTTCTGTTAATTCATCTCACAGAGTTACATCTTTCCCTTCAAGAAGCCTTTCGCTAAGGCTGTTCTTGTGTAATTGGCAAAGGGATATTTGGAAGGCCATAGAGGGCTATGGTGAAAAAGGAAATACCTTCCGTTCAAAACTGGAAAGAAGCTTTCTGAGAAACTGCTCTGTGTTCTGTTAATTAATCTCACAGAGTTACACCTTTCCCTTCAAGAAGCCTTTCGCTAAGGCTGTTCTTGTGGAATTGGCAAAGGGATATTTGGAAACCCATAGAGGGCTATGGTGAAAAAGGAAATATCTTCCGTTCAAAACTGGAAAGAAGGTTTCTGAGAAACAGCTCTGTGTTCTGTTAATTCATCTCACAGAGTTACATCTTTCCCTTCAAGAAACCTTTCGCTAAGGCTGTTCTTCTGGAATTGGCAAAGGGATATTTGGAAGCCCATAGAGGCCTATGGTGAAAAAGGAAATATCTTCCGTGCAAAACTGGAAAGAAGCTTTCTGAGAAACTGCTCTGTGTTCTGTTAATTCATCTCACAGAGTTACATCTTTCCCTTCAAGAAGCCTTTCGCTAAGGCTGTTCTTGTGGAATTGGCAAAGGGATATTTGGAAGCCCATAGAGGCCTATGTTGAAAAAGGAAATATCTTCCGTTCAAAACTGGAAAGAAGCTTTCTGAGAAACTGCTCTGTGTTCTGTTAATTCATCTCACAGTGTTACATCTTTCCCTTCAAGAAGCCTTTCGCTAAGGCTGTTCTTGTGGAATTGGCAAAGGGATATTTGGAAGCCCATAGAGGGCTATGGTGAAAAAGGAAATATCTTCCGTTCAAAACTGGAAAGAAGCTTTCTGAGAAACTGCTCTGTGTTCTGTTAATTCATCTCACAGAGTTACATCTTTCCCTTCCAGAAGCCTTTCGCTAAGGCTGTTCTTGTGGAATTGGCAAAGGGATATTTGGAAGCCCATAGAGGCCTATGGTGAAAAAGGAAATATCTTCCGTTCAAAACTGGAAAGAAGCTTTCTGAGAAACTGCTCTGTGTTCTGTTAATTCATCTCACAGAGTTACATCTTTCCCTTCAAGAAGCCTTTCGCTAAGGCTGTTCTTGTGGAATTGGCAAAGGGATATTTGGAAGCCCATAGAGGGCTATGGAGAAAAAGGAAATATCTTCCGTTCAAAACTGGAAAGAAGCTTTCTGAGAAACTGCTCTGTGTTCTGTTAATTCATCTCACCGAGTTACCTCTTTCCCTTCAAGAAGCCTTTCGCTAAGGCTGTTCTTGTGGAATTGGCA
Source organism: Chlorocebus sabaeus (assembly GCF_047675955.1). NCBI lineage: Eukaryota > Metazoa > Chordata > Mammalia > Primates > Cercopithecidae > Chlorocebus > Chlorocebus sabaeus. The sequence goes on from NW_027328225.1 coordinate 470,892, forward strand.
AAGGGATATTTGGAAGCCCATTGAGGGCTACGGTGAAAAAGGAAATATCTTCCGTTCAAAACTGGAAAGAAGCTTTCTGAGAAACTGCTCTGTGTTCTGTTAATTCATCTCACAGAGTTACATCTTTCCCTTCAAGAAGCCTTTCGCTAAGGCTGTTCTTGTGGAATTGGCAAAGGGATATTTGGAAGCCCATAGAGGGCTATGGTGAAAAAGGAAATATCTTCCGTTCAAAACTGGAAAGAAGCTTTCTGAGAAACTGCTCTGTGTTCTGTTAATTCATCTCACAGAGTTACATCTTTCCCTTCAAGAAGCCTTTCGCTAAGCCTGTTCTTGGGGAATTGGCAAAGGGATATTTGGAAGCCCATAGAGGGCTATGGTGAAAAAGGAAATACCTTCCGTTCAAAACTGGAAAGAAGCTTTCTGAGAAACTGCTCTGTGTTCTGTTAATTCATCTCACAGAGTTACATCTTTCCCTTCAAGAAGCCTTTCGCTAAGGCTGTTCTTGTGGAATTGGCAAAGGGATATTTGGAAGCCCATAGAGGCCTATGGTGAAAAAGGAAATATCTTCCGTTCAAAACTGGAAAGAAGGTTTCTGAGAAACTGCTCTGTGTTCTGTTAATTCATCTCACAGAGTTACATCTTTCCCTTCAAGAAGCCTTTCGCTAAGGCTGTTCTTCTGGAATTGGCAAAGGGATTTGGAAGCCCATAGAGGCCTACGGTGAAAAAGGAAATATCTTCCGTTCAAAACTGGAAAGAAGCTTTCTGAGAAACTGCTCTGTGTTCTGTTAATTCATCTCACAGAGTTACATCTTTCCCTTCAAGAAGCCTTTCGCTAAGGCTGTTCTTGTGGAATTGGCAAAGGGATATTTGGAAGCCCATAGGGGCCTATGTTGAAAAAGGAAATATCTTCCGTTCAAAACTGGAAAGAGGCTTTTTGAGAAACTGCTCTGTGTTCTGTTAATTCATCTCACAGAGTTACATCTTTCCCTTCAAGAAGCCTTTCGCTAAGGCTGTTCTTGTGGAATTGGCAAAGGGATATTTGGAAGCCCATAGAGGGCTACGGTGAAAAAGGAAATATCTTCCGTTCAAAACTGGAAAGAAGCTTTCTGAGAAACTGCTCTGTGTTCTGTTAATTCATCTCACAGAGTTACATCTTTCCCTTCAAGAAGCCTTTCGCTAAGGCTGTTCTTGTGGAATTGGCAAAGGGATATTTGGAAGCCCATAGAGGGCTATGGTGAAAAAGGAAATATCTTCCGTTCAAAACTGGAAAGAAGCTTTCTGAGAAACTGCTCTGTGTTCTGTTAATTCATCTCACAGAGTTACATCTTTCCCTTCAAGAAGCCTTTCGCTAAGGCTGTTCTTGTGGAATTGGCAAAGGGATATTTGGAAGCCCATAGAGGCCTATGGTGAAAAAGGAAATATCTTCCGTTCAAAACTGGAAAGAAGCTTTCTGAGAAACTGCTCTGTGTTCTGTTAATTCATCTCACAGAGTTACATCTTTCCCTTCAAGAAGCCTTTCGCTAAGGCTGTACTTGTGTAATTGGCAAAGGGATATTTGGAAGGCCATAGAGGGCTATGGTGAAAAAGGAAATATCTTCCGTTCAAAACTGGAAAGAAGCTTTCTGAGAAACTGCTCTGTGTTCTGTTAATTAATCTCACAGAGTTACATCTTTCCCTTCAAGAAGCCTTTCGCTAAGGCTGTTCTTGTGGAATTGGCAAAGGGATATTTGGAAACCCATAGAGGCCTATGGTGAAAAAGGAAATATCTTCCGTTCAAAACTGGAAAGAAGCTTTCTGAGAAACTGCTCTGTGTTCTGTTAATTCATCTCACAGAGTTACATCTTTCCCTTCAAGAAGCCTTTCGCTAAGGCTGTTCTTCTGGAATTGGCAAAGGGATATTTGGAAGCCCATAGAGGCCTATGGTGAAAAAGGAAATATCTTCCGTTCAAAACTGGAAAGAAGCTTTCTGAGAAACTGCTCTGTGTTCTGTTAATTCATCTCACAGAGTTACATCTTTCCCTTCAAGAAGCCTTTCGCTAAGGCTGTTCTTGTGGAATTGGCAAAGGGATATTTGGAAGCCCATAGAGGCCTATGGTGAAAAAGGAAATATCTTCCGTTCAAAACTGGAAAGAAGGTTTCTGAGAAACTGCTCTGTGTTCTGTTAATTCATCTCACAGAGTTACATCTTTCCCTTCAAGAAGCCTTTCGCTAAGGCTGTTCTTCTGGAATTGGCAAAGGGATATTTGGAAGCCCATAGAGGCCTACGGTGAAAAAGGAAATATCTTCCGTTCAAAACTGGAAAGAAGCTTTCTGAGAAACTGCTCTGTGTTCTGTTAATTCATCTCACAGAGTTACATCTTTCCCTTCAAGAAGCCTTTCGCTAAGGCTGTTCTTGTGGAATTGGCAAAGGGATATTTGGAAGCCCATAGGGGGATATGTTGAAAAAGGAAATATCTTCCGTTCAAAACTGGAAAGAGGCTTTTTGAGAAACTGCTCTGTGTTCTGTTAATTCATCTCACAGAGTTACATCTTTCCCTTCAAGAAGCCTTTCGCTAAGGCTGTTCTTGTGGAATTGGCAAAGGGATATTTGGAAGCCCATAGAGGGCTACGGTGAAAAAGGAAATATCTTCCGTTCAAAACTGGAAAGAAGCTTTCTGAGAAACTGCTCTGTGTTCTGTTAATTCATCTCACAGAGTTACATCTTTCCCTTCAAGAAGCCTTTCGCTAAGGCTGTTCTTGTGGAATTGGCAAAGGGATATTTGGAAGCCCATAGAGGGCTATGGTGAAAAAGGAAATATCTTCCGTTCAAAACTGGAAAGAAGCTTTCTGAGAAACTGCTCTGTGTTCTGTTAATTCATCTCACAGAGTTACATCTTTCCCTTCAAGAAGCCTTTCGCTAAGGCTGTTCTTGTGGAATTGGCAAAGGGATATTTGGAAGCCCATAGAGGCCTATGGTGAAAAAGGAAATATCTTCCGTTCAAAACTGGAAAGAAGCTTTCTGAGAAACTGCTCTGTGTTCTGTTAATTCATCTCACAGAGTTACATCTTTCCCTTCAAGAAACCTTTCGCTAAGGCTGTTCTTGTGTAATTGGCAAAGGGATATTTGGAAGGCCATAGAGGGCTATGTTGAAAAAGGAAATACCTTCCGTTCAAAACTGGAAAGAAGCTTTCTGAGAAACTGCTCTGTGTTCTGTTAATTAATCTCACAGAGTTACACCTTTCCCTTCAAGAAGCCTTTCGCTAAGGCTGTTCTTGTGGAATTGGCAAAGGGATATTTGGAAGCCCATAGAGGCCTATGGTGAAAAAGGAAATATCTTCCGTTCAAAACTGGAAAGAAGCTTTCTGAGAAACTGCTCTGTGTTCTGTTAATTCATCTCACAGAGTTACATCTTTCCCTTCAAGAAGCCTTTCGCTAAGGCTGTTCTTGTGTAATTGGCAAAGGGATATTTGGAAGGCCATAGAGGGCTATGGTGAAAAAGGAAATACCTTCCGTTCAAAACTGGAAAGAAGCTTTCTGAGAAACTGCTCTGTGTTCTGTTAATTAATCTCACAGAGTTACACCTTTCCCTTCAAGAAGCCTTTCGCTAAGGCTGTTCTTGTGGAATTGGCAAAGGGATATTTGGAAACCCATAGAGGGCTATGGTGAAAAAGGAAATATCTTCCGTTCAAAACTGGAAAGAAGGTTTCTGAGAAACAGCTCTGTGTTCTGTTAATTCATCTCACAGAGTTACATCTTTCCCTTCAAGAAACCTTTCGCTAAGGCTGTTCTTCTGGAATTGGCAAAGGGATATTTGGAAGCCCATAGAGGCCTATGGTGAAAAAGGAAATATCTTCCGTGCAAAACTGGAAAGAAGCTTTCTGAGAAACTGCTCTGTGTTCTGTTAATTCATCTCACAGAGTTACATCTTTCCCTTCAAGAAGCCTTTCGCTAAGGCTGTTCTTGTGGAATTGGCAAAGGGATATTTGGAAGCCCATAGAGGCCTATATTGAAAAAGGAAATATCTTCCGTTCAAAACTGGAAAGAAGCTTTCTGAGAAACTGCTCTGTGTTCTGTTAATTCATCTCACAGAGTTACATCTTTCCCTTCAAGAAGCCTTTCGCTAAGGCTGTTCTTGTGGAATTGGCAAAGGGATATTTGGAAGCCCATAGAGGGCTATGGTGAAAAAGGAAATATCTTCCGTTCAAAACTGGAAAGAAGCTTTCTGAGAAACTGCTCTGTGTTCTGTTAATTCATCTCACAGAGTTACATCTTTCCCTTCCAGAAGCCTTTCGCTAAGGCTGTTCTTGTGGAATTGGCAAAGGGATATTTGGAAGCCCATAGAGGCCTATGGTGAAAAAGGAAATATCTTCCGTTCAAAACTGGAAAGAAGCTTTCTGAGAAACTGCTCTGTGTTCTGTTAATTCATCTCACAGAGTTACATCTTTCCCTTCAAGAAGCCTTTCGCTAAGGCTGTTCTTGTGGAATTGGCAAAGGGATATTTGGAAGCCCATAGAGGGCTATGGAGAAAAAGGAAATATCTTCCGTTCAAAACTGGAAAGAAGCTTTCTGAGAAACTGCTCTGTGTTCTGTTAATTCATCTCACCGAGTTACCTCTTTCCCTTCAAGAAGCCTTTCGCTAAGGCTGTTCTTGTGGAATTGGCAAAGGGATATTTGGAAGCCCATTGAGGGCTACGGTGAAAAAGGAAATATCTTCCGTTCAAAACTGGAAAGAAGCTTTCTGAGAAACTGCTCTGTGTTCTGTTAATTCATCTCACAGAGTTACATCTTTCCCTTCAAGAAGCCTTTCGCTAAGGCTGTTCTTGTGGAATTGGCAAAGGGATATTTGGAAGCCCATAGAGGGCTATGGTGAAAAAGGAAATATCTTCCGTTCAAAACTGGAAAGAAGCTTTCTGAGAAACTGCTCTGTGTTCTGTTAATTCATCTCACAGAGTTACATCTTTCCCTTCAAGAAGCCTTTCGCTAAGGCTGTTCTTGTGGAATTGGCAAAGGGATATTTGGAAGCCCATAGAAGGCTATGGTGAAAAAGGAAATATCTTCCGTTCAAAACTGGAAAGAAGCTTTCTGAGAAACTGCTCTGTGTTCTGTTAATTCATCTCACAGAGTTACATCTTTCCCTTCAAGAAGCCTTTCGCTAAGCCTGTTCTTGGGGAATTGGCAAAGGGATATTTGGAAGCCCATAGAGGGCTATGGTGAAAAAGGAAATACCTTCCGTTCAAAACTGGAAAGAAGCTTTCTGAGAAACTGCTCTGTGTTCTGTTAATTCATCTCACAGAGTTACATCTTTCCCTTCAAGAAGCCTTTCGCTAAGGCTGTTCTTGTGGAATTGGCAAAGGGATATTTGGAAGCCCATAGAGGCCTATGGTGAAAAAGGAAATATCTTCCGTTCAAAACTGGAAAGAAGGTTTCTGAGAAACTGCTCTGTGTTCTGTTAATTCATCTCACAGAGTTACATCTTTCCCTTCAAGAAGCCTTTCGCTAAGGCTGTTCTTCTGGAATTGGCAAAGGGATTTGGAAGCCCATAGAGGCCTACGGTGAAAAAGGAAATATCTTCCGTTCAAAACTGGAAAGAAGCTTTCTGAGAAACTGCTCTGTGTTCTGTTAATTCATCTCACAGAGTTACATCTTTCCCTTCAAGAAGCCTTTCGCTAAGCCTGTTCTTGGGGAATTGGCAAAGGGATATTTGGAAGCCCATAGAGGGCTATGGTGAAAAAGGAAATACCTTCCGTTCAAAACTGGAAAGAAGCTTTGTGAGAAACTGCTCTGTGTTCTGTTAATTCATCTCACAGAGTTACATCTTTCCCTTCAAGAAGCCTTTCGCTAAGGCTGTTCTTGTGGAATTGGCAAAGGGATATTTGGAAGCCCATAGAGGCCTATGGTGAAAAAGGAAATATCTTCCGTTCAAAACTGGAAAGAAGGTTTCTGAGAAACTGCTCTGTGTTCTGTTAATTCATCTCACAGAGTTACATCTTTCCCTTCAAGAAGCCTTTCGCTAAGGCTGTTCTTCTGGAATTGGCAAAGGGATATTTGGAAGCCCATAGAGGCCTACGGTGAAAAAGGAAATATCTTCCGTTCAAAACTGGAAAGAAGCTTTCTGAGAAACTGCTCTGTGTTCTGTTAATTCATCTCACAGAGTTACATCTTTCCCTTCAAGAAGCCTTTCGCTAAGGCTGTTCTTGTGGAATTGGCAAAGGGATATTTGGAAGCCCATAGGGGCCTATGTTGAAAAAGGAAATATCTTCCGTTCAAAACTGGAAAGAGGCTTTTTGAGAAACTGCTCTGTGTTCTGTTAATTCATCTCACAGAGTTACATCTTTCCCTTCAAGAAGCCTTTCGCTAAGGCTGTTCTTGTGGAATTGGCAAAGGGATATTTGGAAGCCCATAGAGGGCTACGGTGAAAAAGGAAATATCTTCCGTTCAAAACTGGAAAGAAGCTTTCTGAGAAACTGCTCTGTGTTCTGTTAATTCATCTCACAGAGTTACATCTTTCCCTTCAAGAAGCCTTTCGCTAAGGCTGTTCTTGTGGAATTGGCAAAGGGATATTTGGAAGCCCATAGAGGGCTATGGTGAAAAAGGAAATATCTTCCGTTCAAAACTGGAAAGAAGCTTTCTGAGAAACTGCTCTGTGTTCTGTTAATTCATCTCACAGAGTTACATCTTTCCCTTCAAGAAGCCTTTCGCTAAGGCTGTTCTTGTGGAATTGGCAAAGGGATATTTGGAAGCCCATAGAGGCCTATGGTGAAAAAGGAAATATCTTCCGTTCAAAACTGGAAAGAAGCTTTCTGAGAAACTGCTCTGTGTTCTGTTAATTCATCTCACAGAGTTACATCTTTCCCTTCAAGAAGCCTTTCGCTAAGGCTGTTCTTGTGTAATTGGCAAAGGGATATTTGGAAGGCCATAGAGGGCTATGTTGAAAAAGGAAATACCTTCCGTTCAAAACTGGAAAGAAGCTTTCTGAGAAACTGCTCTGTGTTCTGTTAATTAATCTCACAGAGTTACACCTTTCCCTTCAAGAAGCCTTTCGCTAAGGCTGTTCTTGTGGAATTGGCAAAGGGATATTTGGAAGCCCATAGAGGCCTATGGTGAAAAAGGAAATATCTTCCGTTCAAAACTGGAAAGAAGCTTTCTGAGAAACTGCTCTGTGTTCTGTTAATTCATCTCACAGAGTTACATCTTTCCCTTCAAGAAGCCTTTCGCTAAGGCTGTTCTTGTGTAATTGGCAAAGGGATATTTGGAAGGCCATAGAGGGCTATGGTGAAAAAGGAAATACCTTCCGTTCAAAACTGGAAAGAAGCTTTCTGAGAAACTGCTCTGTGTTCTGTTAATTAATCTCACAGAGTTACACCTTTCCCTTCAAGAAGCCTTTCGCTAAGGCTGTTCTTGTGGAATTGGCAAAGGGATATTTGGAAACCCATAGAGGGCTATGGTGAAAAAGGAAATATCTTCCGTTCAAAACTGGAAAGAAGGTTTCTGAGAAACAGCTCTGTGTTCTGTTAATTCATCTCACAGAGTTACATCTTTCCCTTCAAGAAACCTTTCGCTAAGGCTGTTCTTCTGGAATTGGCAAAGGGATATTTGGAAGCCCATAGAGGCCTATGGTGAAAAAGGAAATATCTTCCGTGCAAAACTGGAAAGAAGCTTTCTGAGAAACTGCTCTGTGTTCTGTTAATTCATCTCACAGAGTTACATCTTTCCCTTCAAGAAGCCTTTCGCTAAGGCTGTTCTTGTGGAATTGGCAAAGGGATATTTGGAAGCCCATAGAGGCCTATGTTGAAAAAGGAAATATCTTCCGTTCAAAACTGGAAAGAAGCTTTCTGAGAAACTGCTCTGTGTTCTGTTAATTCATCTCACAGTGTTACATCTTTCCCTTCAAGAAGCCTTTCGCTAAGGCTGTTCTTGTGGAATTGGCAAAGGGATATTTGGAAGCCCATAGAGGGCTATGGTGAAAAAGGAAATATCTTCCGTTCAAAACTGGAAAGAAGCTTTCTGAGAAACTGCTCTGTGTTCTGTTAATTCATCTCACAGAGTTACATCTTTCCCTTCCAGAAGCCTTTCGCTAAGGCTGTTCTTGTGGAATTGGCAAAGGGATATTTGGAAGCCCATAGAGGCCTATGGTGAAAAAGGAAATATCTTCCGTTCAAAACTGGAAAGAAGCTTTCTGAGAAACTGCTCTGTGTTCTGTTAATTCATCTCACAGAGTTACATCTTTCCCTTCAAGAAGCCTTTCGCTAAGGCTGTTCTTGTGGAATTGGCAAAGGGATATTTGGAAGCCCATAGAGGGCTATGGAGAAAAAGGAAATATCTTCCGTTCAAAACTGGAAAGAAGCTTTCTGAGAAACTGCTCTGTGTTCTGTTAATTCATCTCACCGAGTTACCTCTTTCCCTTCAAGAAGCCTTTCGCTAAGGCTGTTCTTGTGGAATTGGCAAAGGGATATTTGGAAGCCCATTGAGGGCTACGGTGAAAAAGGAAATATCTTCCGTTCAAAACTGGAAAGAAGCTTTCTGAGAAACTGCTCTGTGTTCTGTTAATTCATCTCACAGAGTTACATCTTTCCCTTCAAGAAGCCTTTCGCTAAGGCTGTTCTTGTGGAATTGGCAAAGGGATATTTGGAAGCCCATAGAGGGCTATGGTGAAAAAGGAAATATCTTCCGTTCAAAACTGGAAAGAAGCTTTCTGAGAAACTGCTCTGTGTTCTGTTAATTCATCTCACAGAGTTACATCTTTCCCTTCAAGAAGCCTTTCGCTAAGCCTGTTCTTGGGGAATTGGCAAAGGGATATTTGGAAGCCCATAGAGGGCTATGGTGAAAAAGGAAATACCTTCCGTTCAAAACTGGAAAGAAGCTTTCTGAGAAACTGCTCTGTGTTCTGTTAATTCATCTCACAGAGTTACATCTTTCCCTTCAAGAAGCCTTTCGCTAAGGCTGTTCTTGTGGAATTGGCAAAGGGATATTTGGAAGCCCATAGAGGCCTATGGTGAAAAAGGAAATATCTTCCGTTCAAAACTGGAAAGAAGGTTTCTGAGAAACTGCTCTGTGTTCTGTTAATTCATCTCACAGAGTTACATCTTTCCCTTCAAGAAGCCTTTCGCTAAGGCTGTTCTTCTGGAATTGGCAAAGGGATTTGGAAGCCCATAGAGGCCTACGGTGAAAAAGGAAATATCTTCCGTTCAAAACTGGAAAGAAGCTTTCTGAGAAACTGCTCTGTGTTCTGTTAATTCATCTCACAGAGTTACATCTTTCCCTTCAAGAAGCCTTTCGCTAAGGCTGTTCTTGTGGAATTGGCAAAGGGATATTTGGAAGCCCATAGGGGCCTATGTTGAAAAAGGAAATATCTTCCGTTCAAAACTGGAAAGAGGCTTTTTGAGAAACTGCTCTGTGTTCTGTTAATTCATCTCACAGAGTTACATCTTTCCCTTCAAGAAGCCTTTCGCTAAGGCTGTTCTTGTGGAATTGGCAAAGGGATATTTGGAAGCCCATAGAGGGCTACGGTGAAAAAGGAAATATCTTCCGTTCAAAACTGGAAAGAAGCTTTCTGAGAAACTGCTCTGTGTTCTGTTAATTCATCTCACAGAGTTACATCTTTCCCTTCAAGAAGCCTTTCGCTAAGGCTGTTCTTGTGGAATTGGCAAAGGGATATTTGGAAGCCCATAGAGGGCTATGGTGAAAAAGGAAATATCTTCCGTTCAAAACTGGAAAGAAGCTTTCTGAGAAACTGCTCTGTGTTCTGTTAATTCATCTCACAGAGTTACATCTTTCCCTTCAAGAAGCCTTTCGCTAAGGCTGTTCTTGTGGAATTGGCAAAGGGATATTTGGAAGCCCATAGAGGCCTATGGTGAAAAAGGAAATATCTTCCGTTCAAAACTGGAAAGAAGCTTTCTGAGAAACTGCTCTGTGTTCTGTTAATTCATCTCACAGAGTTACATCTTTCCCTTCAAGAAGCCTTTCGCTAAGGCTGTACTTGTGTAATTGGCAAAGGGATATTTGGAAGGCCATAGAGGGCTATGGTGAAAAAGGAAATATCTTCCGTTCAAAACTGGAAAGAAGCTTTCTGAGAAACTGCTCTGTGTTCTGTTAATTAATCTCACAGAGTTACATCTTTCCCTTCAAGAAGCCTTTCGCTAAGGCTGTTCTTGTGGAATTGGCAAAGGGATATTTGGAAACCCATAGAGGCCTATGGTGAAAAAGGAAATATCTTCCGTTCAAAACTGGAAAGAAGCTTTCTGAGAAACTGCTCTGTGTTCTGTTAATTCATCTCACAGAGTTACATCTTTCCCTTCAAGAAGCCTTTCGCTAAGGCTGTTCTTCTGGAATTGGCAAAGGGATATTTGGAAGCCCATAGAGGCCTATGGTGAAAAAGGAAATATCTTCCGTTCAAAACTGGAAAGAAGCTTTCTGAGAAACTGCTCTGTGTTCTGTTAATTCATCTCACAGAGTTACATCTTTCCCTTCAAGAAGCCTTTCGCTAAGGCTGTTCTTGTGGAATTGGCAAAGGGATATTTGGAAGCCCATAGAGGCCTATGGTGAAAAAGGAAATATCTTCCGTTCAAAACTGGAAAGAAGGTTTCTGAGAAACTGCTCTGTGTTCTGTTAATTCATCTCACAGAGTTACATCTTTCCCTTCAAGAAGCCTTTCGCTAAGGCTGTTCTTGTGTAATTGGCAAAGGGATATTTGGAAGGCCATAGAGGGCTATGGTGAAAAAGGAAATACCTTCCGTTCAAAACTGGAAAGAAGCTTTCTGAGAAACTGCTCTGTGTTCTGTTAATTAATCTCACAGAGTTACACCTTTCCCTTCAAGAAGCCTTTCGCTAAGGCTGTTCTTGTGGAATTGGCAAAGGGATATTTGGAAACCCATAGAGGCCTATGGTGAAAAAGGAAATATCTTCCGTTCAAAACTGGAAAGAAGGTTTCTGAGAAACAGCTCTGTGTTCTGTTAATTCATCTCACAGAGTTACATCTTTCCCTTCAAGAAACCTTTCGCTAAGGCTGTTCTTCTGGAATTGGCAAAGGGATATTTGGAAGCCCATAGAGGCCTATGGTGAAAAAGGAAATATCTTCCGTTCAAAACTGGAAAGAAGCTTTCTGAGAAACTGCTCTGTGTTCTGTTAATTCATCTCACAGAGTTACATCTTTCCCTTCAAGAAGCCTTTCGCTAAGGCTGTTCTTGTGGAATTCTCAAAGGGATATTTGGAAGCCCATAGAGGCCTATGTTGAAAAAGGAAATATCTTCCGTTCAAAACTGGAAAGAAGCTTTCTGAGAAACTGCTCTGTGTTCTGTTAATTCATCTCACAGAGTTACATCTTTCCCTTCAAGAAGCCTTTCGCTAAGGCTGTTCTTGTGGAATTGGCAAAGGGATATTTGGAAGCCCATAGAGGGCTATGGTGAAAAAGGAAATATCTTCCGTTCAAAACTGGAAAGAAGCTTTCTGAGAAACTGCTCTGTGTTCTGTTAATTCATCTCACAGAGTTACATCTTTCCCTTCCAGAAGCCTTTCGCTAAGGCTGTTCTTGTGGAATTGGCAAAGGGATATTTGGAAGCCCATAGAGGCCTATGGGGAAAAAGGAAATATCTTCCGTTCAAAAGTGGAAAGAAGCTTTCTGAGAAACTGCTCTGTGTTCTGTTAATTCATCTCACAGAGTTACATCTTTCTCTTCAAGAAGCCTTTCGCTAAGGCTGTTCTTGTGGAATTGGCAAAGGGATATTTGGAAGCCCATAGAGGGCTATGGAGAAAAAGGAAATATCTTCCGTTCAAAACTGGAAAGAAGCTTTCTGAGAAACTGCTCTGTGTTCTGTTAATTCATCTCACCGAGTTACCTCTTTCCCTTCAAGAAGCCTTTCGCTAAGGCTGTTCTTGTGGAATTGGCAAAGGGATATTTGGTAGCCCATAGAGGGCTACGGTGAAAAAGGAAATATCTTCCGTTCAAAACTGGAAAGAAGCTTTCTGAGAAACTGCTCTGTGTTCTGTTAATTCATCTCACAGAGTTACATCTTTCCCTTCAAGAAGCCTTTCGCTAAGGCTGTTCTTGTGGAATTGGCAAAGGGATATTTGGAAGCCCATAGAGGCCTATGGTGAAAAAGGAAATATCTTCCGTTCAAAACTGGAAAGAAGCTTTCTGAGAAACTGCTCTGTGTTCTGTTAATTCATCTCACAGAGTTACATCTTTCCCTTCAAGAAGCCTTTCGCTAAGGCTGTTCTTGTGGAATTGGCAAAGGGATATTTGGAAGCCCATAGAAGGCTATGGTGAAAAAGGAAATATCTTCCGTTCAAAACTGGAAAGAAGCTTTCTGAGAAACTGCTCTGTGTTCTGTTAATTCATCTCACAGAGTTACATCTTTCCCTTCAAGAAGCCTTTCGCTAAGCCTGTTCTTGGGGAATTGGCAAAGGGATATTTGGAAGCCCATAGAGGGCTATGGTGAAAAAGGAAATACCTTCCGTTCAAAACTGGAAAGAAGCTTTCTGAGAAACTGCTCTGTGTTCTGTTAATTCATCTCACAGAGTTACATCTTTCCCTTAAGAAGCCTTTCGCTAAGGCTGTTCTTGTGGAATTGGCAAAGGGATATTTGGAAGCCCATAGAGGCCTATGGTGAAAAAGGAAATATCTTCCGTTCAAAACTGGAAAGAAGGTTTCTGAGAAACTGCTCTGTGTTCTGTTAATTCATCTCACAGAGTTACATCTTTCCCTTCAAGAAGCCTTTCGCTAAGGCTGTTCTTCTGGAATTGGCAAAGGGATATTTGGAAGCCCATAGAGGCCTACGGTGAAAAAGGAAATATCTTCCGTTCAAAACTGGAAAGAAGCTTTCTGAGAAACTGCTCTGTGTTCTGTTAATTCATCTCACAGAGTTACATCTTTCCCTTCAAGAAGCCTTTCGCTAAGGCTGTTCTTGTGGAATTGGCAAAGGGATATTTGGAAGCCCATAGGGGCCTATGTTGAAAAAGGAAATATGTTCCGTTCAAAACTGGAAAGAGGCTTTTTGAGAAACTGCTCTGTGTTCTGTTAATTCATCTCACAGAGTTACATCTTTCCCTTCAAGAAGCCTTTCGCTAAGGCTGTTCTTGTGGAATTGGCAAAGGGATATTTGGAAGCCCATAGAGGGCTACGGTGAAAAAGGAAATATCTTCCGTTCAAAACTGGAAAGAAGCTTTCTGAGAAACTGCTCTGTGTTCTGTTAATTCATCTCACAGAGTTACATCTTTCCCTTCAAGAAGCCTTTCGCTAAGGCTGTTCTTGTGGAATTGGCAAAGGGATATTTGGAAGCCCATAGAGGGCTATGGTGAAAAAGGAAATATCTTCCGTTCAAAACTGGAAAGAAGCTTTCTGAGAAACTGCTCTGTGTTCTGTTAATTCATCTCACAGAGTTACATCTTTCCCTTCAAGAAGCCTTTCGCTAAGGCTGTTCTTGTGGAATTGGCAAAGGGATATTTGGAAGCCCATAGAGGCCTATGGTGAAAAAGGAAATATCTTCCGTTCAAAACTGGAAAGAAGCTTTCTGAGAAACTGCTCTGTGTTCTGTTAATTCATCTCACAGAGTTACATCTTTCCCTTCAAGAAGCCTTTCGCTAAGGCTGTACTTGTGTAATTGGCAAAGGGATATTTGGAAGGCCATAGAGGGCTATTGTGAAAAAGGAAATATCTTCCGTTCAAAACTGGAAAGAAGCTTTCTGAGAAACTGCTCTGTGTTCTGTTAATTAATCTCACAGAGTTACATCTTTCCCTTCAAGAAGCCTTTCGCTAAGGCTGTTCTTGTGGAATTGGCAAAGGGATATTTGGAAACCCATAGAGGCCTATGGTGAAAAAGGAAATATCTTCCGTTCAAAACTGGAAAGAAGCTTTCTGAGCAACTGCTCTGTGTTCTGTTAATTCATCTCACAGAGTTACATCTTTCCCTTCAAGAAGCCTTTCGCTAAGGCTGTTCTTGTGGAATTGGCAAAGGGATATTTGGAAGCCCATAGAGGCCTATGGTGAAAAAGGAAATATCTTCCGTTCAAAACTGGAAAGAAGCTTTCTGAGAAACTGCTCTGTGTTCTGTTAATTCATCTCACAGAGTTACATCTTTCCCTTCAAGAAGCCTTTCGCTAAGGCTGTTCTTGTGTAATTGGCAAAGGGATATTTGGAAGGCCATAGAGGGCTATGGTGAAAAAGGAAATACCTTCCGTTCAAAACTGGAAAGAAGCTTTCTGAGAAACTGCTCTGTGTTCTGTTAATTAATCTCACAGAGTTACACCTTTCCCTTCAAGAAGCCTTTCGCTAAGGCTGTTCTTGTGGAATTGGCAAAGGGATATTTGGAAACCCATAGAGGCCTATGGTGAAAAAGGAAATATCTTCCGTTCAAAACTGGAAAGAAGGTTTCTGAGAAACAGCTCTGTGTTCTGTTAATTCATCTCACAGAGTTACATCTTTCCCTTCAAGAAACCTTTCGCTAAGGCTGTTCTTCTGGAATTGGCAAAGGGATATTTGGAAGCCCATAGAGGCCTATGGTGAAAAAGGAAATATCTTCCGTTCAAAACTGGAAAGAAGCTTTCTGAGAAACTGCTCTGTGTTCTGTTAATTCATCTCACAGAGTTACATCTTTCCCTTCAAGAAGCCTTTCGCTAAGGCTGTTCTTGTGGAATTCTCAAAGGGATATTTGGAAGCCCATAGAGGCCTATGTTGAAAAAGGAAATATCTTCCGTTCAAAACTGGAAAGAAGCTTTCTGAGAAACTGCTCTGTGTTCTGTTAATTCATCTCACAGAGTTACATCTTTCCCTTCAAGAAGCCTTTCGCTAAGGCTGTTCTTGTGGAATTGGCAAAGGGATATTTGGAAGCCCATAGAGGGCTATGGTGAAAAAGGAAATATCTTCCGTTCAAAACTGGAAAGAAGCTTTCTGAGAAACTGCTCTGTGTTCTGTTAATTCATCTCACAGAGTTACATCTTTCCCTTCCAGAAGCCTTTCGCTAAGGCTGTTCTTGTGGAATTGGCAAAGGGATATTTGGAAGCCCATAGAGGCCTATGGGGAAAAAGGAAATATCTTCCGTTCAAAAGTGGAAAGAAGCTTTCTGAGAAACTGCTCTGTGTTCTGTTAATTCATCTCACAGAGTTACATCTTTCTCTTCAAGAAGCCTTTCGCTAAGGCTGTTCTTGTGGAATTGGCAAAGGGATATTTGGAAGCCCATAGAGGGCTATGGAGAAAAAGGAAATATCTTCCGTTCAAAACTGGAAAGAAGCTTTCTGAGAAACTGCTCTGTGTTCTGTTAATTCATCTCACAGAGTTACATCTTTCCCTTCAAGAAGCCTTTCGCTAAGGCTGTTCTTGTGGAATTGGCAAAGGGATATTTGGAAGCCCATAGGGGCCTATGTTGAAAAAGGAAATATGTTCCGTTCAAAACTGGAAAGAGGCTTTTTGAGAAACTGCTCTGTGTTCTGTTAATTCATCTCACAGAGTTACATCTTTCCCTTCAAGAAGCCTTTCGCTAAGGCTGTTCTTGTGGAATTGGCAAAGGGATATTTGGAAGCCCATAGAGGGCTACGGTGAAAAAGGAAATATCTTCCGTTCAAAACTGGAAAGAAGCTTTCTGAGAAACTGCTCTGTGTTCTGTTAATTCATCTCACAGAGTTACATCTTTCCCTTCAAGAAGCCTTTCGCTAAGGCTGTTCTTGTGGAATTGGCAAAGGGATATTTGGAAGCCCATAGAGGGCTATGGTGAAAAAGGAAATATCTTCCGTTTAAAACTGGAAAGAAGCTTTCTGAGAAACTGCTCTGTGTTCTGTTAATTCATCTCACAGAGTTACATCTTTCCCTTCAAGAAGCCTTTCGCTAAGGCTGTTCTTGTGGAATTGGCAAAGGGATATTTGGAAGCCCATAGAGGCCTATGGTGAAAAAGGAAATATCTTCCGTTCAAAACTGGAAAGAAGCTTTCTGAGAAACTGCTCTGTGTTCTGTTAATTCATCTCACAGAGTTACATCTTTCCCTTCAAGAAGCCTTTCGCTAAGGCTGTTCTTGTGTAATTGGCAAAGGGATATTTGGAAGGCCATAGAGGGCTATGGTGAAAAAGGAAATATCTTCCGTTCAAAACTGGAAAGAAGCTTTCTGAGAAACTGCTCTGTGTTCTGTTAATTAATCTCACAGAGTTACATCTTTCCCTTCAAGAAGCCTTTCGCTAAGGCTGTTCTTGTGGAATTGGCAAAGGGATATTTGGAAACCCATAGAGGCCTATGGTGAAAAAGGAAATATCTTCCGTTCAAAACTGGAAAGAAGCTTTCTGAGCAACTGCTCTGTGTTCTGTTAATTCATCTCACAGAGTTACATCTTTCCCTTCAAGAAGCCTTTCGCTAAGGCTGTTCTTGTGGAATTGGTAAAGGAATATTTGGAAGCCCATAGAGGCCTATGGTGAAAAAGGAAATATCTTCCGTTCAAAACTGGAAAGAAGCTTTCTGAGAAACTGCTCTGTGTTCTGTTAATTCATCTCACAGAGTTACATCTTTGCCTTCAAGAAGCCTTTCGCTAAGGCTGTTCTTGTGGAATTGGCAAAGGGATATTTGGAAGCCCATAGAGGCCTATGGTGAAAAAGGAAATATCTTCCGTTCAAAACTGGAAAGAAGCTTTCTGAGAAACTGCTCTGTGTTCTGTTAATTCATCTCACAGAGTTACATCTTTCCCTTCAAGAAGCCTTTCGCTAAGGCTGTTCTTGTGTAATTGGCAAAGGGATATTTGGAAGGCCATAGAGGGCTATGTTGAAAAAGGAAATACCTTCCGTTCAAAACTGGAAAGAAGCTTTCTGAGAAACTGCTCTGTGTTCTGTTAATTAATCTCACAGAGTTACACCTTTCCCTTCAAGAAGCCTTTCGCTAAGGCTGTTCTTGTGGAATTGGCAAAGGGATATTTGGAAACCCATAGAGGCCTATGGTGAAAAAGGAAATATCTTCCGTTCAAAACTGGAAAGAAGGTTTCTGAGAAACAGCTCTGTGTTCTGTTAATTCATCTCACAGAGTTACATCTTTCCCTTCAAGAAACCTTTCGCTAAGGCTGTTCTTCTGGAATTGGCAAAGGGATATTTGGAAGCCCTTAGAGGCCTATGGTGAAAAAGGAAATATCTTCCGTTCAAAACTGGAAAGAAGCTTTCTGAGAAACTGCTCTGTGTTCTGTTAATTCATCTCACAGAGTTACATCTTTCCTTCAAGAAGCCTTTCGCTAAGGCTGTTCTTGTGGAATTGGCAAAGGGATATTTGGAAGCCCATAGAGGCCTATGTTGAAAAAGGAAATATCTTCCGTTCAAAACTGGAATGAAGCTTTCTGAGAAACTGCTCTGTGTTCTGTTAATTCATCTCACAGAGTTACATCTTTCCCTTCAAGAAGCCTTTCGCTAAGGCTGTTCTTGTGGAATTGGCAAAGGGATATTTGGAAGCCCATAGAGGGCTATGGTGAAAAAGGAAATACCTTCCGTTCAAAACTGGAAAGAAGCTTTCTGAGAAACTGCTCTGTGTTCTGTTAATTCATCTCACAGAGTTACATCTTTCCCTTCAAGAAGCCTTTCGCTAAGGCTGTTCTTGTGGAATTGGCAAAGGGATATTTGGAAGCCCATAGAGGCCTATGGTGAAAAAGGAAATATCTTCCGTTCAAAACTGGAAAGAAGGTTTCTGAGAAACTGCTCTGTGTTCTGTTAATTCATCTCACAGAGTTACATCTTTCCCTTCAAGAAGCCTTTCGCTAAGGCTGTTCTTGTGTAATTGGCAAAGGGATATTTGGAAGCCCATAGAGGGCTATGGTGAAAAAGGAAATATCTTCCGTTCAAAACTGGAAAGAAGCTTCCTGAGAAACTGCTCTGTGTTCTGTTAATTCATCTCACCGAGTTACCTCTTTCCCTTCAAGAAGCCTTTCGCTAAGGCTGTTCTTGTGGAATTGGCAAAGGGATATTTGGAAGCCCATAGAGGGCTACGGTGAAAAAGGAAATATCTTCCGTTCAAAACTGGAAAGAAGCTTTCTGAGAAACTGCTCTATGTTCTGTTAATTCATCTCACAGAGTTACATCTTTGCCTTCAAGAAGCCTTTCGCTAAGGCTGTTCTTGTGGAATTGGCAAAGGGATATTTGGAAGCCCATAGAGGGCTAGGGTGAAAAAGGAAATATCTTCCGTTCAAAACTGGAAAGGAGCTTTCTGAGAAACTGCTCTGTGTTCTGTTAATTCATCTCACAGAGTTACATCTTTCCCTGCAAGAAGCCTTTCGCTAAGGCTGTTCTTGTGGAATTGGCAAAGGGATATTTGGAAGCCCATAGAGGGCTATGGTGAAAAAGGAAATATCTTCCGTTCAAAACTGGAAAGAAGCTTTCTGAGAAACTGCTCTGTGTTCTGTTAATTCATCTCACAGAGTTACATCTTTCCCTGCAAGAAGCCTTTCGCTAAGGCTGTTCTTGTGGAATTGGCAAAGGGATATTTGGAAGCCCATAGAGGCCTATGGTGAAAAAGGAAATATCTTCCGTTCAAAACTGGAAAGAAGCTTTCTGAGAAACTGCTCTGTGTTCTGTTAATTCATCTCACAGAGTTACATCTTTCCCTTCAAGAAGCCTTTCGCTAAGGCTGTTGTTGTGTAATTGGCAAAGGGATATTTGGAAGCACATAGAGGGCTATGGTGAAAAAGGAAATATCTTCCGTTCAAAACTGGAAAGAAGCTTTCTGAGAAACTGCTCTGTGTTCTGTTAATTCATCTCACAGAGTTACATCTTTCCCTTCAAGAAGCCTTTCGCTAAGGCTGTTCTTGTGGAATTGGCAAAGGGATATTTGGAAGCCCAAAGAGGGCTATGGTGAAAAAGGAAATATCTTCCGTTCAAAACTGGAAAGAAGCTTTCTGAGAAACTGCTCTGTGTTCTGTTAATTCATCTCACAGAGTTACATCTTTCCCTTCAAGAAGCCTTTCGCTAAGGCTGTTCTTGTGGAATTGGCAAAGGGATATTTGGAAGCCCATAGAGGGCTATGGTGACAAAGGAAATATCTTCCGTTCAAAACTGGAAAGAAGCTTTCTGAGAAACTGCTCTGTGTTCTGTTAATTCATCTCACAGAGTTACATCTTTCCCTTCAAGAAGCCTTTCGCTAAGGCTGTTCTTCTGGAATTGGCAAAGGGATATTTGGAAGCCCATAGAGGGCTATGGTGAAAAAGGAAATATCTTCCGTTCAAAACTGGAAAGAAGCTTTCTGAGAAACTGCTCTGTGTTCTGTTAATTCATCTCACAGAGTTACATCTTTCCCTTCAAGAAGTCTTTCGCTAAGGCTGTTCTTGTGGAATTGGCAAAGGGATATTTGGAAGCTCATAGAAGGCTACGGTGAAAAATGAAATATCTTCCGTTCAAAACTGGAAAGAAGCTTTCTGAGAAACTGCTCTGTGTTCTGTTAATTCATCTCACAGAGTTACATCTTTCCCTGCAAGAAGCCTTTCGCTAAGTGTGTTCTTGTGGAATTGGCAATGGGATATTTGGAAGCCCATAGAGGGCTATGGTGAAAAAGGAAATATCTTCCGTTCAAAACTGGAAAGAAGCTTTCTGAGAAACTGCTCTGTGTTCTGTTAATTCATCTCACAGAGTTACATCTTTCCCTTCAAGAAGCCTTTCGCTAAGGCTGTTCTTGTGGAATTGGCAAAGGGATATTTGGAAGCCCATAGAGGGCTAGGGTGAAAAAGGAAATATCTTCCGTTCAAAACTGGAAAGAGGCTTTCTGAGAAACTGCTCTGTGTTCTGTTAATTAATCTCACAGAGTTACATCTTTCCCTTCAAGAAGCCTTTCGCTAAGGCTGTTCTTGTGGAATTGGCAAAGGGATATTTGGAAGCCCTTAGAGGCCTATGGTGAAAAAGGAAATATCTTCCGTTCAAAACTGGAAAGAAGCTTTCTGAGAAACTGCTCTGTTTTCCGTTAATTCATCTCACAGAGTTACATCTTTCCCTTCAAGAAGCCTTTCGCTAAGGCTGTTCTTGTGGATTTGGCAAAGGGATATTTGGAAGCCCATAGAGGGCTATGGAGAAAAAGGAAATATCTTCCGTTCAAAACTGGAAAGAAGCTTTCTGAGAAACTGCTCTGTGTTCTGTTAATTCATCTCACCGAGTTACCTCTTTCCCTTCAAGAAGCCTTTCGCTAAGGCTGTTCTTGTGGAATTGGCAAAGGGATATTTGGAAGCCCATAGAGGGCTACGGTGAAAAAGGAAATATCTTCCGTTCAAAACTGGAAAGAAGCTTTCTGAGAAACTGCTCTGTGTTCTGTTAATTCATCTCACAGAGTTACATCTTTCCCTTCAAGAAGCCTTTCGCTAAGGCTGTTCTTGTGGAATTGGCAACGGGATATTTGGAAGCCCATAGAGGGCTATGGTGAAAAAGGAAATATCTTCCGTTCAAAACTGGAAAGAAGCTTTCTGAGAAACTGCTCTGTGTTCTGTTAATTCATCTCACAGAGTTACATCTTTCCCTTCAAGAAGCCTTTCGCTAAGGCTGTTCTTGTGGAATTGGCAAAGGTATATTTGGAAGCCCATAGAAGGCTATGGTAAAAAGGAAATATCTTCCGTTCAAAACTGGAAAGAAGCTTTCTGAGAAACTGCTCTGTGTTCTGTTAATTCCTCTCACAGAGTTACATCTTTCCCTTCAAGAAGCCTTTCGCTAAGGCTGTTCTTGGGGAATTGGCAAAGGGATATTTGGAAGCCCATAGAGGGCTATGGTGAAAAAGGAAATACCTTCCGTTCAAAACTGGAAAGAAGCTTTCTGAGAAACTGCTCTGTGTTCTGTTAATTCATCTCACAGAGTTACATCTTTCCCTTCAAGAAGCCTTTCGCTAAGGCTGTTCTTGTGGAATTGGCAAAGGGATATTTGGAAGCCCATAGAGGCCTATGGTGAAAAAGGAAATATCTTCCGTTCAAAACTGGAAAGAAGGTTTCTGAGAAACTGCTCTGTGTTCTGTTAATTCATCTCACAGAGTTACATCTTTCCCTTCAAGAAGCCTTTCGCTAAGGCTGTTCTTCTGGAATTGGCAAAGGGATATTTGGAAGCCCATAGAGGCCTACGGTGAAAAAGGAAATATCTTCCGTTCAAAACTGGAAAGAAGCTTTCTGAGAAACTGCTCTGTGTTCTGTTAATTCATCTCACAGAGTTACATCTTTCCCTTCAAGAAGCCTTTCGCTAAGGCTGTTCTTGTGGAATTGGCAAAGGGATATTTGGAAGCCCATAGGGGCCTATGTTGAAAAAGGAAATATCTTCCGTTCAAAACTGGAAAGAAGCTTTCTGAGAAACTGCTCTGTGTTCTGTTAATTCATCTCACAGAGTTACATCTTTCCCTTCAAGAAGCCTTTCGCTAAGGCTGTTCTTGTGGAATTGGCAAAGGGATATTTTGAAGCCCATAGAGGGCTACGGTGAAAAAGGAAATATCTTCCGTTCAAAACTGGAAAGAAGCTTTCTGAGAAACTGCTCTGTGTTCTGTTAATTCATCTCACAGAGTTACATCTTTCCCTTCAAGAAGCCTTTCGCTAAGGCTGTTCTTGTGGAATTGGCAAAGCGATATTTGGAAGCCCATAGAGGGCTATGGTGAAAAAGGAAATATCTTCCGTTCAAAACTGGAAAGAAGCTTTCTGAGAAACTGCTCTGTGTTCTGTTAATTCATCTCACAGAGTTACATCTTTCCCTGCAAGAAGCCTTTCGCTAAGTCTGTTCTTGTGGAATTGGCAATGGGATATTTGGAAGCCCATAGAGGGCTATGGTGAAAAAGGAAATATCTTCCGTTCAAAACTGGAAAGAAGCTTTCTGAGAAACTGCTCTGTGTTCTGTTAATTCATCTCACAGAGTTACATCTTTCCCTTCAAGAAGCCTTTCGCTAAGGCTGTTCTTGTGGAATTGGCAAAGGGATATTTGGAACCCCATAGAGGGCTATGGTGAAAAAGGAAATATCTTCCGTTCAAAACTGGAAAGAGGCTTTCTGAGAAACTGCTCTGTGTTCTGTTAATTAATCTCACAGAGTTACATCTTTCCCTTCAAGAAGCCTTTCGCTAAGGCTGTTCTTGTGGAATTGGCAAAGGGATATTTGGAAGCCCTTAGAGGGCTATGGTGAAAAAGGAAATATCTTCCGTTCAAAACTGGAAAGAAGCTTTCTGAGAAACTGCTCTGTTTTCTGTTAATTCATCTCACAGAGTTACATCTTTCCCTTCAAGAAGCCTTTCGCTAAGGCTGTTCTTGTGGAATTGGCAAAGGGATATTTGGAAGCCCATAGAGGGCTATGGAGAAAAAGGAAATATCTTCCGTTCAAAACTGGAAAGAAGCTTTCTGAGAAACTGCTCTGTGTTCTGTTAATTCATCTCACCGAGTTACCTCTTTCCCTTCAAGAAGCCTTTCGCTAAGGCTGTTCTTGTGGAATTGGCAAAGGGATATTTGGAAGCCCATAGAGGGCTACGGTGAAAAAGGAAATATCTTCCGTTCAAAACTGGAAAGAAGCTTTCTGAGAAACTGCTCTGTGTTCTGTTAATTCATCTCACAGAGTTACATCTTTCCCTTCAAGAATCCTTTCGCTAAGGCTGTTCTTGTGGAATTGGCAACGGGATATTTGGAAGCCCATAGAGGGCTATGGTGAAAAAGGAAATATCTTCCGTTCAAAACTGGAAAGAAGCTTTCTGAGAAACTGCTCTGTGTTCTGTTAATTCATCTCACAGAGTTACATCTTTCCCTTCAAGAAGCCTTTCGTTAAGGCTGTTCTTGTGGAATTGGCAAAGGGATATTTGGAAGCCCATAGAAGGCTATGGTAAAAAGGAAATATCTTCCGTTCAAAACTGGAAAGAAGCTTTCTGAGAAACTGCTCTGTGTTCTGTTAATTCATCTCACAGAGTTACATCTTTCCCTTCAAGAAGCCTTTCGCTAAGGCTGTTCTTGGGGAATTGGCAAAGGGATATTTGGAAGCCCATAGAGGGCTATGGTGAAAAAGGAAATACCTTCCGTTCAAAACTGGAAAGAAGCTTTCTGAGAAACTGCTCTGTGTTCTGTTAATTCATCTCACAGAGTTACATCTTTCCCTTCAAGAAGCCTTTCGCTAAGGCTGTTCTTGTGGAATTGGCAAAGGGATATTTGGAAGCCCATAGAGGCCTATGGTGAAAAAGGAAATATCTTCCGTTCAAAACTGGAAAGAAGGTTTCTGAGAAACTGCTCTGTGTTCTGTTAATTCATCTCACAGAGTTACATCTTTCCCTTCAAGAAGCCTTTCGCTAAGGCTGTTCTTCTGGAATTGGCAAAGGGATATTTGGAAGCCCATAGAGGCCTACGGTGAAAAAGGAAATATCTTCCGTTCAAAACTGGAAAGAAGCTTTCTGAGAAACTGCTCTGTGTTCTGTTAATTCATCTCACAGAGTTACATCTTTCCCTTCAAGAAGCCTTTCGCTAAGGCTGTTCTTGTGGAATTGGCAAAGGGATATTTGGAAGCCCATAGGGGCCTATGTTGAAAAAGGAAATATCTTCCGTTCAAAACTGGAAAGAAGCTTTCTGAGAAACTGCTCTGTGTTCTGTTAATTCATCTCACAGAGTTACATCTTTCCCTTCAAGAAGCCTTTCGCTAAGGCTGTTCTTGTGGAATTGGCAAAGGGATATTTTGAAGCCCATAGAGGGCTACGGTGAAAAAGGAAATATCTTCCGTTCAAAACTGGAAAGAAGCTTTCTGAGAAACTGCTCTGTGTTCTGTTAATTCATCTCACAGAGTTACATCTTTCCCTTCAAGAAGCCTTTCGCTAAGGCTGTTCTTGTGGAATTGGCAAAGCGATATTTGGAAGCCCATAGAGGGCTATGGTGAAAAAGGAAATATCTTCCGTTCAAAACTGGAAAGAAGCTTTCTGAGAAACTGCTCTGTGTTCTGTTAATTCATCTCACAGAGTTACATCTTTCCCTTCAAGAAGCCTTTCGCTAAGGCTGTTCTTGTGGAATTGGCAAAGGGATATTTGGAAGCCCATAGAGGCCTATGGTGAAAAAGGAAATATCTTCCGTTCAAAACTGGAAAGAAGCTTTCTGAGAAACTGCTCTGTGTTCTGTTAATTCATCTCACAGAGTTACATCTTTCCCTTCAAGAAGCCTTTCGCTAAGGCTGTTCTTGTGTAATTGGCAAAGGGATATTTGGAAGGCCATAGAGGGCTATGGTGAAAAAGGAAATACCTTCCGTTCAAAACTGGAAAGAAGCTTTCTGAGAAACTGCTCTGTGTTCTGTTAATTAATCTCACAGAGTTACATCTTTCCCTTCAAGAAGCCTTTCGCTAAGGCTGCTCTTGTGGAATTGGCAAAGGGATATTTGGAAACCCATAGAGGCCTATGGTGAAAAAGGAAATATCTTCCGTTCAAAACTGGAAAGAATGTTTCTGAGAAACTGCTCTGTGTTCTGTTAATTCATCTCACAGAGTTACATCTTTCCCTTCAAGAAGCCTTTCGCTAAGGCTGTTCTTGTGGAATTGGCAAAGGGATATTTGGAAGCCCATAGAGGGCTACGGTGAAAAAGGAAATATCTTCCGTTCAAAACTGGAAAGAAGCTTTCTGAGAAACTGCTCTGTGTTCTGTTAATTCATCTCACAGAGTTACATCTTTCCCTTCAAGAAGCCTTTCGCTAAGGCTGTTCTTGTGGAATTGGCAACGGGATATTTGGAAGCCCATAGAGGGCTATGGTGAAAAAGGAAATATCTTCCGTTCAAAACTGGAAAGAAGCTTTCTGAGAAACTGCTCTGTGTTCTGTTAATTCATCTCACAGAGTTACATCTTTCCCTTCAAGAAGCCTTTCGCTAAGGCTGTTCTTGTGGAATTGGCAAAGGGATATTTGGAAGCCCATAGAAGGCTATGGTAAAAAGGAAATATCTTCCGTTCAAAACTGGAAAGAAGCTTTCTGAGAAACTGCTCTGTGTTCTGTTAATTCATCTCACAGAGTTACATCTTTCCCTTCAAGAAGCCTTTCGCTAAGGCTGTTCTTGGGGAATTGGCAAAGGGATATTTGGAAGCCCATAGAGGGCTATGGTGAAAAAGGAAATACCTTCCGTTCAAAACTGGAAAGAAGCTTTCTGAGAAACTGCTCTGTGTTCTGTTAATTCATCTCACAGAGTTACATCTTTCCCTTCAAGAAGCCTTTCGCTAAGGCTGTTTTTGTGGAATTGGCAAAGGGATATTTGGAAGCCCATAGAGGCCTATGGTGAAAAAGGAAATATCTTCCGTTCAAAACTGGAAAGAAGGTTTCTGAGAAACTGCTCTGTGTTCTGTTAATTCATCTCACAGAGTTACATCTTTCCCTTCAAGAAGCCTTTCGCTAAGGCTGTTCTTGTGGAATTGGCAAAGGGATATTTTGAAGCCCATAGAGGGCTACGGTGAAAAAGGAAATATCTTCCGTTCAAAACTGGAAAGAAGCTTTCTGAGAAACTGCTCTGTGTTCTGTTAATTCATCTCACAGAGTTACATCTTTCCCTTCAAGAAGCCTTTCGCTAAGGCTGTTCTTGTGGAATTGGAAAAGCGATATTTGGAAGCCCATAGAGGGCTATGGTGAAAAAGGAAGTATCTTCCGTTCAAAACTGGAAAGAAGCTTTCTGAGAAACTGCTCTGTGTTCTGTTAATTCATCTCACAGAGTTACATCTTTCCCTTCAAGAAGCCTTTCGCTAAGGCTGTTCTTGTGGAATTGGCAAAGGGATATTTGGAAGCCCATAGAGGCCTATGGTGAAAAAGGAAATATCTTCCGTTCAAAACTGGAAAGAAGCTTTCTGAGAAACTGCTCTGTGTTCTGTTAATTCATCTCACAGAGTTACATCTTTCCCTTCAAGAAGCCTTTCGCTAAGGCTGTTCTTCTGGAATTGGCAAAGGGATATTTGGAAGCCCATAGAGGCCTACGGTGAAAAAGGAAATATCTTCCGTTCAAAACTGGAAAGAAGCTTTCTGAGAAACTGCTCTGTGTTCTGTTAATTCATCTCACAGAGTTACATCTTTCCCTTCAAGAAGCCTTTCGCTAAGGCTGTTCTTGTGGAATTGGCAAAGGGATATTTGGAAGCCCATAGGGGCCTATGTTGAAAAAGGAAATATCTTCCGTTCAAAACTGGAAAGAAGCTTTCTGAGAAACTGCTCTGTGTTCTGTTAATTCATCTCACAGAGTTACATCTTTCCCTTCAAGAAGCCTTTCGCTAAGGCTGTTCTTGTGGAATTGGCAAAGGGATATTTTGAAGCCCATAGAGGGCTACGGTGAAAAAGGAAATATCTTCCGTTCATAACTGGAAAGAAGCTTTCTGAGAAACTGCTCTGTGTTCTGTTAATTCATCTCACAGAGTTACATCTTTCCCTTCAAGAAGCCTTTCGCTAAGGCTGTTCTTGTGGAATTGGCAAAGGGATATTTGGAAGCCCATAGAGGGCTATGGTGAAAAAGGAAATATCTTCCGTTCTAAACTGGAAAGAAGCTTTCTGAGAAACTGCTCTGTGTTCTGTTAATTCATCTCACAGAGTTACATCTTTCCCTTCAAGTAGCCTTTCGCTAAGGCTGTTCTTGTGGAATTGGCCAAGGGATATTTGGAAGCCCATAGAGGCCTATGGTGAAGAAGGAAATATCTTCCGTTCAAAACTGGAAAGAAGCTTTCTGAGAAACTGCTCTGTGTTCTGTTAATTCATCTCACAGAGTTACATCTTTCCCTTCAAGAAGCCTTTCGCTAAGGCTGTTCTTGTGGAATTGGAAAAGGGATATTTGGAAGCCCATAGAGGGCTATGGTGAAAAAGGAAATATCTTCCGTTCAAAACTGGAAAGAAGCTTTCTGAGAAACTGCTCTGTGTTCTGTTAATTCATCTCACAGAGTTACATCTTTCCCTTCAAGAAGCCTTTCGCTAAGGCTGTTCTTGTGGAATTGGAAAAGCGATATTTGGAAGCCCATAGAGGGCTATGGTGAAAAAGGAAGTATCTTCCGTTCAAAACTGGAAAGAAGCTTTCTGAGAAACTGCTCTGTGTTCTGTTAATTCATCTCACAGAGTTACATCTTTCCCTTCAAGAAGCCTTTCGCTAAGGCTGTTCTTGTGGAATTGGCAAAGGGATATTTGGAAGCCCATAGAGGCCTATGGTGAAAAAGGAAATATCTTCCGTTCAAAACTGGAAAGAAGGTTTCTGAGAAACTGCTCTGTGTTCTGTTAATTCATCTCACAGAGTTACATCTTTCCCTTCAAGAAGCCTTTCGCTAAGGCTGTTCTTCTGGAATTGGCAAAGGGATATTTGGAAGCCCATAGAGGCCTACGGTGAAAAAGGAAATATCTTCCGTTCAAAACTGGAAAGAAGCTTTCTGAGAAACTGCTCTGTGTTCTGTTAATTCATCTCACAGAGTTACATCTTTCCCTTCAAGAAGCCTTTCGCTAAGGCTGTTCTTGTGGAATTGGCAAAGGGATATTTGGAAGCCCATAGGGGCCTATGTTGAAAAAGGAAATATCTTCCGTTCAAAACTGGAAAGAAGCTTTCTGAGAAACTGCTCTGTGTTCTGTTAATTCATCTCACAGAGTTACATCTTTCCCTTCAAGAAGCCTTTCGCTAAGGCTGTTCTTGTGGAATTGGCAAAGGGATATTTGGAAGCCCATAGAGGGCTACGGTGAAAAAGGAAATATCTTCCGTTCAAAACTGGAAAGAAGCTTTCTGAGAAACTGCTCTGTGTTCTGTTAATTCATCTGACAGAGTTACATCTTTCCCTTCAAGAAGCCTTTCGCTAAGGCTGTTCTTGTGGAATTGGCAAAGGGATATTTGGAAGCCCATAGAGGGCTATGGTGAAAAAGGAAATATCTTCCGTTCAAAACTGGAAAGAAGCTTTCTGAGAAACTGCTCTGTGTTCTGTTAATTCATCTCACAGAGTTACATCTTTCCCTTCAAGTAGCCTTTCGCTAAGGCTGTTCTTGTGGAATTGGCAAAGGGATATTTGGAAGCCCATAGAGGCCTATGGTGAAAAAGGAAATATCTTCCGTTCAAAACTGGAAAGAAGCTTTCTGAGAAACTGCTCTGTGTTCTGTTAATTCATCTCACAGAGTTACATCTTTCCCTTCAAGAAGCCTTTCGCTAAGGCTGTTCTTGTGGAATTGGCAAAGGGATATTTGGAAGCCCATAGAGGGCTATGGTGAAAAAGGAAATATCTTCCGTTCAAAACTGGAAAGAAGCTTTCTGAGAAACTGCTCTGTGTTCTGTTAATTCATCTCACAGAGTTACATCTTTCCCTTCAAGAAGCCTTTCGCTAAGGCTGTTCTTGTGGAATTGGCAAAGGGATATTTGGAAGCCCATAGAGGGCTACGGTGAAAAAGGAAATATCTTCCGTTCAAAACTGGAAAGAAGCTTTCTGAGAAACTGCTCTGTGTTCTGTTAATTCATCTCACAGAGTTACATCTTTCCCTTCAAGAAGCCTTTCGCTAAGGCTGTTCTTGTGGAATTGGCAAAGGGATATTTGGAAGCCCATAGAGGGCTATGGTGAAAAAGGAAATATCTTCCGTTCAAAACTGGAAAGAAGCTTTCTGAGAAACTGCTCTGTGTTCGGTTAATTCATCTCACAGAGTTACATCTTTCCCTTCAAGAAGCCTTTCGCTAAGGCTGTTCTTGTGAAATTGGCAAAGGGATATTTGGAAGCCCATAGAGGCCTATGGTGAAAAAGGAAATATCTTCCGTTCAAAACTGGAAAGAAGCTTTCTGAGAAACTGCTCTGTGTTCTGTTAATTCATCTCACCGAGTTACATCTTTCCCTTCAAGAAGCCTTTCGCTAAGGCTGTTCTTGTGGAATTGGCAAAGGGATATTTGGAATCCCATAGAGGGCTATGGTGAAAAAGAAATATCTTCCGTTCAAAACTGGAAAGAAGCTTTCTGAGAAACTGCTCTGTGTTCTGTTAATTCATCTCACAGAGTTACATCTTTCCCTTCAAGAAGCCTTTCGCTAAGGCTGTTCTTGTGGAATTGGAAAAGGGATATTTGGAAGCCCATAGAGGGCTATGGTGAAAAAGGAAATATCTTCCGTTCAAAACTGGAAAGAAGCTTTCTGAGAAACTGCTCTGTGTTCTGTTAATTCATCTCACAGAGTTACATCTTTCCCTTCAAGAAGCCTTTCGCTAAGGCTGTTCTTGTGGAATTGGAAAAGCGATATTTGGAAGCCCATAGAGGGCTATGGTGAAAAAGGAAGTATCTTCCGTTCAAAACTGGAAAGAAGCTTTCTGAGAAACTGCTCTGTGTTCTGTTAATTCATCTCACAGAGTTACATCTTTCCCTTCAAGAAGCCTTTCGCTAAGGCTGTTCTTGTGGAATTGGCAAAGGGATATTTGGAAGCCCATAGAGGCCTATGGTGAAAAAGGAAATATCTTCCCTTCAAAACTGGAAAGAAGGTTTCTGAGAAACTGCTCTGTGTTCTGTTAATTCATCTCACAGAGTTACATCTTTCGTTCAAGAAGCCTTTCGCTAAGGCTGTTCTTCTGGAATTGGCAAAGGGATATTTGGAAGCCCATAGAGGCCTACGGTGAAAAAGGAAATATCTTCCGTTCAAAACTGGAAAGAAGCTTTCTGAGAAACTGCTCTGTGTTCTGTTAATTCATCTCACAGAGTTACATCTTTCCCTTCAAGAAGCCTTTCGCTAAGGCTGTTCTTGTGGAATTGGCAAAGGGATATTTGGAAGCCCATAGGGGCCTATGTTGAAAAAGGAAATATCTTCCGTTCAAAACTGGAAAGAAGCTTTCTGAGAAACTGCTCTGTGTTCTGTTAATTCATCTCACAGAGTTACATCTTTCCCTTCAAGAAGCCTTTCGCTAAGGCTGTTCTTGTGGAATTGGCAAAGGGATATTTGGAAGCCCATAGAGGGCTACGGTGAAAAAGGAAATATCTTCCGTTCAAAACTGGAAAGAAGCTTTCTGAGAAACTGCTCTGTGTTCTGTTAATTCATCTGACAGAGTTACATCTTTCCCTTCAAGAAGCCTTTCGCTAAGGCTGTTCTTGTGGAATTGGCAAAGGGATATTTGGAAGCCCATAGAGGGCTATGGTGAAAAAGGAAATATCTTCCGTTCAGAACTGGAAAGAAGCTTTCTGAGAAACTGCTCTGTGTTCTGTTAATTCATCTCACAGAGTTACATCTTTCCCTTCAAGTAGCCTTTCGCTAAGGCTGTTCTTGTGGAATTGGCAAAGGGATATTTGGAAGCCCATAGAGGCCTATGGTGAAAAAGGAAATATCTTCCGTTCAAAACTGGAAAGAAGCTTTCTGAGAAACTGCTCTGTGTTCTGTTAATTCATCTCACAGAGTTACATCTTTCCCTTCAAGAAGCCTTTCGCTAAGGCTGTTCTTGTGGAATTGGCAAAGGGATATTTGGAAGCCCATAGAGGGCTATGGTGAAAAAGGAAATATCTTCCGTTCAAAACTGGAAAGAAGCTTTCTGAGAAACTGCTCTGTGTTCTGTTAATTCATCTCACAGAGTTACATCTTTCCCTTCAAGAAGCCTTTCGCTAAGGCTGTTCTTGTGGAATTGGCAAAGGGATATTTGGAAGCCCATAGAGGGCTACGGTGAAAAAGGAAATATCTTCCGTTCAAAACTGGAAAGAAGCTTTCTGAGAAACTGCTCTGTGTTCTGTTAATTCATCTCACAGAGTTACATCTTTCCCTTCAAGAAGCCTTTCGCTAAGGCTGTTCTTGTGGAATTGGCAAAGGGATATTTGGAAGCCCATAGAGGGCTATGGTGAAAAAGGAAATATCTTCCGTTCAAAACTGGAAAGAAGCTTTCTGAGAAACTGCTCTGTGTTCGGTTAATTCATCTCACAGAGTTACATCTTTCCCTTCAAGAAGCCTTTCGCTAAGGCTGTTCTTGTGAAATTGGCAAAGGGATATTTGGAAGCCCATAGAGGCCTATGGTGAAAAAGGAAATATCTTCCGTTCAAAACTGGAAAGAAGCTTTCTGAGAAACTGCTCTGTGTTCTGTTAATTCATCTCACCGAGTTACATCTTTCCCTTCAAGAAGCCTTTCGCTAAGGCTGTTCTTGTGGAATTGGAAAAAGGGATATTTGGAATCCCATAGAGGGCTATGGTGAAAAAGGAAATATCTTCTGTTCAAAACTGGAAAGAAGCTTTCTGAGAAACTGCTCTGTGTTCAGTTAATTCATCTCACAGTGTTACATCTTTCCCTTCAAGAAACCTTTCGCTAAGGCTGTTCTTGTGGAATTGGCAAAGGGATATTTGGAAGCCCATAGAGGGCTACGGTGAAAAAGGAAATATCTTCCGTTCTAAACTGGAAAGAAGCTTTCTGAGAAACTGCTCTGTGTTCTGTTAATTCATCTCACTGAGTTACATCTTTCCCTTCAAGAAGCCTTTCGCTAAGGCTGTTCTTGTGGAATTGGCAAAGGGATATTTGGAAGCCCATAGAGGGCTATGGTGAAAAAGGAAATATCTTCCGTTCAAAACTGGAAAGAAGCTTTCTGAGAAACTGCTCTGTGTTCTGTTAATTCATCTCACAGATTTACATCTTTCTCTTCAAGAAGCCTTTCGCTAAGGCTGTTCTTGTGGAATTGGCAAAGGGATATTTGGAAGCCCATAGAGGGCTATGGTGAAAAAGGAAATACCTTCCGTTCAAAACTGGAAAGAAGCTATGTGAGAAACTGCTCTGTGTTCTGTTAATTCATCTCACAGAGTTACATATTTCCCTTCAAAAAGCCTTTCGCTAAGGCTGTTCTTGTGGAATTGGCAAAGGGATATTTGGAAGCCCATAGAGGGCTATGGTGAAAAAGGAAATATCTTCCGTTCAAAACTGGAAAGAAGCTTTCTGAGAAACTGCTCTGTGTTCTGTTAATTCATCTCACAGAGTTACATCTTTCCCTTCAAGAAGCCTTTCGCTAAGGCTGTTCTTGTGGAACTGGCAAAGGGATATTTGGAAGCCCATAGAGGGCTATGGTGAAAAAGGAAATATCTTCCGTTCAAAACTGGAAAGAAGCTTTCTGAGAAACTGCTCTGTGTTCTGTTAATTCATCTCACAGAGTTACATCTTTCCCTTCAAGAAGCCTTTCGCTAAGGCTGTTCTTGTGGAATTGGCAAAGGGATATTTGGAAGCCCATAGAGGCCTATGGTGAAAAAGGAAATATCTTCCGTTCATAACTGGAAAGAAGCTTTCTGAGAAACTGCTCTGTGTTCTGTTAATTCATCTCACAGAGTTACATCTTTCCCTTCAAGAAGCCTTTCGCTAAGGCTGTTCTTGTGGAATTGGCAAAGGGATATTTGGAAGCCCATAGAGGCCTATGGTGAAAAAGGAAATATCTTCCGTTCAAAACTGGAAAGAAGCTTTCTGAGAAACTGCTCTGTGTTCTGTTAATTCATCTCACAGAGTTACATCTTTCCCTTCAAGAAGCCTTTCGCTAAGGCTGTTCTTGTGGAATTGGCAAAGGGATATTTGGAAGCCTATAGAGGCCTATGGTGAAAAAGGAAATATCTTCCGTTCAAAACTGGAAAGAAGCTTTCTGAGAAACTGCTCTGTGTTCTGTTAATTCATCTCACAGAGTTACATCTTTCCCTTCAAGAAGCCTTTCGCTAAGGCTGTTCTTGTGGAATTGGCAAAGGGATATTTGGAAGCCCATAGAGGGCTATGGTGAAAAACGAAATATCTTCCGTTCAAAACTGGAAAGAAGCTTTCTGAGAAACTGCTCTGTGTTCGGTTAATTCATCTCACAGAGTTACATCTTTCCCTTCAAGAAGCCTTTCGCTAAGGCTGTTCTTGTGAAATTGGCAAAGGGATATTTGGAAGCCCATAGAGGCCTATGGTGAAAAAGGAAATATCTTCCGTTCAAAACTGGAAAGAAGCTTTCTGAGAAACTGCTCTGTGTTCTGTTAATTCATCTCACCGAGTTACATCTTTCCCTTCAAGAAGCCTTTCGCTAAGGCTGTTCTTGTGGAATTGGCAAAGGGATATTTGGAATCCCATAGAGGGCTATGGTGAAAAAGGAAATATCTTCTGTTCAAAACTGGAAAGAAGCTTTCTGAGAAACTGCTCTGTGTTCAGTTAATTCATCTCACAGAGTTACATCTTTCCCTTCAAGAAACCTTTCGCTAAGGCTGTTCTTGTGGAATTGGCAAAGGGATATTTGGAAGCCCATAGAGGGCTACGGTGAAAAAGGAAATATCTTCCGTTCTAAACTGGAAAGAAGCTTTCTGAGAAACTGCTCTGTGTTCTGTTAATTCATCTCACAGAGTTACATCTTTCCCTTCAAGAAGCCTTTCGCTAAGGCTGTTCTTGTGGAATTGGCAAAGGGATATTTGGAAGCCCATAGAGGGCTATGGTGAAAAAGGAAATATCTTCCGTTCAAAACTGGAAAGAAGCTTTCTGAGAAACTGCTCTGTGTTCTGTTAATTCATCTCACAGATTTACATCTTTCTCTTCAAGAAGCCTTTCGCTAAGGCTGTTCTTGTGGAATTGGCAAAGGGATATTTGGAAGCCCATAGAGGGCTATGGTGAAAAAGGAAATACCTTCCGTTCAAAACTGGAAAGAAGCTATGTGAGAAACTGCTCTGTGTTCTGTTAATTCATCTCACAGAGTTACATCTTTCCCTTCAAGAAGTCTTTCGCTAAGGCTGTTCTTGTGGAATTGGCAAAGGGATATTTGGAAGCCCATAGAGGGCTACGGTGAAAAAGGAAATATCTTCCGTTCAAAACTGGAAAGAAGCTTTCTGAGAAACTGCTCTGTGTTCTGTTAATTCATCTCACAGAGTTACATCTTTCCCTTCAAGAAGCCTTTCGCTAAGGCTGTTCTTGTGGAATTGGCAAAGGGATATTTGGAAGCCCATAGAGGGCTATGGTGAAAAAGGAATTATCTTCCGTTCAAAACTGGAAAGAAGCTTTCTGAGAAACTGCTCTGTGTTCTGTTAATTCATCTCACAGAGTTACATCTTTCCCTTCAAGAAGCCTTTCGCTAAGGCTGTTCTTGGGGAATTGGCAAAGGGATATTTGGAAGCCCATAGAGGGCTATGGTGAAAAAGGAAATATCTTCCGTTCAAAACTGGAAAGAAGCTTTCTGAGAAACTGCTCTGTGTTCTGTTAATTCATCTCACAGAGTTACATCTTTCCCTTCAAGAAGGCTTTCGCTAAGGCTGTTCTTGTGGAATTGGCAAAGGGATATTTGGAAGCCCATAGAGGGCTACGGTGAAAAAGGAAATATCTTCCGTTCAAAACTGGAAAGAAGCTTTCTGAGAAACTGCTCTGTGTTCTGTTAATTCATCTCACAGAGTTACATCTTTCCCTTCAAGAAGCCTTTCGCTAAGGCTGTTCTTGTGGAATTGGCAAAGGGATATTTGGAAGCCCATAGAGGGCTATGGTGAAAAAGGAAATATCTTCCGTTCAAAACTGGAAAGAAGCTTTCTGAGAAACTGCTCTGTGTTCTGTTAATTCATCTCACAGAGTTACATCTTTCCCTTCAAGAAGCCTTTCGCTAAGGCTGTTCTTGGGGAATTGGCAAAGGGATATTTGGAAGCCCATAGAGGGCTATGGTGAAAAAGGAAATATCTTCCGTTCAAAACTGGAAAGAAGCTTTCTGAGAAACTGCTCTGTGTTCTGTTAATTCATCTCACAGAGTTACATCTTTCCCTTCAAGAAGCCTTTCGCTAAGGCTGTTCTTGTGGAATTGGCAAAGGGATATTTGGAAGCCCATAGAGGCCTATGGTGAAAAAGGAAATACCTTCCGTTCAAAACTGGAAAGAAGCTTTCTGAGAAACTGCTCTGTGTTCTGTTAATTCATCTCACAGAGTTACATCTTTCCCTTCAAGTAGCCTTTCGCTAAGGCTGTTCTTGTGGAATTGGCAAAGGGATATTTGGAAGCCCATAGAGGCCTATGGTGAAAAAGGAAATATCTTCCGTTCAAAACTGGAAAGAAGCTTTCTGAGAAACTGCTCTGTGTTCTGTTAATTCATCTCACAGAGTTACATCTTTCCCTTCAAGAAGCCTTTCGCTAAGGCTGTTCTTGTGGAATTGGCAAAGGGATATTTGGAAGCCCATAGAGGGCTATGGTGAAAAAGGAAATATCTTCCGTTCAAAACTGGAAAGAAGCTTTCTGAGAAACTGCTCTGTGTTCTGTTAATTCATCTCACAGAGTTACATCTTTCCCTTCAAGAAGCCTTTCGCTAAGGCTGTTCTTGTGGAATTGGCAAAGGGATATTTGGAAGCCCATAGAAGGCTATGGTGAAAAAGGAAATATCTTCCGTTCAAAACTGGAAAGAAGCTTTCTGAGAAACTGCTCTGTGTTCTGTTAATTCATCTCACAGAGTTACATCTTTCCCTTCAAGAAGCCTTTCGCTAAGGCTGTTCTTGGGGAATTGGCAAAGGGATATTTGGAAGCCCATAGAGGGCTATGGTGAAAAAGGAAATACCTTCCGTTCAAAACTGGAAAGAAGCTTTCTGAGAAACTGCTCTGTGTTCTGTTAATTCATCTCACAGAGTTACATCTTTCCCTTCAAGAAGCCTTTCGCTAAGGCTGTTCTTGTGTAATTGGCAAAGGGATATTTGGAAGCCCATAGAGGCCTATGGTGAAAAAGGAAATATCTTCCGTTC
Source organism: Chlorocebus sabaeus (assembly GCF_047675955.1). Taxonomy (NCBI): domain Eukaryota; kingdom Metazoa; phylum Chordata; class Mammalia; order Primates; family Cercopithecidae; genus Chlorocebus; species Chlorocebus sabaeus. Next base: position 506,369 of record NW_027328225.1, read on the forward strand.
AAAACTGGAAAGAAGCTTTCTGAGAAACTGCTCTGTGTTCTGTTAATTCATCTCACAGAGTTACATCTTTCCCTTCAAGAAGCCTTTCGCTAAGGCTGTTCTTCTGGAATTGGCAAAGGGATATTTGGAAGCCCATAGAGGCCTACGGTGAAAAAGGAAATATCTTCCGTTCAAAACTGGAAAGAAGCTTTCTGAGAAACTGCTCTGTGTTCTGTTAATTCATCTCACAGAGTTACATCTTTCCCTTCAAGAAGCCTTTCGCTAAGGCTGTTCTTGTGGAATTGGCAAAGGGATATTTGGAAGCCCATAGGGGCCTATGTTGAAAAAGGAAATATCTTCCGTTCAAAACTGGAAAGAAGCTTTCTGAGAAACTGCTCTGTGTTCTGTTAATTCATCTCACAGAGTTACATCTTTCCCTTCAAGAAGCCTTTCGCTAAGGCTGTTCTTGTGGAATTGGCAAAGGGATATTTGGAAGCCCATAGAGGGCTATGGTGAAAAAGGAAATATCTTCCGTTCAAAACTGGAAAGAAGCTTTCTGAGAAACTGCTCTGTGTTCTGTTAATTCATCTCACAGAGTTACATCTTTCCCTTCAAGAAGCCTTTCGCTAAGGCTGTTCTTGTGGAATTGGCAAAGGGATATTTGGAAGCCCTTAGAGGGCTATGGTGAAAAAGGAAATATCTTACGTTCAAAACTGGAAAGAAGCTTTCTGAGAAACTGCTCTGTGTTCTGTTAATTCATCTCACAGAGTTACATCTTTCCCTTCAAGAAGCCTTTCGCTAAGGCTGTTCTTGTGGAATTGGCAAAGGGATATTTGGAAGCCCATAGAGGGCTATGGAGAAAAAGGAAATATCTTCCGTTCAAAACTGGAAAGAAGCTTTCTGAGAAACTGCTCTGTGTTCTGTTAATTCATCTCACAGAGTTACCTCTTTCCCTTCAAGAAGCCTTTCGCTAAGGCTGTTCTTGTGGAATTGGCAAAGGGATATTTGGAAGCCCATAGAGGGCTACGGTGAAAAAGGAAATATCTTCCGTTCAAAACGGAAAGAAGCTTTCTGAGAAACTGCTCTGTGTTCTGTTAATTCATCTCACAGAGTTACATCTTTCCCTTCAAGAAGCCTTTCGCTAAGGCTGTTCTTGTGGAATTGGCAAAGGGATATTTGGAAGCCCATAGAGGGCTATGGTGAAAAAGGAAATATCTTCCGTTCAAAACTGGAAAGAAGCTTTCTGAGAAACTGCTCTGTGTTCTGTTAATTCATGTCACAGAGTTACATCTTTCCCTTCAAGAAGCCTTTCGCTAAGGCTGTTCTTGTGGAATTGGCAAAGGGATATTTGGAAGCCCATAGAAGGCTATGGTGAAAAAGGAAATATCTTCCGTTCAAAACTGGAAAGAAGCTTTCTGAGAAACTGCTCTGTGTTCTGTTAATTCATCTCACAGAGTTACATCTTTCCCTTCAAGAAGCCTTTCGCTAAGGCTGTTCTTGGGGAATTGGCAAAGGGATATTTGGAAGCCCATAGAGGGCTATGGTGAAAAAGGAAATACCTTCCGTTCAAAACTGGAAAGAAGCTTTCTGAGAAACTGCTCTGTGTTCTGTTAATTCATCTCACAGAGTTACATCTTTCCCTTCAAGAAGCCTTTCGCTAAGGCTGTTCTTGTGGAATTGGCAAAGGGATATTTGGAAGCCCATAGAGGCCTATGGTGAAAAAGGAAATATCTTCCGTTCAAAACTGGAAAGAAGCTTTCTGAGAAACTGCTCTGTGTTCTGTTAATTCATCTCACAGAGTTACATCTTTCCCTTCAAGAAGCCTTTCGCTAAGGCTGTTCTTGTGGAATTGGCAAAGGGATATTTGGAAGCCCATAGAGGGCTATGGTGAAAAAGGAAATATCTTCCGTTCAAAACTGGAAAGAAGCTTTCTGAGAAACTGCTCTGTGTTCTGTTAATTCATCTCACAGAGTTACATCTTTCCCTTCAAGAAGCCTTTCGCTAAGGCTGTTCTTGTGGAATTGGCAAAGGGATATTTGGAAGCCCATAGAGGCCTATGGTGAAAAAGGAAATATCTTCCGTTCAAAGCTGGAAAGAAGGTTTCTGAGAAACTGCTCTGTGTTCTGTTAATTCATCTCACAGAGTTACATCTTTCCCTTCAAGAAGCCTTTCGCTAAGGCTGTTCTTGTGGAATTGGCAAAGGGATATTTGGAAGCCCATAGAGGGCTATGGTGAAAAAGGAAATATCTTCCGTTCAAAACTGGAAAGAAGCTTTCTGAGAAACTGCTCTGTGTTCTGTTAATTCATCTCACCGAGTTACCTCTTTCCCTTCAAGAAGCCTTTCGCTAAGGCTGTTCTTGTGGAATTGGCAAAGGGATATTTGGAAGCCCATAGAGGGCTACGGTGAAAAAGGAAATATCTTCCGTTCCAAACTGGAAAGAAGCTTTCTAAGAAACTGCTCTGTGTTCTGTTAATTCATCTCACAGAGTTACATCTTTCCCTTCAAGAAGCCTTTCGCTAAGGCTGTTCTTGTGGAATTGGCAAAGGGATATTTGGAAGCCCATAGAGGGCTAGGGTGAAAAAGGAAATATCTTCCGTTCAAAACTGGAAAGAAGCTTTCTGAGAAACTGCTCTGTGTTCTGTTAATTCATCTCACAGAGTTACATCTTTCCCTTCAAGAAGCCTTTCGCTAAGGCTGTTCTTGTGGAATTGGCAAAGGGATATTTGGAACCCCATAGAAGGCTACGGTGAAAAAGGAACTATCTTCCGTTCAAAACTGGAAAGAAGCTTTCTGAGAAACTGCTCTGTGTTCTGTTAATTCATCTCACAGAGTTACATCTTTCCCTGCAAGAAGCCTTTCGCTAAGGCTGTTCTTGTGGAATTGGCAAAGGGATATTTGGAAGCCCATAGAGGGCTATGGTGAAAAAGGAATTATCTTCCGTTCAAAACTGGAAAGAAGCTTTCTGAGAAACTGCTCTGTGTTCTGTTAATTCATCTCACAGAGTTACATCTTTCCCTTCAAGAAGCCTTTCGCTAAGGCTGTTCTGTGGAATTGGCAAAGGGATATTTGGAAGCACATAGAGGGCTATGGTGAAAAGGGAAATATCTTCCGTTCAAAACTGGAAAGAAGCTTTCTGAGAAACTGCTCTGTGTTCTGTTAATTCATCTCACAGAGTTACATCTTTCCCTTCAAGAAGCCTTTCGCTAAGGCTGTTCTTGTGGAATTGGCAAAGGGATATTTGGAAGCCCAAAGAGGGCTATGGTGAAAAAGGAAATATCTTCCGTTCAAAACTGGAAAGAAGCTTTCTGAGAAACTGCTCTGTGTTCTGTTAATTCATCTCACAGAGTTACATCTCTCCCTTCAAGAAGCCTTTCGCTAAGGCTGTTCTTGTGGAATTGGCAAAGGGATATTTGGAAGCCCATAGAGGGCTATGGTGACAAAGGAAATATCTTCCGTTCAAAACTGGTAAGAAGCTTTCTGAGAAACTGCTCTGTGTTCTGTTAATTCATCTCACAGAGTTACATCTTTCCCTTCAAGAAGCCTTCGCTAAGGCTGTTCTTGTGGAATTGGCAAAGGGATATTTGGAACCCCATAGAGGGCTACGGTGAAAAAGGAACTATCTTCCGTTCAAAACTGGAAAGAAGCTTTCTGAGAAACTGCTCTGTGTTCTGTTAATTCATCTCACAGAGTTACATCTTTCCCTGCAAGAAGCCTTTCGCTAAGGCTGTTCTTGTGGAATTGGCAAAGGGATATTTGGAAGCCCATAGAGGGCTATGGTGAAAAAGGAAATATCTTCCGTTCAAAACTGGAAAGAAGCTTTCTGAGAAACTGCTCTGTGGTCTGTTAATTCATCTCACAGAGTTACATCTTTCCCTTCAAGAAGCCTTTCGCTAAGGCTGTTCTTGTGGAATTGGCAAAGGGATATTTGGAAGCACATAGAGGGCTATGGTGAAAAGGGAAATATCTTCCGTTCAAAACTGGAAAGAAGCTTTCTGAGAAACTGCTCTGTGTTCTGTTAATTCATCTCACAGAGTTACATCTTTCCCTTCAAGAAGCCTTTCGCTAAGGCTGTTCTTGTGGAATTGGCAAAGGGATATTTGGAAGCCCAAAGAGGGCTATGGTGAAAAAGGAAATATCTTCCGTTCAAAACTGGAAAGAAGCTTTCTGAGAAACTGCTCTGTGTTCTGTTAATTCATCTCACAGAGTTACATCTTTCCCTTCAAGAAGCCTTTCGCTAAGGCTGTTCTTGTGTAATTGGCAAAGGGATATTTGGAAGCCCATAGAGGGCTATGGTGACAAAGGAAATATCTTCCGTTCAAAACTGGAAAGAAGCTTTCTGAGAAACTGCTCTGTGTTCTGTTAATTCATCTCACAGAGTTACATCTTTCCCTTCAAGAAGCCTTTCGCTAAGGCTGTTCTTGTGGAATTGGCAAAGGGATATTTGGAAGCCCATAGAGGGCTATGGTGAAAAAGGAAATATCTTCCGTTCAAAACTGGAAAGAAGCTTTCTGAGAAACTGCTCTGTGTTCTGTTAATTCATCTCACAGAGTTACATCTTTCCCTTCAAGAAGCCTTTCGCTAAGGCTGTTCTTGTGGAATTGGCAAAGGGATATTTGGAAGCCCATAGAGGGCTATGGTGAAAAAGGAAATATCTTCCGTTCAAAACTGGAAAGAGGCTTTCTGAGAAACTGCTCTGTGTTCTGTTAATTCATCTCACAGAGTTACATCTTTCCCTTCAAGAAGCCTTTCGCTAAGGCTGTTCTTGTGGAATTGGCAAAGGGATATTTGGAAGCCCAAAGAGGGCTATGGTGAAAAAGGAAATATCTTCCGTTCAAAACTGGAAAGAAGCTTTCTGAGAAACTGCTCTGTGTTCTGTTAATTCATCTCACAGAGTTACATCTTTCCCTTCAAGAAGCCTTTCGCTAAGGCTGTTCTTGTGGAATTGGCAAAGGGATATTTGGAAGCCCATAGAGGGCTATGGAGAAAAAGGAAATATCTTCCGTTCAAAACTGGAAAGAAGCTTTCTGAGAAACTGCTCTGTGTTCTGTTAATTCATCTCACAGAGTTACATCTTTCCCTTCAAGAAGCCTTTCGCTAAGGCTGTTCTTGTGGAATTGGCAAAGGGATATTTGGAAGCCCATAGAAGGCTATGGTGAAAAAGGAAATATCTTCCGTTCAAAACTGGAAAGAAGCTTTCTGAGAAACTGCTCTGTGTTCTGTTAATTCATCTCACAGAGTTACATCTTTCCCTTCAAGAAGCCTTTCGCTAAGGCTGTTCTTGTGGAATTGGCAAAGGGATATTTGGAAGCACATAGAGGGCTCTGGTGAAAAAGGAAATATCTTCCGTTCAAAACTGGAAAGAAGCTTTCTGAGAAACTGCTCTGTGTTCTGTTAATTCATCTCACAGAGTTACATCTTTCCCTTCAAGAAGCCTTTCGCTAAGGCTGTTCTTGTGGAATTGGCAAAGGGATATTTGGAAGCCCATAGAGGGCTATGGTGAAAAAGGAAATATCTTCCGTTCAAAACTGGAAAGAAGCTTTCTGAGAAACTGCTCTGTGTTCTGTTAATTCATCTCACAGAGTTACATCTTTCCCTTCAAGAAGCCTTTCGCTAAGGCTGTTCTTGTGGAATTGGCAAAGGGATATTTGGAAGCCCATAGAAGGCTATGGTGAAAAAGGAAATATCTTCCGTTCAAAACTGGAAAGAAGCTTTCTGAGAAACTGCTCTGTGTTCTGTTAATTCATCTCACAGAGTTACATCTTTCCCTTCAAGAAGACTTTCGCTAACGCTGTTCTTGGGGAATTGGCAAAGGGATATTTGGAAGCCCATAGAGGGCTATGGTGAAAAAGGAAATATCTTCCGTTCAAAACTGGAAAGAAGCTTTCTGAGAAACTGCTCTGTGTTCTGTTAATTCATCTCACAGAGTTACATCTTTCCCTTCAAGAAGCCTTTCGCTAAGGCTGTTCTTGTGGAATTGGCAAAGGGATATTTGGAAGCCCATAGAGGCCTATGGTGAAAAAGGAAATATCTTCCGTTCAAACCTGGAAAGAAGGTTTCTGAGAAACTGCTCTGTGTTCTGTTAATTCATCTCACAGAGTTACATCTTTCCCTTCAAGAAGCCTTTCGCTAAGGCTGTTCTTCTGGAATTGGCAAAGGGATATTTGGAAGCCCATAGAGGCCTACGGTGAAAAAGGAAATATCTTCCGTTCAAAACTGGAAAGAAGCTTTCTGAGAAACTGCTCTGTGTTCTGTTAATTCATCTCACAGAGTTACATCTTTCCCTTCAAGAAGCCTTTCGCTAAGGCTGATCTTGTGGAATTGGCAAAGGGATATTTGGAAGCCCATAGGGGCCTATGTTGAAAAAGGAAATATCTTCCGTTCAAAACTGGAAAGAAGCTTTCTGAGAAACTGCTCTGTGTTCTGTTAATTCATCTCACAGAGTTACATCTTTCCCTTCAAGAAGCCTTTCGCTAAGGCTGTTCTTGTGGAATTGGCAAAGGGATATTTGGAAGCCCATAGAGGGCTACGGTGAAAAAGGAAATATCTTCCGTTCAAAACTGGAAAGAAGCTTTCTGAGAAACTGCTCTGTGTTCTGTTAATTCATCTGACAGAGTTACATCTTTCCCTTCAAGAAGCCTTTCGCTAAGGCTGTTCTTGTGGAATTGGCAAAGGGATATTTGGAAGCCCATAGAGGGCTATGGTGAAAAAGGAAATATCTTCCGTTCAAAACTGGAAAGAAGCTTTCTGAGAAACTGCTCTGTGTTCTGTTAATTCATCTCACAGAGTTACATCTTTCCCTTCAAGAAGCCTTTCGCTAAGGCTGTTCTTGTGGAATTGGCAAAGGGATATTTGGAAGCCCATAGAGGCCTATGGTGAAAAAGGAAATATCTTCCGTTCAAAACTGGAAAGAAGCTTTCTGAGAAACTGCTCTGTGTTCTGTTAATTCATCTCACAGAGTTACATCTTTCCCTTCAAGAAGCCTTTCGCTAAGGCTGTTCTTGTGTAATTGGCAAAGGGATATTTGGAAGCCCATAGAGGGCTATGGTGAAAAAGGAAATATCTTCCGTTCAAAACTGGAAAGAAGCTTTCTGAGAAACTGCTCTGTGTTCTGTTAATTCATCTCACAGAGTTACATCTTTCCCTTCAAGAAGCCTTTCGCTAAGGCTGTTCTTGTGGAATTGGCAAAGGGATATTTGGAAGCCCATAGAGGGCTATGGAGAAAAAGGAAATATCTTCCGTTCAAAACTGGAAAGAAGCTTTCTGAGAAACTGCTCTGTGTTCTGTTAATTCATCTCACAGAGTTACATCTTTCCCTTCAAGAAGCCTTTCGCTAAGGCTGTTCTTGTGGAATTGGCAAAGGGATATTTGGAAGCCCATAGAAGGCTATGGTGAAAAAGGAAATATCTTCCGTTCAAAACTGGAAAGAAGCTTTCTGAGAAACTGCTCTGTGTTCTGTTAATTCATCTCACAGAGTTACATCTTTCCCTTCAAGAAGCCTTTCGCTAAGGCTGTTCTTGTGGAATTGGCAAAGGGATATTTGGAAGCACATAGAGGGCTATGGTGAAAAAGGAAATATCTTCCGTTCAAAACTGGAAAGAAGCTTTCTGAGAAACTGCTCTGTGTTCTGTTAATTCATCTCACAGAGTTACATCTTTCCCTTCAAGAAGCCTTTCGCTAAGGCTGTTCTTGTGGAATTGGCAAAGGGATATTAGGAAGCCCAAAGAGGGCTATAGTGAAAAAGGAAATATCTTCCGTTCAAAACTGGAAAGAGGCTTTCTGAGAAACTGCTCTGTGTTCTGTTAATTCATCTCACAGAGTTACATCTTTCCCTTCAAGAAGCCTTTCGCTAAGGCTGTTCTTGTGGAATTGGCAAAGGGATATTTTGAAGCCCATAGAGGGCTATGGTGAGAAAGGAAATATCTTCCGTTCAAAACTGGAAAGAAGCTTTCTGAGAAACTGCTCTGTGTTCTGTTAATTCATCTCACAGAGTTACATCTTTCCCTTCAAGAAGCCTTTCGCTAAGGCTGTTCTTGTGGAATTGGCAAAGGGATATTTGGAAGCCCATAGAGGGCTATGGTGAAAAAGGAAATATCTTCCGTTCAAAACTGGAAAGAAGCTTTCTGAGAAACTGCTCTGTGTTCTGTTAATTCATCTCACAGAGTTACATCTTTCCCTTCAAGAAGCCTTTCGCTAAGGCTGTTCTTGTGGAATTGGCAAAGGGATATTTGGAAGCTCATAGAGGGCTACGGTGAAAAATGAAATATCTTCCGTTCAAAACTGGAAAGAAGCTTTCTGAGAAACTGCTCTGTGTTCTGTTAATTCATCTCACAGAGTTACATCTTTCCCTGCAAGAAGCCTTTCGCTAAGTCTGTTCTTGTGTAATTGGCAAAGGGATATTTGGAAGCCCATAGAGGGCTATGGTGAAAAAGGAAATATCTTCCGTTCAAAACTGGAAAGAAGCTTTCTGAAAAACTGCTCTGTGTTCTGTTAATTCATCTCACAGGGTTACATCTTTCCCTTCAAGAAGCCTTTCGCTAAGGCTGTTCTTGTGGAATTGGCAAAGGGATATTTGGAAGCCCATAGAGGGCTATGGTGAAAAAGGAAATATCTTCTGTTCAAAACTGGAAAGAGGCTTTCTGAGAAACTGCTCTGTGTTCTGTTAATTCATCTCACAGAGTTACATCTTTCCCTTCAAGAAGCCTTTCGCTAAGACTGTTCTTGTGGAATTGGCAAAGGGATATTTGGAAGCCCTTAGAGGGCTATGGTGAAAAAGGAAATATCTTCCGTTCAAAACTGGAAAGAAGCTTTCTGAGAAACTGCTCTGTGTTCTGTTAATTCATCTCACAGAGTTACATCTTTCCCTTCAAGAAGCCTTTCGCTAAGGCTGTTCTTGTGGAATTGGCAAAGGGATATTTGGAAGCCCATAGAGGGCTATGGTGAAAAAGGAAATATCTTCCGTTCAAAACTGGAAAGAAGCTTTCTGAGAAACTGCTCTGTGTTCTGTTAATTCATCTCACAGAGTTACATCTTTCCCTTCAAGAAGCCTTTCGCTAAGGCTGTTCTTGTGGAATTGGCAAAGGGATATTTGGAAGCCCATAGAAGGCTATGGTGAAAAAGGAAATATCTTCCGTTCAAAACTGGAAAGAAGCTTTCTGAGAAACTGCTCTGTGTTCTGTTAATTCATCTCACAGAGTTACATCTTTCCCTTCAAGAAGCCTTTCGCTAAGGCTGTTCTTGGGGAATTGGCAAAGGGATATTTGGAAGCCCATAGAGGGCTATGGTGAAAAAGGAAATATCTTCCGTTCAAAACTGGAAAGAAGCTTTCTGAGAAACTGCTCTGTGTTCTGTTAATTCATCTCACAGAGTTACATCTTTCCCTTCAAGAAGCCTTTCGCTAAGGCTGTTCTTGTGGAATTGGCAAAGGGATATTTGGAAGCCCATAGAGGCCTATGGTGAAAAAGGAAATATCTTCCGTTCAAACCTGGAAAGAAGGTTTCTGAGAAACTGCTCTGTGTTCTGTTAATTCATCTCACAGAGTTACATCTTTCCCTTCAAGAAGCCTTTCGCTAAGGCTGTTCTTCTGGAATTGGCAAAGGGATATTTGGAAGCCCATAGAGGCCTACGGTGAAAAAGGAAATATCTTCCGTTCAAAACTGGAAAGAAGCTTTCTGAGAAACTGCTCTGTGTTCTGTTAATTCATCTCACAGAGTTACATCTTTCCCTTCAAGAAGCCTTTCGCTAAGGCTGTTCTTGTGGAATTGGCAAAGGGATATTTGGAAGCCCATAGGGGCCTATGTTGAAAAAGGAAATATCTTCCGTTCAAAACTGGAAAGAAGCTTTCTGAGAAACTGCTCTGTGTTCTGTTAATTCATCTCACAGAGTTACATCTTTCCCTTCAAGAAGCCTTTCGCTAAGGCTGTTCTTGTGGAATTGGCAAAGGGATATTTGGAAGCCCAAAGAGGGCTATGGTGAAAAAGGAAATATCTTCCGTTCAAAACTGGAAAGAAGCTTTCTGAGAAACTGCTCTGTGTTCTGTTAATTCATCTCACAGAGTTACATCTTTCCCTTCAAGAAGCCTTTCGCTAAGGCTGTTCTTGTGTAATTGGCAAAGGGATATTTGGAAGCCCATAGAGGGCTATGGTGACAAAGGAAATATCTTCCGTTCAAAACTGGAAAGAAGCTTTCTGAGAAACTGCTCTGTGTTCTGTTAATTCATCTCACAGAGTTACATCTTTCCCTTCAAGAAGCCTTTCGCTAAGGCTGTTCTTGTGGAATTGGCAAAGGGATATTTGGAAGCCCATAGAGGGCTATGGTGAAAAAGGAAATATCTTCCGTTCAAAACTGGAAAGAAGCTTTCTGAGAAACTGCTCTGTGTTCTGTTAATTCATCTCACAGAGTTACATCTTTCCCTTCAAGAAGCCTTTCGCTAAGGCTGTTCTTGTGGAATTGGCAAAGGGATATTTGGAAGCCCATAGAGGGCTATGGTGAAAAAGGAAATATCTTCCGTTCAAAACTGGAAAGAGGCTTTCTGAGAAACTGCTCTGTGTTCTGTTAATTCATCTCACAGAGTTACATCTTTCCCTTCAAGAAGCCTTTCGCTAAGGCTGTTCTTGTGGAATTGGCAAAGGGATATTTGGAAGCCCAAAGAGGGCTATGGTGAAAAAGGAAATATCTTCCGTTCAAAACTGGAAAGAAGCTTTCTGAGAAACTGCTCTGTGTTCTGTTAATTCATCTCACAGAGTTACATCTTTCCCTTCAAGAAGCCTTTCGCTAAGGCTGTTCTTGTGGAATTGGCAAAGGGATATTTGGAAGCCCATAGAGGGCTATGGAGAAAAAGGAAATATCTTCCGTTCAAAACTGGAAAGAAGCTTTCTGAGAAACTGCTCTGTGTTCTGTTAATTCATCTCACAGAGTTACATCTTTCCCTTCAAGAAGCCTTTCGCTAAGGCTGTTCTTGTGGAATTGGCAAAGGGATATTTGGAAGCCCATAGAAGGCTATGGTGAAAAAGGAAATATCTTCCGTTCAAAACTGGAAAGAAGCTTTCTGAGAAACTGCTCTGTGTTCTGTTAATTCATCTCACAGAGTTACATCTTTCCCTTCAAGAAGCCTTTCGCTAAGGCTGTTCTTGTGGAATTGGCAAAGGGATATTTGGAAGCACATAGAGGGCTCTGGTGAAAAAGGAAATATCTTCCGTTCAAAACTGGAAAGAAGCTTTCTGAGAAACTGCTCTGTGTTCTGTTAATTCATCTCACAGAGTTACATCTTTCCCTTCAAGAAGCCTTTCGCTAAGGCTGTTCTTGTGGAATTGGCAAAGGGATATTTGGAAGCCCATAGAGGGCTATGGTGAAAAAGGAAATATCTTCCGTTCAAAACTGGAAAGAAGCTTTCTGAGAAACTGCTCTGTGTTCTGTTAATTCATCTCACAGAGTTACATCTTTCCCTTCAAGAAGCCTTTCGCTAAGGCTGTTCTTGTGGAATTGGCAAAGGGATATTTGGAAGCCCATAGAAGGCTATGGTGAAAAAGGAAATATCTTCCGTTCAAAACTGGAAAGAAGCTTTCTGAGAAACTGCTCTGTGTTCTGTTAATTCATCTCACAGAGTTACATCTTTCCCTTCAAGAAGACTTTCGCTAACGCTGTTCTTGGGGAATTGGCAAAGGGATATTTGGAAGCCCATAGAGGGCTATGGTGAAAAAGGAAATATCTTCCGTTCAAAACTGGAAAGAAGCTTTCTGAGAAACTGCTCTGTGTTCTGTTAATTCATCTCACAGAGTTACATCTTTCCCTTCAAGAAGCCTTTCGCTAAGGCTGTTCTTGTGGAATTGGCAAAGGGATATTTGGAAGCCCATAGAGGCCTATGGTGAAAAAGGAAATATCTTCCGTTCAAACCTGGAAAGAAGGTTTCTGAGAAACTGCTCTGTGTTCTGTTAATTCATCTCACAGAGTTACATCTTTCCCTTCAAGAAGCCTTTCGCTAAGGCTGTTCTTCTGGAATTGGCAAAGGGATATTTGGAAGCCCATAGAGGCCTACGGTGAAAAAGGAAATATCTTCCGTTCAAAACTGGAAAGAAGCTTTCTGAGAAACTGCTCTGTGTTCTGTTAATTCATCTCACAGAGTTACATCTTTCCCTTCAAGAAGCCTTTCGCTAAGGCTGATCTTGTGGAATTGGCAAAGGGATATTTGGAAGCCCATAGGGGCCTATGTTGAAAAAGGAAATATCTTCCGTTCAAAACTGGAAAGAAGCTTTCTGAGAAACTGCTCTGTGTTCTGTTAATTCATCTCACAGAGTTACATCTTTCCCTTCAAGAAGCCTTTCGCTAAGGCTGTTCTTGTGGAATTGGCAAAGGGATATTTGGAAGCCCATAGAGGGCTACGGTGAAAAAGGAAATATCTTCCGTTCAAAACTGGAAAGAAGCTTTCTGAGAAACTGCTCTGTGTTCTGTTAATTCATCTGACAGAGTTACATCTTTCCCTTCAAGAAGCCTTTCGCTAAGGCTGTTCTTGTGGAATTGGCAAAGGGATATTTGGAAGCCCATAGAGGGCTATGGTGAAAAAGGAAATATCTTCCGTTCAAAACTGGAAAGAAGCTTTCTGAGAAACTGCTCTGTGTTCTGTTAATTCATCTCACAGAGTTACATCTTTCCCTTCAAGAAGCCTTTCGCTAAGGCTGTTCTTGTGGAATTGGCAAAGGGATATTTGGAAGCCCATAGAGGCCTATGGTGAAAAAGGAAATATCTTCCGTTCAAAACTGGAAAGAAGCTTTCTGAGAAACTGCTCTGTGTTCTGTTAATTCATCTCACAGAGTTACATCTTTCCCTTCAAGAAGCCTTTCGCTAAGGCTGTTCTTGTGTAATTGGCAAAGGGATATTTGGAAGCCCATAGAGGGCTATGGTGAAAAAGGAAATATCTTCCGTTCAAAACTGGAAAGAAGCTTTCTGAGAAACTGCTCTGTGTTCTGTTAATTCATCTCACAGAGTTACATCTTTCCCTTCAAGAAGCCTTTCGCTAAGGCTGTTCTTGTGGAATTGGCAAAGGGATATTTGGAAGCCCATAGAGGGCTATGGAGAAAAAGGAAATATCTTCCGTTCAAAACTGGAAAGAAGCTTTCTGAGAAACTGCTCTGTGTTCTGTTAATTCATCTCACAGAGTTACATCTTTCCCTTCAAGAAGCCTTTCGCTAAGGCTGTTCTTGTGGAATTGGCAAAGGGATATTTGGAAGCCCATAGAAGGCTATGGTGAAAAAGGAAATATCTTCCGTTCAAAACTGGAAAGAAGCTTTCTGAGAAACTGCTCTGTGTTCTGTTAATTCATCTCACAGAGTTACATCTTTCCCTTCAAGAAGCCTTTCGCTAAGGCTGTTCTTGTGGAATTGGCAAAGGGATATTTGGAAGCACATAGAGGGCTATGGTGAAAAAGGAAATATCTTCCGTTCAAAACTGGAAAGAAGCTTTCTGAGAAACTGCTCTGTGTTCTGTTAATTCATCTCACAGAGTTACATCTTTCCCTTCAAGAAGCCTTTCGCTAAGGCTGTTCTTGTGGAATTGGCAAAGGGATATTAGGAAGCCCAAAGAGGGCTATAGTGAAAAAGGAAATATCTTCCGTTCAAAACTGGAAAGAGGCTTTCTGAGAAACTGCTCTGTGTTCTGTTAATTCATCTCACAGAGTTACATCTTTCCCTTCAAGAAGCCTTTCGCTAAGGCTGTTCTTGTGGAATTGGCAAAGGGATATTTTGAAGCCCATAGAGGGCTATGGTGAGAAAGGAAATATCTTCCGTTCAAAACTGGAAAGAAGCTTTCTGAGAAACTGCTCTGTGTTCTGTTAATTCATCTCACAGAGTTACATCTTTCCCTTCAAGAAGCCTTTCGCTAAGGCTGTTCTTGTGGAATTGGCAAAGGGATATTTGGAAGCCCATAGAGGGCTATGGTGAAAAAGGAAATATCTTCCGTTCAAAACTGGAAAGAAGCTTTCTGAGAAACTGCTCTGTGTTCTGTTAATTCATCTCACAGAGTTACATCTTTCCCTTCAAGAAGCCTTTCGCTAAGGCTGTTCTTGTGGAATTGGCAAAGGGATATTTGGAAGCTCATAGAGGGCTACGGTGAAAAATGAAATATCTTCCGTTCAAAACTGGAAAGAAGCTTTCTGAGAAACTGCTCTGTGTTCTGTTAATTCATCTCACAGAGTTACATCTTTCCCTGCAAGAAGCCTTTCGCTAAGTCTGTTCTTGTGTAATTGGCAAAGGGATATTTGGAAGCCCATAGAGGGCTATGGTGAAAAAGGAAATATCTTCCGTTCAAAACTGGAAAGAAGCTTTCTGAAAAACTGCTCTGTGTTCTGTTAATTCATCTCACAGGGTTACATCTTTCCCTTCAAGAAGCCTTTCGCTAAGGCTGTTCTTGTGGAATTGGCAAAGGGATATTTGGAAGCCCATAGAGGGCTATGGTGAAAAAGGAAATATCTTCTGTTCAAAACTGGAAAGAGGCTTTCTGAGAAACTGCTCTGTGTTCTGTTAATTCATCTCACAGAGTTACATCTTTCCCTTCAAGAAGCCTTTCGCTAAGACTGTTCTTGTGGAATTGGCAAAGGGATATTTGGAAGCCCTTAGAGGGCTATGGTGAAAAAGGAAATATCTTCCGTTCAAAACTGGAAAGAAGCTTTCTGAGAAACTGCTCTGTGTTCTGTTAATTCATCTCACAGAGTTACATCTTTCCCTTCAAGAAGCCTTTCGCTAAGGCTGTTCTTGTGGAATTGGCAAAGGGATATTTGGAAGCCCATAGAGGGCTATGGTGAAAAAGGAAATATCTTCCGTTCAAAACTGGAAAGAAGCTTTCTGAGAAACTGCTCTGTGTTCTGTTAATTCATCTCACAGAGTTACATCTTTCCCTTCAAGAAGCCTTTCGCTAAGGCTGTTCTTGTGGAATTGGCAAAGGGATATTTGGAAGCCCATAGAAGGCTATGGTGAAAAAGGAAATATCTTCCGTTCAAAACTGGAAAGAAGCTTTCTGAGAAACTGCTCTGTGTTCTGTTAATTCATCTCACAGAGTTACATCTTTCCCTTCAAGAAGCCTTTCGCTAAGGCTGTTCTTGGGGAATTGGCAAAGGGATATTTGGAAGCCCATAGAGGGCTATGGTGAAAAAGGAAATATCTTCCGTTCAAAACTGGAAAGAAGCTTTCTGAGAAACTGCTCTGTGTTCTGTTAATTCATCTCACAGAGTTACATCTTTCCCTTCAAGAAGCCTTTCGCTAAGGCTGTTCTTGTGGAATTGGCAAAGGGATATTTGGAAGCCCATAGAGGCCTATGGTGAAAAAGGAAATATCTTCCGTTCAAACCTGGAAAGAAGGTTTCTGAGAAACTGCTCTGTGTTCTGTTAATTCATCTCACAGAGTTACATCTTTCCCTTCAAGAAGCCTTTCGCTAAGGCTGTTCTTCTGGAATTGGCAAAGGGATATTTGGAAGCCCATAGAGGCCTACGGTGAAAAAGGAAATATCTTCCGTTCAAAACTGGAAAGAAGCTTTCTGAGAAACTGCTCTGTGTTCTGTTAATTCATCTCACAGAGTTACATCTTTCCCTTCAAGAAGCCTTTCGCTAAGGCTGTTCTTGTGGAATTGGCAAAGGGATATTTGGAAGCCCATAGGGGCCTATGTTGAAAAAGGAAATATCTTCCGTTCAAAACTGGAAAGAAGCTTTCTGAGAAACTGCTCTGTGTTCTGTTAATTCATCTCACAGAGTTACATCTTTCCCTTCAAGAAGCCTTTCGCTAAGGCTGTTCTTGTGGAATTGGCAAAGGGATATTTGGAAGCCCATAGAGGGCTACGGTGAAAAAGGAAATATCTTCCGTTCAAAACTGGAAAGAAGCTTTCTGAGAAACTGCTCTGTGTTCTGTTAATTCATCTGACAGAGTTACATCTTTCCCTTCAAGAAGCCTTTCGCTAAGGCTGTTCTTGTGGAATTGGCAAAGGGATATTTGGAAGCCCATAGAGGGCTATGGTGAAAAAGGAAATATCTTCCGTTCAAAACTGGAAAGAAGCTTTCTGAGAAACTGCTCTGTGTTCTGTTAATTCATCTCACAGAGTTACATCTTTCCCTTCAAGAAGCCTTTCGCTAAGGCTGTTCTTGTGGAATTGGCAAAGGGATATTTGGAAGCCCATAGAGGCCTATGGTGAAAAAGGAAATATCTTCCGTTCAAAACTGGAAAGAAGCTTTCTGAGAAACTGCTCTGTGTTCTGTTAATTCATCTCACAGAGTTACATCTTTCCCTTCAAGAAGCCTTTCGCTAAGGCTGTTCTTGTGGAATTGGCAAAGGGATATTTGGAAGCCCATAGAGGGCTATGGTGAAAAAGGAAATATCTTCCGTTCAAAACTGGAAAGAAGCTTTCTGAGAAACTGCTCTGTGTTCTGTTAATTCATCTCACAGAGTTACATATTTCCCTTCAAGAAGCCTTTCGCTAAGGCTGTTCTTGTGGAATTGGCAAAGGGATATTTGGAAGCCCATAGAGGGCTATGGAGAAAAAGGAAATATCTTCCGTTCAAAACTGGAAAGAAGCTTTCTGAGAAACTGCTCTGTGTTCTGTTAATTCATCTCACCGAGTTACCTCTTTCCCTTCAAGAAGCCTTTCGCTAAGGCTGTTCTTGTGGAATTGGCAAAGGGATATTTGGAAGCCCATAGAGGGCTCCGGTGAAAAAGGAAATATCTTCCGTTCAAAACTGGAAAGAAGCTTTCTGAGAAACTGCTCTGTGTTCTGTTAATTCATCTCACAGAGTTACATCTTTCCCTTCAAGAAGCCTTTCGCTAAGGCTGTTCTTGTGGAATTGGCAAAGGGATATTTGGAAGCCCATAGAGGGCTATGGTGAAAAAGGAAATATCTTCCGTTCAAAACTGGAAAGAAGCTTTCTGAGAAACTGCTCTGTGTTCTGTTAATTCATCTCACAGAGTTACATCTTTCCCTTCAAGAAGCCTTTCGCTAAGGCTGTTCTTGTGGAATTGGCAAAGGGATATTTGGAAGGCCATAGAGGGCTATGGTGAAAAAGGAAATATCTTCCGTTCAAAACTGGAAAGAAGCTTTCTGAGAAACTGCTCTGTGTTCTGTTAATTAATCTCACAGAGTTACATCTTTCCCTTCAAGAAGCCTTTCGCTAAGGCTGTTCTTGTGGAATTGGCAAAGGGATATTTGGAAACCCATAGAGGCCTATGGTGAAAAAGGAAATATCTTCCGTTCAAAACTGGAAAGAAGCTTTCTGAGCAACTGCTCTGTGTTCTGTTAATTCATCTCACAGAGTTACATCTTTCCCTTCAAGAAGC
The DNA here is from genome assembly GCF_047675955.1 of Chlorocebus sabaeus. Classification (NCBI taxonomy): domain Eukaryota; kingdom Metazoa; phylum Chordata; class Mammalia; order Primates; family Cercopithecidae; genus Chlorocebus; species Chlorocebus sabaeus. The sequence goes on from NW_027328225.1 coordinate 523,649, forward strand.
CTTTCGCTAAGGCTGTTCTTGTGGAATTGGCAAAGGGATATTTGGAAGCCCATAGAGGCCTATGGTGAAAAAGGAAATATCTTCCGTTCAAAACTGGAAAGAAGCTTTCTGAGAAACTGCTCTGTGTTCTGTTAATTCATCTCACAGAGTTACATCTTTCCCTTCAAGAAGCCTTTCGCTAAGGCTGTTCTTGTGGAATTGGCAAAGGGATATTTGGAAGCCCATAGAGGCCTATGGTGAAAAAGGAAATATCTTCCGTTCAAAACTGGAAAGAAGCTTTCTGAGAAACTGCTCTGTGTTCTGTTAATTCATCTCACAGAGTTACATCTTTCCCTTCAAGAAGCCTTTCGCTAAGGCTGTTCTTGTGTAATTGGCAAAGGGATATTTGGAAGGCCATAGAGGGCTATGGTGAAAAAGGAAATACCTTCCGTTCAAAACTGGAAAGAAGCTTTCTGAGAAACTGCTCTGTGTTCTGTTAATTAATCTCACAGAGTTACACCTTTCCCTTCAAGAAGCCTTTCGCTAAGGCTGTTCTTGTGGAATTGGCAAAGGGATATTTGGAAACCCATAGAGGCCTATGGTGAAAAAGGAAATATCTTCCGTTCAAAACTGGAAAGAAGGTTTCTGAGAAACAGCTCTGTGTTCTGTTAATTCATCTCACAGAGTTACATCTTTCCCTTCAAGAAGCCTTTCGCTAAGGCTGTTCTTCTGGAATTGGCAAAGGGATATTTGGAAGCCCATAGAGGCCTATGGTGAAAAAGGAAATATCTTCCGTTCAAAACTGGAAAGAAGCTTTCTGAGAAACTGCTCTGTGTTCTGTTAATTCATCTCACAGAGTTACATCTTTCCCTTCAAGAAGCCTTTCGCTAAGGCTGTTCTTGTGGAATTGGCAAAGGGATATTTGGAAGCCCATAGAGGCCTATGTTGAAAAAGGAAATATCTTCCGTTCAAAACTGGAAAGAAGCTTTCTGAGAAACTGCTCTGTGTTCTGTTAATTCATCTCACAGAGTTACATCTTTCCCTTCAAGAAGCCTTTCGCTAAGGCTGTTCTTGTGGAATTGGCAAAGGGATATTTGGAAGCCCATAGAGGGCTATGGTGAAAAAGGAAATATCTTCCGTTCAAAACTGGAAAGAAGCTTTCTGAGAAACTGCTCTGTGTTCTGTTAATTCATCTCACAGAGTTACATCTTTCCCTTCCAGAAGCCTTTCGCTAAGGCTGTTCTTGTGGAATTGGCAAAGGGATATTTGGAAGCCCATAGAGGCCTATGGTGAAAAAGGAAATATCTTCCGTTCAAAACTGGAAAGAAGCTTTCTGAGAAACTGCTCTGTGTTCTGTTAATTCATCTCACAGAGTTACATCTTTCCCTTCAAGAAGCCTTTCGCTAAGGCTGTTCTTGTGGAATTGGCAAAGGGATATTTGGAAGCCCATAGAGGGCTATGGAGAAAAAGGAAATATCTTCCGTTCAAAACTGGAAAGAAGCTTTCTGAGAAACTGCTCTGTGTTCTGTTAATTCATCTCACCGAGTTACCTCTTTCCCTTCAAGAAGCCTTTCGCTAAGGCTGTTCTTGTGGAATTGGCAAAGGGATATTTGGAAGCCCATAGAGGGCTACGGTGAAAAAGGAAATATCTTCCGTTCAAAACTGGAAAGAAGCTTTCTGAGAAACTGCTCTGTGTTCTGTTAATTCATCTCACAGAGTTACATCTTTCCCTTCAAGAAGCCTTTCGCTAAGGCTGTTCTTGTGGAATTGGCAAAGGGATATTTGGAAGCCCATAGAGGGCTATGGTGAAAAAGGAAATATCTTCCGTTCAAAACTGGAAAGAAGCTTTCTGAGAAACTGCTCTGTGTTCTGTTAATTCATGTCACAGAGTTACATCTTTCCCTTCAAGAAGCCTTTCGCTAAGGCTGTTCTTGTGGAATTGGCAAAGGGATATTTGGAAGCCCATAGAAGGCTATGGTGAAAAAGGAAATATCTTCCGTTCAAAACTGGAAAGAAGCTTTCTGAGAAACTGCTCTGTGTTCTGTTAATTCATCTCACAGAGTTACATCTTTCCCTTCAAGAAGCCTTTCGCTAAGCCTGTTCTTGGGGAATTGGCAAAGGGATATTTGGAAGCCCATAGAGGGCTATGGTGAAAAAGGAAATACCTTCCGTTCAAAACTGGAAAGAAGCTTTCTGAGAAACTGCTCTGTGTTCTGTTAATTCATCTCACAGAGTTACATCTTTCCCTTCAAGAAGCCTTTCGCTAAGGCTGTTCTTGTGGAATTGGCAAAGGGATATTTGGAAGCCCATAGAGGCCTATGGTGAAAAAGGAAATATCTTCCGTTCAAAACTGGAAAGAAGGTTTCTGAGAAACTGCTCTGTGTTCTGTTAATTCATCTCACAGAGTTACATCTTTCCCTTCAAGAAGCCTTTCGCTAAGGCTGTTCTTCTGGAATTGGCAAAGGGATATTTGGAAGCCCATAGAGGCCTACGGTGAAAAAGGAAATATCTTCCGTTCAAAACTGGAAAGAAGCTTTCTGAGAAACTGCTCTGTGTTCTGTTAATTCATCTCACAGAGTTACATCTTTCCCTTCAAGAAGCCTTTCGCTAAGGCTGTTCTTGTGGAATTGGCAAAGGGATATTTGGAAGCCCATAGGGGCCTATGTTGAAAAAGGAAATATCTTCCGTTCAAAACTGGAAAGAGGCTTTTTGAGAAACTGCTCTGTGTTCTGTTAATTCATCTCACAGAGTTACATCTTTCCCTTCAAGAAGCCTTTCGCTAAGGCTGTTCTTGTGGAATTGGCAAAGGGATATTTGGAAGCCCATAGAGGGCTACGGTGAAAAAGGAAATATCTTCCGTTCAAAACTGGAAAGAAGCTTTCTGAGAAACTGCTCTGTGTTCTGTTAATTCATCTCACAGAGTTACATCTTTCCCTTCAAGAAGCCTTTCGCTAAGGCTGTTCTTGTGGAATTGGCAAAGGGATATTTGGAAGCCCATAGAGGGCTATGGTGAAAAAGGAAATATCTTCCGTTCAAAACTGGAAAGAAGCTTTCTGAGAAACTGCTCTGTGTTCTGTTAATTCATCTCACAGAGTTACATCTTTCCCTTCAAGAAGCCTTTCGCTAAGGCTGTTCTTGTGGAATTGGCAAAGGGATATTTGGAAGCCCATAGAGGCCTATGGTGAAAAAGGAAATATCTTCCGTTCAAAACTGGAAAGAAGCTTTCTGAGAAACTGCTCTGTGTTCTGTTAATTCATCTCACAGAGTTACATCTTTCCCTTCAAGAAGCCTTTCGCTAAGGCTGTTCTTGTGGAATTGGCAAAGGGATATTTGGAAGGCCATAGAGGGCTATGTTGAAAAAGGAAATACCTTCCGTTCAAAACTGGAAAGAAGCTTTCTGAGAAACTGCTCTGTGTTCTGTTAATTCATCTCACAGAGTTACACCTTTCCCTTCAAGAAGCCTTTCGCTAAGGCTGTTCTTGTGGAATTGGCAAAGGGATATTTGGAAGCCCATAGAGGCCTATGGTGAAAAAGGAAATATCTTCCGTTCAAAACTGGAAAGAAGCTTTCTGAGAAACTGCTCTGTGTTCTGTTAATTCATCTCACAGAGTTACATCTTTCCCTTCAAGAAGCCTTTCGCTAAGGCTGTTCTTGTGTAATTGGCAAAGGGATATTTGGAAGGCCATAGAGGGCTATGGTGAAAAAGGAAATACCTTCCGTTCAAAACTGGAAAGAAGCTTTCTGAGAAACTGCTCTGTGTTCTGTTAATTCATCTCACAGAGTTACATCTTTCCCTTCAAGAAGCCTTTCGCTAAGGCTGTTCTTGTGGAATTGGCAAAGGGATATTTGGAAGCCCATAGAAGGCTATGGTGAAAAAGGAAATATCTTCCGTTCAAAACTGGAAAGAAGCTTTCTGAGAAACTGCTCTGTGTTCTGTTAATTCATCTCACAGAGTTACATCTTTCCCTTCAAGAAGCCTTTCGCTAAGCCTGTTCTTGGGGAATTGGCAAAGGGATATTTGGAAGCCCATAGAGGGCTATGGTGAAAAAGGAAATACCTTCCGTTCAAAACTGGAAAGAAGCTTTCTGAGAAACTGCTCTGTGTTCTGTTAATTCATCTCACAGAGTTACATCTTTCCCTTCAAGAAGCCTTTCGCTAAGGCTGTTCTTGTGGAATTGGCAAAGGGATATTTGGAAGCCCATAGAGGCCTATGGTGAAAAAGGAAATATCTTCCGTTCAAAACTGGAAAGAAGGTTTCTGAGAAACTGCTCTGTGTTCTGTTAATTCATCTCACAGAGTTACATCTTTCCCTTCAAGAAGCCTTTCGCTAAGGCTGTTCTTCTGGAATTGGCAAAGGGATATTTGGAAGCCCATAGAGGCCTACGGTGAAAAAGGAAATATCTTCCGTTCAAAACTGGAAAGAAGCTTTCTGAGAAACTGCTCTGTGTTCTGTTAATTCATCTCACAGAGTTACATCTTTCCCTTCAAGAAGCCTTTCGCTAAGGCTGTTCTTGTGGAATTGGCAAAGGGATATTTGGAAGCCCATAGGGGCCTATGTTGAAAAAGGAAATATCTTCCGTTCAAAACTGGAAAGAGGCTTTTTGAGAAAGTGCTCTGTGTTCTGTTAATTCATCTCACAGAGTTACATCTTTCCCTTCAAGAAGCCTTTCGCTAAGGCTGTTCTTGTGGAATTGGCAAAGGGATATTTGGAAGCCCATAGAGGGCTACGGTGAAAAAGGAAATATCTTCCGTTCAAAACTGGAAAGAAGCTTTCTGAGAAACTGCTCTGTGTTCTGTTAATTCATCTCACAGAGTTACATCTTTCCCTTCAAGAAGCCTTTCGCTAAGTCTGTTCTTGTGGAATTGGCAAAGGGATATTTGGAAGCCCATAGAGGGCTATGGTGAAAAAGGAAATATCTTCCGTTCAAAACTGGAAAGAAGCTTTCTGAGAAACTGCTCTGTGTTCTGTTAATTCATCTCACAGAGTTACATCTTTCCCTTCAAGAAGCCTTTCGCTAAGGCTGTTCTTGTGGAATTGGCAAAGGGATATTTGGAAGCCCATAGAGGCCTATGGTGAAAAAGGAAATATCTTCCGTTCAAAACTGGAAAGAAGCTTTCTGAGAAACTGCTCTGTGTTCTGTTAATTCATCTCACAGAGTTACATCTTTCCCTTCAAGAAGCCTTTCGCTAAGGCTGTTCTTGTGGAATTGGCAAAGGGATATTTGGAAGGCCATAGAGGGCTATGTTGAAAAAGGAAATACCTTCCGTTCAAAACTGGAAAGAAGCTTTCTGAGAAACTGCTCTGTGTTCTGTTAATTAATCTCACAGAGTTACACCTTTCCCTTCAAGAAGCCTTTCGCTAAGGCTGTTGTTGTGGAATTGGCAAAGGGATATTTGGAAGCCCATAGAGGCCTATGGTGAAAAAGGAAATATCTTCCGTTCAAAACTGGAAAGAAGCTTTCTGAGAAACTGCTCTGTGTTCTGTTAATTCATCTCACAGAGTTACATCTTTCCCTTCAAGAAGCCTTTCGCTAAGGCTGTTCTTGTGTAATTGGCAAAGGGATATTTGGAAGGCCATAGAGGGCTATGGTGAAAAAGGAAATACCTTCCGTTCAAAACTGGAAAGAAGCTTTCTGAGAAACTGCTCTGTGTTCTGTTAATTAATCTCACAGAGTTACACCTTTCCCTTCAAGAAGCCTTTCGCTAAGGCTGTTCTTGTGGAATTGGCAAAGGGATATTTGGAAACCCATAGAGGGCTATGGTGAAAAAGGAAATATCTTCCGTTCAAAACTGGAAAGAAGGTTTCTGAGAAACAGCTCTGTGTTCTGTTAATTCATCTCACAGAGTTACATCTTTCCCTTCAAGAAACCTTTCGCTAAGGCTGTTCTTCTGGAATTGGCAAAGGGATATTTGGAAGCCCATAGAGGCCTATGGTGAAAAAGGAAATATCTTCCGTGCAAAACTGGAAAGAAGCTTTCTGAGAAACTGCTCTGTGTTCTGTTAATTCATCTCACAGAGTTACATCTTTCCCTTCAAGAAGCCTTTCGCTAAGGCTGTTCTTGTGGAATTGGCAAAGGGATATTTGGAAGCCCATAGAGGCCTATGTTGAAAAAGGAAATATCTTCCGTTCAAAACTGGAAAGAAGCTTTCTGAGAAACTGCTCTGTGTTCTGTTAATTCATCTCACAGAGTTACATCTTTCCCTTCAAGAAGCCTTTCGCTAAGGCTGTTCTTGTGGAATTGGCAAAGGGATATTTGGAAGCCCATAGAGGGCTATGGTGAAAAAGGAAATATCTTCCGTTCAAAACTGGAAAGAAGCTTTCTGAGAAACTGCTCTGTGTTCTGTTAATTCATCTCACAGAGTTACATCTTTCCCTTCCAGAAGCCTTTCGCTAAGGCTGTTCTTGTGGAATTGGCAAAGGGATATTTGGAAGCCCATAGAGGCCTATGGTGAAAAAGGAAATATCTTCCGTTCAAAACTGGAAAGAAGCTTTCTGAGAAACTGCTCTGTGTTCTGTTAATTCATCTCACAGAGTTACATCTTTCCCTTCAAGAAGCCTTTCGCTAAGGCTGTTCTTGTGGAATTGGCAAAGGGATATTTGGAAGCCCATAGAGGGCTATGGAGAAAAAGGAAATATCTTCCGTTCAAAACTGGAAAGAAGCTTTCTGAGAAACTGCTCTGTGTTCTGTTAATTCATCTCACCGAGTTACCTCTTTCCCTTCAAGAAGCCTTTCGCTAAGGCTGTTCTTGTGGAATTGGCAAAGGGATATTTGGAAGCCCATTGAGGGCTACGGTGAAAAAGGAAATATCTTCCGTTCAAAACTGGAAAGAAGCTTTCTGAGAAACTGCTCTGTGTTCTGTTAATTCATCTCACAGAGTTACATCTTTCCCTTCAAGAAGCCTTTCGCTAAGGCTGTTCTTGTGGAATTGGCAAAGGGATATTTGGAAGCCCATAGAGGGCTATGGTGAAAAAGGAAATATCTTCCGTTCAAAACTGGAAAGAAGCTTTCTGAGAAACTGCTCTGTGTTCTGTTAATTCATCTCACAGAGTTACATCTTTCCCTTCAAGAAGCCTTTCGCTAAGGCTGTTCTTGTGGAATTGGCAAAGGGATATTTGGAAGCCCATAGAGGCCTATGGTGAAAAAGGAAATATCTTCCGTTCAAAACTGGAAAGAAGCTTTCTGAGAAACTGCTCTGTGTTCTGTTAATTCATCTCACAGAGTTACATATTTCCCTTCAAGAAGCCTTTCGCTAAGGCTGTTCTTGTGTAATTGGCAAAGGGATATTTGGAAGGCCATAGAGGGCTATGTTGAAAAAGGAAATACCTTCCGTTCAAAACTGGAAAGAAGCTTTCTGAGAAACTGCTCTGTGTTCTGTTAATTAATCTCACAGAGTTACACCTTTCTCTTCAAGAAGCCTTTCGCTAAGGCTGTTCTTGTGGAATTGGCAAAGGGATATTTGGAAGCCCATAGAGGCCTATGGTGAAAAAGGAAATATCTTCCGTTCAAAACTGGAAAGAAGCTTTCTGAGAAACTGCTCTGTGTTCTGTTAATTCATCTCACAGAGTTACATCTTTCCCTTCAAGAAGCCTTTCGCTAAGGCTGTTCTTGTGTAATTGGCAAAGGGATATTTGGAAGGCCATAGAGGGCTATGGTGAAAAAGGAAATACCTTCCGTTCAAAACTGGAAAGAAGCTTTCTGAGAAACTGCTCTGTGTTCTGTTAATTCATCTCACAGAGTTACATCTTTCCCTTCAAGAAGCCTTTCGCTAAGGCTGTTCTTGTGGAATTGGCAAAGGGATATTTGGAAGCCCATAGAAGGCTATGGTGAAAAAGGAAATATCTTCCGTTCAAAACTGGAAAGAAGGTTTCTGAGAAACTGCTCTGTGTTCTGTTAATTCATCTCACAGAGTTACATCTTTCCCTTCAAGAAGCCTTTCGCTAAGCCTGTTCTTGGGGAATTGGCAAAGGGATATTTGGAAGCCCATAGAGGGCTATGGTGAAAAAGGAAATACCTTCCGTTCAAAACTGGAAAGAAGCTTTCTGAGAAACTGCTCTGTGTTCTGTTAATTCATCTCACAGAGTTACATCTTTCCCTTCAAGAAGCCTTTCGCTAAGGCTGTTCTTGTGGAATTGGCAAAGGGATATTTGGAAGCCCATAGAGGCCTATGGTGAAAAAGGAAATATCTTCCGTTCAAAACTGGAAAGAAGGTTTCTGAGAAACTGCTCTGTGTTCTGTTAATTCATCTCACAGAGTTACATCTTTCCCTTCAAGAAGCCTTTCGCTAAGGCTGTTCTTTTGGAATTGGCAAAGGGATATTTGGAAGCCCATAGAGGCCTACGGTGAAAAAGGAAATATCTTCCGTTCAAAACTGGAAAGAAGCTTTCTGAGAAACTGCTCTGTGTTCTGTTAATTCATCTCACAGAGTTACATCTTTCCCTTCAAGAAGCCTTTCGCTAAGGCTGTTCTTGTGGAATTGGCAAAGGGATATTTGGAAGCCCATAGGGGCCTATGTTGAAAAAGGAAATATCTTCCGTTCAAAACTGGAAAGAGGCTTTTTGAGAAACTGCTCTGTGTTCTGTTAATTCATCTCACAGAGTTACATCTTTCCCTTCAAGAAGCCTTTCGCTAAGGCTGTTCTTGTGGAATTGGCAAAGGGATATTTGGAAGCCCATAGAGGGCTACGGTGAAAAAGGAAATATCTTCCGTTCAAAACTGGAAAGAAGCTTTCTGAGAAACTGCTCTGTGTTCTGTTAATTCATCTCACAGAGTTACATCTTTCCCTTCAAGAAGCCTTTCGCTAAGTCTGTTCTTGTGGAATTGGCAAAGGGATATTTGGAAGCCCATAGAGGGCTATGGTGAAAAAGGAAATATCTTCCGTTCAAAACTGGAAAGAAGCTTTCTGAGAAACTGCTCTGTGTTCTGTTAATTCATCTCACAGAGTTACATCTTTCCCTTCAAGAAGCCTTTCGCTAAGGCTGTTCTTGTGGAATTGGCAAAGGGATATTTGGAAGCCCATAGAGGCCTATGGTGAAAAAGGAAATATCTTCCGTTCAAAACTGGAAAGAAGCTTTCTGAGAAACTGCTCTGTGTTCTGTTAATTCATCTCACAGAGTTACATCTTTCCCTTCAAGAAGCCTTTCGCTAAGGCTGTTCTTGTGGAATTGGCAAAGGGATATTTGGAAGGCCATAGAGGGCTATGTTGAAAAAGGAAATACCTTCCGTTCAAAACTGGAAAGAAGCTTTCTGAGAAACTGCTCTGTGTTCTGTTAATTAATCTCACAGAGTTACACCTTTCCCTTCAAGAAGCCTTTCGCTAAGGCTGTTCTTGTGGAATTGGCAAAGGGATATTTGGAAGCCCATAGAGGCCTATGGTGAAAAAGGAAATATCTTCCGTTCAAAACTGGAAAGAAGCTTTCTGAGAAACTGCTCTGTGTTCTGTTAATTCATCTCACAGAGTTACATCTTTCCCTTCAAGAAGCCTTTCGCTAAGGCTGTTCTTGTGTAATTGGCAAAGGGATATTTGGAAGGCCATAGAGGGCTATGGTGAAAAAGGAAATACCTTCCGTTCAAAACTGGAAAGAAGCTTTCTGAGAAACTGCTCTGTGTTCTGTTAATTAATCTCACAGAGTTACATCTTTCCCTTCAAGAAGCCTTTCGCTAAGGCTGTTCTTGTGGAATTGGCAAAGGGATATTTGGAAACCCATAGAGGGCTATGGTGAAAAAGGAAATATCTTCCGTTCAAAACTGGAAAGAAGGTTTCTGAGAAACAGCTCTGTGTTCTGTTAATTCATCTCACAGAGTTTCATCTTTCCCTTCAAGAAACCTTTCGCTAAGGCTGTTCTTCTGGAATTGGCAAAGGGATATTTGGAAGCCCATAGAGGCCTATGGTGAAAAAGGAAATATCTTCCGTGCAAAACTGGAAAGAAGCTTTCTGAGAAACTGCTCTGTGTTCTGTTAATTCATCTCACAGAGTTACATCTTTCCCTTCAAGAAGCCTTTCGCTAAGGCTGTTCTTGTGGAATTGGCAAAGGGATATTTGGAAGCCCATAGAGGCCTATGTTGAAAAAGGAAATATCTTCCGTTCAAAACTGGAAAGAAGCTTTCTGAGAAACTGCTCTGTGTTCTGTTAATTCATCTCACAGAGTTACATCTTTCCCTTCAAGAAGCCTTTCGCTAAGGCTGTTCTTGTGGAATTGGCAAAGGGATATTTGGAAGCCCATAGAGGGCTATGGTGAAAAAGGAAATATCTTCCGTTCAAAACTGGAAAGAAGCTTTCTGAGAAACTGCTCTGTGTTCTGTTAATTCATCTCACAGAGTTACATCTTTCCCTTCCAGAAGCCTTTCGCTAAGGCTGTTCTTGTGGAATTGGCAAAGGGATATTTGGAAGCCCATAGAGGCCTATGGTGAAAAAGGAAATATCTTCCGTTCAAAACTGGAAAGAAGCTTTCTGAGAAACTGCTCTGTGTTCTGTTAATTCATCTCACAGAGTTACATCTTTCCCTTCAAGAAGCCTTTCGCTAAGGCTGTTCTTGTGGAATTGGCAAAGGGATATTTGGAAGCCCATAGAGGGCTATGGAGAAAAAGGAAATATCTTCCGTTCAAAACTGGAAAGAAGCTTTCTGAGAAACTGCTCTGTGTTCTGTTAATTCATCTCACCGAGTTACCTCTTTCCCTTCAAGAAGCCTTTCGCTAAGGCTGTTCTTGTGGAATTGGCAAAGGGATATTTGGAAGCCCATTGAGGGCTACGGTGAAAAAGGAAATATCTTCCGTTCAAAACTGGAAAGAAGCTTTCTGAGAAACTGCTCTGTGTTCTGTTAATTCATCTCACAGAGTTACATCTTTCCCTTCAAGAAGCCTTTCGCTAAGGCTGTTCTTGTGGAATTGGCAAAGGGATATTTGGAAGCCCATAGAGGGCTATGGTGAAAAAGGAAATATCTTCCGTTCAAAACTGGAAAGAAGCTTTCTGAGAAACTGCTCTGTGTTCTGTTAATTCATCTCACAGAGTTACATCTTTCCCTTCAAGAAGCCTTTCGCTAAGGCTGTTCTTGTGGAATTGGCAAAGGGATATTTGGAAGCCCATAGAAGGCTATGGTGAAAAAGGAAATATCTTCCGTTCAAAACTGGAAAGAAGCTTTCTGAGAAACTGCTCTGTGTTCTGTTAATTCATCTCACAGAGTTACATCTTTCCCTTCAAGAAGCCTTTCGCTAAGCCTGTTCTTGGGGAATTTGCAAAGGGATATTTGGAAGCCCATAGAGGGCTATGGTGAAAAAGGAAATACCTTCCGTTCAAAACTGGAAAGAAGCTTTCTGAGAAACTGCTCTGTGTTCTGTTAATTCATCTCACAGAGTTACATCTTTCCCTTCAAGAAGCCTTTCGCTAAGGCTGTTCTTGTGGAATTGGCAAAGGGATATTTGGAAGCCCATAGAGGCCTATGGTGAAAAAGGAAATATCTTCCGTTCAAAACTGGAAAGAAGGTTTCTGAGAAACTGCTCTGTGTTCTGTTAATTCATCTCACAGAGTTACATCTTTCCCTTCAAGAAGCCTTTCGCTAAGGCTGTTCTTCTGGAATTGGCAAAGGGATTTGGAAGCCCATAGAGGCCTACGGTGAAAAAGGAAATATCTTCCGTTCAAAACTGGAAAGAAGCTTTCTGAGAAACTGCTCTGTGTTCTGTTAATTCATCTCACAGAGTTACATCTTTCCCTTCAAGAAGCCTTTCGCTAAGGCTGTTCTTGTGGAATTGGCAAAGGGATATTTGGAAGCCCATAGGGGCCTATGTTGAAAAAGGAAATATCTTCCGTTCAAAACTGGAAAGAGGCTTTTTGAGAAACTGCTCTGTGTTCTGTTAATTCATCTCACAGAGTTACATCTTTCCCTTCAAGAAGCCTTTCGCTAAGGCTGTTCTTGTGGAATTGGCAAAGGGATATTTGGAAGCCCATAGAGGGCTACGGTGAAAAAGGAAATATCTTCCGTTCAAAACTGGAAAGAAGCTTTCTGAGAAACTGCTCTGTGTTCTGTTAATTCATCTCACAGAGTTACATCTTTCCCTTCAAGAAGCCTTTCGCTAAGGCTGTTCTTGTGGAATTGGCAAAGGGATATTTGGAAGCCCATAGAGGGCTATGGTGAAAAAGGAAATATCTTCCGTTCAAAACTGGAAAGAAGCTTTCTGAGAAACTGCTCTGTGTTCTGTTAATTCATCTCACAGAGTTACATCTTTCCCTTCAAGAAGCCTTTCGCTAAGGCTGTTCTTGTGGAATTGGCAAAGGGATATTTGGAAGCCCATAGAGGCCTATGGTGAAAAAGGAAATATCTTCCGTTCAAAACTGGAAAGAAGCTTTCTGAGAAACTGCTCTGTGTTCTGTTAATTCATCTCACAGAGTTACATCTTTCCCTTCAAGAAGCCTTTCGCTAAGGCTGTACTTGTGTAATTGGCAAAGGGATATTTGGAAGGCCATAGAGGGCTATGGTGAAAAAGGAAATATCTTCCGTTCAAAAATGGAAAGAAGCTTTCTGAGAAACTGCTCTGTGTTCTGTTAATTAATCTCACAGAGTTACATCTTTCCCTTCAAGAAGCCTTTCGCTAAGGCTGTTCTTGTGGAATTGGCAAAGGGATATTTGGAAACCCATAGAGGCCTATGGTGAAAAAGGAAATATCTTCCGTTCAAAACTGGAAAGAAGCTTTCTGAGCAACTGCTCTGTGTTCTGTTAATTCATCTCACAGAGTTACATCTTTCCCTTCAAGAAGCCTTTCGCTAAGGCTGTTCTTGTGGAATTGGCAAAGGGATATTTGGAAGCCCATAGAGGCCTATGGTGAAAAAGGAAATATCTTCCGTTCAAAACTGGAAAGAAGCTTTCTGAGAAACTGCTCTGTGTTCTGTTAATTCATCTCACAGAGTTACATCTTTCCCTTCAAGAAGCCTTTCGCTAAGGCTGTTCTTGTGGAATTGGCAAAGGGATATTTGGAAGCCCATAGAGGCCTATGGTGAAAAAGGAAATATCTTCCGTTCAAAACTGGAAAGAAGCTTTCTGAGAAACTGCTCTGTGTTCTGTTAATTCATCTCACAGAGTTACATCTTTCCCTTCAAGAAGCCTTTCGCTAAGGCTGTTCTTGTGTAATTGGCAAAGGGATATTTGGAAGGCCATAGAGGGCTATGGTGAAAAAGGAAATACCTTCCGTTCAAAACTGGAAAGAAGCTTTCTGAGAAACTGCTCTGTGTTCTGTTAATTAATCTCACAGAGTTACACCTTTCCCTTCAAGAAGCCTTTCGCTAAGGCTGTTCTTGTGGAATTGGCAAAGGGATATTTGGAAACCCATAGAGGCCTATGGTGAAAAAGGAAATATCTTCCGTTCAAAACTGGAAAGAAGGTTTCTGAGAAACAGCTCTGTGTTCTGTTAATTCATCTCACAGAGTTACATCTTTCCCTTCAAGAAACCTTTCGCTAAGGCTGTTCTTCTGGAATTGGCAAAGGGATATTTGGAAGCCCATAGAGGCCTATGGTGAAAAAGGAAATATCTTCCGTTCAAAACTGGAAAGAAGCTTTCTGAGAAACTGCTCTGTGTTCTGTTAATTCATCTCACAGAGTTACATCTTTCCCTTCAAGAAGCCTTTCGCTAAGGCTGTTCTTGTGGAATTCTCAAAGGGATATTTGGAAGCCCATAGAGGCCTATGTTGAAAAAGGAAATATCTTCCGTTCAAAACTGGAAAGAAGCTTTCTGAGAAACTGCTCTGTGTTCTGTTAATTCATCTCACAGAGTTACATCTTTCCCTTCAAGAAGCCTTTCGCTAAGGCTGTTCTTGTGGAATTGGCAAAGGGATATTTGGAAGCCCATAGAGGGCTATGGTGAAAAAGGAAATATCTTCCGTTCAAAACTGGAAAGAAGCTTTCTGAGAAACTGCTCTGTGTTCTGTTAATTCATCTCACAGAGTTACATCTTTCCCTTCCAGAAGCCTTTCGCTAAGGCTGTTCTTGTGGAATTGGCAAAGGGATATTTGGAAGCCCATAGAGGCCTATGGGGAAAAAGGAAATATCTTCCGTTCAAAAGTGGAAAGAAGCTTTCTGAGAAACTGCTCTGTGTTCTGTTAATTCATCTCACAGAGTTACATCTTTCTCTTCAAGAAGCCTTTCGCTAAGGCTGTTCTTGTGGAATTGGCAAAGGGATATTTGGAAGCCCATAGAGGGCTATGGAGAAAAAGGAAATATCTTCCGTTCAAAACTGGAAAGAAGCTTTCTGAGAAACTGCTCTGTGTTCTGTTAATTCATCTCACCGAGTTACCTCTTTCCCTTCAAGAAGCCTTTCGCTAAGGCTGTTCTTGTGGAATTGGCAAAGGGATATTTGGAAGCCCATAGAGGGCTACGGTGAAAAAGGAAATATCTTTCGTTCAAAACTGGAAAGAAGCTTTCTGAGAAACTGCTCTGTGTTCTGTTAATTCATCTCACAGAGTTACATCTTTCCCTTCCAGAAGCCTTTCGCTAAGGCTGTTCTTGTGGAATTGGCAAAGGGATATTTGGAAGCCCATAGAGGGCTATGGTGAAAAAGGAAATATCTTCCGTTCAAAACTGGAAAGAAGCTTTCTGAGAAACTGCTCTGTGTTCTGTTAATTCATCTCACAGAGTTACATCTTTCCCTTCAAGAAGCCTTTCGCTAAGGCTGTTCTTGTGGAATTGGCAAAGGGATATTTGGAAGCCCATAGAAGGCTATGGTGAAAAAGGAAATATCTTCCGTTCAAAACTGGAAAGAAGCTTTCTGAGAAACTGCTCTGTGTTCTGTTAATTCATCTCACAGAGTTACATCTTTCCCTTCAAGAAGCCTTTCGCTAAGCCTGTTCTTGGGGAATTGGCAAAGGGATATTTGGAAGCCCATAGAGGGCTATGGTGAAAAAGGAAATACCTTCCGTTCAAAACTGGAAAGAAGCTTTCTGAGAAACTGCTCTGTGTTCTGTTAATTCATCTCACAGAGTTACATCTTTCCCTTCAAGAAGCCTTTCGCTAAGGCTGTTCTTGTGGAATTGGCAAAGGGATATTTGGAAGCCCATAGAGGCCTATGGTGAAAAAGGAAATATCTTCCGTTCAAAACTGGAAAGAAGGTTTCTGAGAAACTGCTCTGTGTTCTGTTAATTCATCTCACAGAGTTACATCTTTCCCTTCAAGAAGCCTTTCGCTAAGGCTGTTCTTCTGGAATTGGCAAAGGGATATTTGGAAGCCCATAGAGGCCTACGGTGAAAAAGGAAATATCTTCCGTTCAAAACTGGAAAGAAGCTTTCTGAGAAACTGCTCTGTGTTCTGTTAATTCATCTCACAGAGTTACATCTTTCCCTTCAAGAAGCCTTTCGCTAAGGCTGTTCTTGTGGAATTGGCAAAGGGATATTTGGAAGCCCATAGAGGGCTATGGTGAAAAAGGAAATATTTTCCGTTCAAAACTGGAAAGAAGCTTTCTGAGAAACTGCTCTGTGTTCTGTTAATTCATCTCACAGAGTTACATCTTTCCCTTCAAGAAGCCTTTCGCTAAGGCTGTTCTTGTGGAATTGGCAAAGGGATATTTGGAAGCCCATAGAGGCCTATGGTGAAAAAGGAAATATCTTCCGTTCAAAACTGGAAAGAAGCTTTCTGAGAAACTGCTCTGTGTTCTGTTAATTCATCTCACAGAGTTACATCTTTCCCTTCAAGAAGCCTTTCGCTAAGGCTGTTCTTGTGTAATTGGCAAAGGGATATTTGGAAGGCCATAGAGGGCTATGGTGAAAAAGGAAATATCTTCCGTTCAAAACTGGAAAGAAGCTTTCTGAGAAACTGCTCTGTGTTCTGTTAATTAATCTCACAGAGTTACATCTTTCCCTTCAAGAAGCCTTTCGCTAAGGCTGTTCTTGTGGAATTGGCAAAGGGATATTTGGAAACCCATAGAGGCCTATGGTGAAAAAGGAAATATCTTCCGTTCAAAACTGGAAAGAAGCTTTCTGAGCAACTGCTCTGTGTTCTGTTAATTCATCTCACAGAGTTACATCTTTCCCTTCAAGAAGCCTTTCGCTAAGGCTGTTCTTGTGGAATTGGTAAAGGAATATTTGGAAGCCCATAGAGGCCTATGGTGAAAAAGGAAATATCTTCCGTTCAAAACTGGAAAGAAGCTTTCTGAGAAACTGCTCTGTGTTCTGTTAATTCATCTCACAGAGTTACATCTTTCCCTTCAAGAAGCCTTTCGCTAAGGCTGTTCTTGTGGAATTGGCAAAGGGATATTTGGAAGCCCATAGAGGCCTATGGTGAAAAAGGAAATATCTTCCGTTCAAAACTGGAAAGAAGCTTTCTGAGAAACTGCTCTGTGTTCTGTTAATTCATCTCACAGAGTTACATCTTTCCCTTCAAGAAGCCTTTCGCTAAGGCTGTTCTTGTGTAATTGGCAAAGGGATATTTGGAAGGCCATAGAGGGCTATGTTGAAAAAGGAAATACCTTCCGTTCAAAACTGGAAAGAAGCTTTCTGAGAAACTGCTCTGTGTTCTGTTAATTAATCTCACAGAGTTACACCTTTCCCTTCAAGAAGCCTTTCGCTAAGGCTGTTCTTGTGGAATTGGCAAAGGGATATTTGGAAACCCATAGAGGCCTATGGTGAAAAAGGAAATATCTTCCGTTCAAAACTGGAAAGAAGGTTTCTGAGAAACAGCTCTGTGTTCTGTTAATTCATCTCACAGAGTTACATCTTTCCCTTCAAGAAACCTTTCGCTAAGGCTGTTCTTCTGGAATTGGCAAAGGGATATTTGGAAGCCCTTAGAGGCCTATGGTGAAAAAGGAAATATCTTCCGTTCAAAACTGGAAAGAAGCTTTCTGAGAAACTGCTCTGTGTTCTGTTAATTCATCTCACAGAGTTACATCTTTCCTTCAAGAAGCCTTTCGCTAAGGCTGTTCTTGTGGAATTGGCAAAGGGATATTTGGAAGCCCATAGAGGCCTATGTTGAAAAAGGAAATATCTTCCGTTCAAAACTGGAATGAAGCTTTCTGAGAAACTGCTCTGTGTTCTGTTAATTCATCTCACAGAGTTACATCTTTCCCTTCAAGAAGCCTTTCGCTAAGGCTGTTCTTGTGGAATTGGCAAAGGGATATTTGGAAGCCCATAGAGGGCTATGGTGAAAAAGGAAATACCTTCCGTTCAAAACTGGAAAGAAGCTTTCTGAGAAACTGCTCTGTGTTCTGTTAATTCATCTCACAGAGTTACATCTTTCCCTTCAAGAAGCCTTTCGCTAAGGCTGTTCTTGTGGAATTGGCAAAGGGATATTTGGAAGCCCATAGAGGCCTATGGTGAAAAAGGAAATATCTTCCGTTCAAAACTGGAAAGAAGGTTTCTGAGAAACTGCTCTGTGTTCTGTTAATTCATCTCACAGAGTTACATCTTTCCCTTCAAGAAGCCTTTCGCTAAGGCTGTTCTTGTGTAATTGGCAAAGGGATATTTGGAAGCCCATAGAGGGCTATGGTGAAAAAGGAAATATCTTCCGTTCAAAACTGGAAAGAAGCTTCCTGAGAAACTGCTCTGTGTTCTGTTAATTCATCTCACCGAGTTACCTCTTTCCCTTCAAGAAGCCTTTCGCTAAGGCTGTTCTTGTGGAATTGGCAAAGGGATATTTGGAAGCCCATAGAGGGCTACGGTGAAAAAGGAAATATCTTCCGTTCAAAACTGGAAAGAAGCTTTCTGAGAAACTGCTCTGTGTTCTGTTAATTCATCTCACAGAGTTACATCTTTCCCTTCAAGAAGCCTTTCGCTAAGGCTGTTCTTGTGGAATTGGCAAAGGGATAGTTGGAAGCCCATAGAGGGCTAGGGTGAAAAAGGAAATATCTTCCGTTCAAAACTGGAAAGGAGCTTTCTGAGAAACTGCTCTGTGTTCTGTTAATTCATCTCACAGAGTTACATCTTTCCCTGCAAGAAGCCTTTCGCTAAGGCTGTTCTTGTGGAATTGGCAAAGGGATATTTGGAAGCCCATAGAGGGCTATGGTGAAAAAGGAAATATCTTCCGTTCAAAACTGGAAAGAAGCTTTCTGAGAAACTGCTCTGTGTTCTGTTAATTCATCTCACAGAGTTACATCTTTCCCTGCAAGAAGCCTTTCGCTAAGGCTGTTCTTGTGGAATTGGCAAAGGGATATTTGGAAGCCCATAGAGGCTTATGGTGAAAAAGGAAATATCTTCCGTTCAAAACTGGAAAGAAGCTTTCTGAGAAACTGCTCTGTGTTCTGTTAATTCATCTCACAGAGTTACATCTTTCCCTTCAAGAAGCCTTTCGCTAAGGCTGTTGTTGTGTAATTGGCAAAGGGATATTTGGAAGCACATAGAGGGCTATGGTGAAAAAGGAAATATCTTCCGTTCAAAACTGGAAAGAAGCTTTCTGAGAAACTGCTCTGTGTTCTGTTAATTCATCTCACAGAGTTACATCTTTCCCTTCAAGAAGCCTTTCGCTAAGGCTGTTCTTGTGGAATTGGCAAAGGGATATTTGGAAGCCCAAAGAGGGCTATGGTGAAAAAGGAAATATCTTCCGTTCAAAACTGGAAAGAAGCTTTCTGAGAAACTGCTCTGTGTTCTGTTAATTCATCTCACAGAGTTACATCTTTCCCTTCAAGAAGCCTTTCGCTAAGGCTGTTCTTGTGTAATTGGCAAAGGGATATTTGGAAGCCCATAGAGGGCTATGGTGACAAAGGAAATATCTTCCGTTCAAAACTGGAAAGAAGCTTTCTGAGAAACTGCTCTGTGTTCTGTTAATTCATCTCACAGAGTTACATCTTTCCCTTCAAGAAGCCTTTCGCTAAGGCTGTTCTTCTGGAATTGGCAAAGGGATATTTGGAAGCCCATAGAGGGCTATGGTGAAAAAGGAAATATCTTCCGTTCAAAACTGGAAAGAAGCTTTCTGAGAAACTGCTCTGTGTTCTGTTAATTCATCTCACAGAGTTACATCTTTCCCTTCAAGAAGTCTTTCGCTAAGGCTGTTCTTGTGGAATTGGCAAAGGGATATTTGGAAGCTCATAGAAGGCTACGGTGAAAAATGAAATATCTTCCGTTCAAAACTGGAAAGAAGCTTTCTGAGAAACTGCTCTGTGTTCTGTTAATTCATCTCACAGAGTTACATCTTTCCCTGCAAGAAGCCTTTCGCTAAGTCTGTTCTTGTGGAATTGGCAATGGGATATTTGGAAGCCCATAGAGGGCTATGGTGAAAAAGGAAATATCTTCCGTTCAAAACTGGAAAGAAGCTTTCTGAGAAACTGCTCTGTGTTCTGTTAATTCATCTCACAGAGTTACATCTTTCCCTTCAAGAAGCCTTTCGCTAAGGCTGTTCTTGTGGAATTGGCAAAGGGATATTTGGAAGCCCATAGAGGGCTAGGGTGAAAAAGGAAATATCTTCCGTTCAAAACTGGAAAGAGGCTTTCTGAGAAACTGCTCTGTGTTCTGTTAATTAATCTCACAGAGTTACATCTTTCCCTTCAAGAAGCCTTTCGCTAAGGCTGTTCTTGTGGAATTGGCAAAGGGATATTTGGAAGCCCTTAGAGGGCTATGGTGAAAAAGGAAATATCTTCCGTTCAAAACTGGAAAGAAGCTTTCTGAGAAACTGCTCTGTTTTCCGTTAATTCATCTCACAGAGTTACATCTTTCCCTTCAAGAAGCCTTTCGCTAAGGCTGTTCTTGTGGATTTGGCAAAGGGATATTTGGAAGCCCATAGAGGGCTATGGAGAAAAAGGAAATATCTTCCGTTCAAAACTGGAAAGAAGCTTTCTGAGAAACTGCTCTGTGTTCTGTTAATTCATCTCACCGAGTTACCTCTTTCCCTTCAAGAAGCCTTTCGCTAAGGCTGTTCTTGTGGAATTGGCAAAGGGATATTTGGAAGCCCATAGAGGGCTACGGTGAAAAAGGAAATATCTTCCGTTCAAAACTGGAAAGAAGCTTTCTGAGAAACTGCTCTGTGTTCTGTTAATTCATCTCACAGAGTTACATCTTTCCCTTCAAGAAGCCTTTCGCTAAGGCTGTTCTTGTGGAATTGGCAACGGGATATTTGGAAGCCCATAGAGGGCTATGGTGAAAAAGGAAATATCTTCCGTTCAAAACTGGAAAGAAGCTTTCTGAGAAACTGCTCTGTGTTCTGTTAATTCATCTCACAGAGTTACATCTTTCCCTTCAAGAAGCCTTTCGCTAAGGCTGTTCTTGTGGAATTGGCAAAGGTATATTTGGAAGCCCATTGAAGGCTATGGTAAAAAGGAAATATCTTCCGTTCAAAACTGGAAAGAAGCTTTCTGAGAAACTGCTCTGTGTTCTGTTAATTCCTCTCACAGAGTTACATCTTTCCCTTCAAGAAGCCTTTCGCTAAGGCTGTTCTTGGGGAATTGGCAAAGGGATATTTGGAAGCCCATAGAGGGCTATGGTGAAAAAGGAAATACCTTCCGTTCAAAACTGGAAAGAAGCTTTCTGAGAAACTGCTCTGTGTTCTGTTAATTCATCTCACAGAGTTACATCTTTCCCTTCAAGAAGCCTTTCGCTAAGGCTGTTCTTGTGGAATTGGCAAAGGGATATTTGGAAGCCCATAGAGGCCTATGGTGAAAAAGGAAATATCTTCCGTTCAAAACTGGAAAGAAGGTTTCTGAGAAACTGCTCTGTGTTCTGTTAATTCATCTCACAGAGTTACATCTTTCCCTTCAAGAAGCCTTTCGCTAAGGCTGTTCTTCTGGAATTGGCAAAGGGATATTTGGAAGCCCATAGAGGCCTACGGTGAAAAAGGAAATATCTTCCGTTCAAAACTGGAAAGAAGCTTTCTGAGAAACTGCTCTGTGTTCTGTTAATTCATCTCACAGAGTTACATCTTTCCCTTCAAGAAGCCTTTCGCTAAGGCTGTTCTTGTGGAATTGGCAAAGGGATATTTGGAAGCCCATAGGGGCCTATGTTGAAAAAGGAAATATCTTCCGTTCAAAACTGGAAAGAAGCTTTCTGAGAAACTGCTCTGTGTTCTGTTAATTCATCTCACAGAGTTACATCTTTCCCTTCAAGAAGCCTTTCGCTAAGGCTGTTCTTGTGGAATTGGCAAAGGGATATTTTGAAGCCCATAGAGGGCTACGGTGAAAAAGGAAATATCTTCCGTTCAAAACTGGAAAGAAGCTTTCTGAGAAACTGCTCTGTGTTCTGTTAATTCATCTCACAGAGTTACATCTTTCCCTTCAAGAAGCCTTTCGCTAAGGCTGTTCTTGTGGAATTGGCAAAGCGATATTTGGAAGCCCATAGAGGGCTATGGTGAAAAAGGAAATATCTTCCGTTCAAAACTGGAAAGAAGCTTTCTGAGAAACTGCTCTGTGTTCTGTTAATTCATCTCACAGAGTTACATCTTTCCCTGCAAGAAGCCTTTCGCTAAGTCTGTTCTTGTGGAATTGGCAATGGGATAATTGGAAGCCCATAGAGGGCTATGGTGAAAAAGGAAATATCTTCCGTTCAAAACTGGAAAGAAGCTTTCTGAGAAACTGCTCTGTGTTCTGTTAATTCATCTCACAGAGTTACATCTTTCCCTTCAAGAAGCCTTTCGCTAAGGCTGTTCTTGTGGAATTGGCAAAGTGATATTTGGAACCCCATAGAGGGCTATGGTGAAAAAGGAAATATCTTCCGTTCAAAACTGGAAAGAGGCTTTCTGAGAAACTGCTCTGTGTTCTGTTAATTAATCTCACAGAGTTACATCTTTCCCTTCAAGAAGCCTTTCGCTAAGGCTGTTCTTGTGGAATTGGCAAAGGGATATTTGGAAGCCCTTAGAGGGCTATGGTGAAAAAGGAAATATCTTCCGTTCAAAACTGGAAAGAAGCTTTCTGAGAAACTGCTCTGTTTTCTGTTAATTCATCTCACAGAGTTACATCCTTCCCTTCAAGAAGCCTTTCGCTAAGGCTGTTCTTGTGGAATTGGCAAAGGGATATTTGGAAGCCCATAGAGGGCTATGGAGAAAAAGGAAATATCTTCCGTTCAAAACTGGAAAGAAGCTTTCTGAGAAACTGCTCTGTGTTCTGTTAATTCATCTCACCGAGTTACCTCTTTCCCTTCAAGAAGCCTTTCGCTAAGGCTGTTCTTGTGGAATTGGCAAAGGGATATTTGGAAGCCCATAGAGGGCTACGGTGAAAAAGGAAATATCTTCCGTTCAAAACTGGAAAGAAGCTTTCTGAGAAACTGCTCTGTGTTCTGTTAATTCATCTCACAGAGTTACATCTTTCCCTTCAAGAAGCCTTTCGCTAAGGCTGTTCTTGTGGAATTGGCAAAGGGATATTTGGAAGCCCATAGAGGCCTATGGTGAAAAAGGAAATATCTTCCGTTCAAAACTGGAAAGAAGCTTTCTGAGAAACTGCTCTGTGTTCTGTTAATTCATCTCACAGAGTTACATCTTTCCCTTCAAGAAGCCTTTCGCTAAGGCTGTTCTTGTGTAATTGGCAAAGGGATATTTGGAAGGCCATAGAGGGCTATGGTGAAAAAGGAAATACCTTCCGTTCAAAACTGGAAAGAAGCTTTCTGAGAAACTGCTCTGTGTTCTGTTAACTAATCTCACAGAGTTACATCTTTCCCTTCAAGAAGCCTTTCGCTAAGGCTGTTCTTGTGGAATTGGCAAAGGGATATTTGGAAACCCATAGAGGCCTATGGTGAAAAAGGAAATATCTTCCGTTCAAAACTGGAAAGAATGTTTCTGAGAAACTGCTCTGTGTTCTGTTAATTCATCTCACAGAGTTACATCTTTCCCTTCAAGAAGCCTTTCGCTAAGGCTGTTCTTGTGGAATTGGCAAAGGGATATTTGGAAGCCCATAGAGGGCTACGGTGAAAAAGGAAATATCTTCCGTTCAAAACTGGAAAGAAGCTTTCTGAGAAACTGCTCTGTGTTCTGTTAATTCATCTCACAGAGTTACATCTTTCCCTTCAAGAAGCCTTTCGCTAAGGCTGTTCTTGTGGAATTGGCAACGGGATATTTGGAAGCCCATAGAGGGCTATGGTGAAAAAGGAAATATCTTCCGTTCAAAACTGGAAAGAAGCTTTCTGAGAAACTGCTCTGTGTTCTGTTAATTCATCTCACAGAGTTACATCTTTCCCTTCAAGAAGCCTTTCGCTAAGGCTGTTCTTGTGGAATTGGCAAAGGGATATTTGGAAGCCCATAGAAGGCTATGGTAAAAAGGAAATATCTTCCGTTCAAAACTGGAAAGAAGCTTTCTGAGAAACTGCTCTGTGTTCTGTTAATTCATCTCACAGAGTTACATCTTTCCCTTCAAGAAGCCTTTCGCTAAGGCTGTTCTTGGGGAATTGGCAAAGGGATATTTGGAAGCCCATAGAGGGCTATGGTGAAAAAGGAAATACCTTCCGTTCAAAACTGGAAAGAAGCTTTCTGAGAAACTGCTCTGTGTTCTGTTAATTCATCTCACAGAGTTACATCTTTCCCTTCAAGAAGCCTTTCGCTAAGGCTGTTCTTGTGGAATTGGCAAAGGGATATTTGGAAGCCCATAGAGGCCTATGGTGAAAAAGGAAATATCTTCCGTTCAAAACTGGAAAGAAGGTTTCTGAGAAACTGCTCTGTGTTCTGTTAATTCATCTCACAGAGTTACATCTTTGCCTTCAAGAAGCCTTTCGCTAAGGCTGTTCTTGTGGAATTGGCAAAGGGATATTTTGAAGCCCATAGAGGGCTACGGTGAAAATGGAAATATCTTCCGTTCAAAACTGGAAAGAAGCTTTCTGAGAAACTGCTCTGTGTTCTGTTAATTCATCTCACAGAGTTACATCTTTCCCTTCAAGAAGCCTTTCGCTAAGGCTGTTCTTGTGGAATTGGAAAAGCGATATTTGGAAGCCCATAGAGGGCTATGGTGAAAAAGGAAGTATCTTCCGTTCAAAACTGGAAAGAAGCTTTCTGAGAAACTGCTCTGTGTTCTGTTAATTCATCTCACAGAGTTACATCTTTCCCTTCAAGAAGCCTTTCGCTAAGGCTGTTCTTGTGGAATTGGCAAAGGGATATTTGGAAGCCCATAGAGGCCTATGGTGAAAAAGGAAATATCTTCCGTTCAAAACTGGAAAGAAGCTTTCTGAGAAACTGCTCTGTGTTCTGTTAATTCATCTCACAGAGTTACATCTTTCCCTTCAAGAAGCCTTTCGCTAAGGCTGTTCTTGTGGAATTGGCAAAGGGATATTTGGAAGCCCATAGAGGCCTACGGTGAAAAAGGAAATATCTTCCCTTCAAAACTGGAAAGAAGCTTTCTGAGAAACTGCTCTGTGTTCTGTTAATTCATCTCACAGAGTTACATCTTTCCCTTCAAGAAGCCTTTCGCTAAGGCTGTTCTTGTGGAATTGGCAAAGGGATATTTGGAAGCCCATAGGGGCCTATGTTGAAAAAGGAAATATCTTCCGTTCAAAACTGGAAAGAAGCTTTCTGAGAAACTGCTCTGTGTTCTGTTAATTCATCTCACAGAGTTACATCTTTCCCTTCAAGAAGCCTTTCGCTAAGGCTGTTCTTGTGGAATTGGCAAAGGGATATTTTGAAGCCCATAGAGGGCTACGGTGAAAAAGGAAATATCTTCCGTTCATAACTGGAAAGAAGCTTTCTGAGAAACTGCTCTGTGTTCTGTTAATTCATCTCACAGAGTTACATCTTTCCCTTCAAGAAGCCTTTCGCTAAGGCTGTTCTTGTGGAATTGGCAAAGGGATATTTGGAAGCCCATAGAGGGCTATGGTGAAAAAGGAAATATCTTCCGTTCTAAACTGGAAAGAAGCTTTCTGAGAAACTGCTCTGTGTTCTGTTAATTCATCTCACAGGGTTACATCTTTCCCTTCAAGTAGCCTTTCGCTAAGGCTGTTCTTGTGGAATTGGCAAAGGGATATTTGGAAGCCCATAGAGGCCTATGGTGAAAAAGGAAATATCTTCCGTTCAAAACTGGAAAGAAGCTTTCTGAGAAACTGCTCTGTGTTCTGTTAATTCATCTCACAGAGTTACATCTTTCCCTTCAAGAAGCCTTTCGCTAAGGCTGTTCTTGTGGAATTGGAAAAGGGATATTTGGAAGCCCATAGAGGGCTATGGTGAAAAAGGAAATATCTTCCGTTCAAAACTGGAAAGAAGCTTTCTGAGAAACTGCTCTGTGTTCTGTTAATTCATCTCACAGAGTTACATCTTTCCCTTCAAGAAGCCTTTCGCTAAGGCTGTTCTTGTGGAATTGGAAAAGCGATATTTGGAAGCCCATAGAGGGCTATGGTGAAAAAGGAAGTATCTTCCGTTCAAAACTGGAAAGAAGCTTTCTGAGAAACTGCTCTGTGTTCTGTTAATTCATCTCACAGAGTTACATCTTTCCCTTCAAGAAGCCTTTCGCTAAGGCTGTTCTTGTGGAATTGGCAAAGGGATATTTGGAAGCCCATAGAGGCCTATGGTGAAAAAGGAAATATCTTCCGTTCAAAACTGGAAAGAAGCTTTCTGAGAAACTGCTCTGTGTTCTGTTAATTCATCTCACAGAGTTACATCTTTCCCTTCAAGAAGCCTTTCGCTAAGGCTGTTCTTCTGGAATTGGCAAAGGGATATTTGGAAGCCCATAGAGGCCTACGGTGAAAAAGGAAATATCTTCCGTTCAAAACTGGAAAGAAGCTTTCTGAGAAACTGCTCTGTGTTCTGTTAATTCATCTCACAGAGTTACATCTTTCCCTTCAAGAAGCCTTCCGCTAAGGCTGTTCTTGTGGAATTGGCAAAGGGATATTTGGAAGCCCATAGGGGCCTATGTTGAAAAAGGAAATATCTTCCGTTCAAAACTGGAAAGAAGCTTTCTGAGAAACTGCTCTGTGTTCTGTTAATTCATCTCACAGAGTTACATCTTTCCCTTCAAGAAGCCTTTCGCTAAGGCTGTTCTTGTGGAATTGGCAAAGGGATATTTGGAAGCCCATAGAGGGCTACGGTGAAAAAGGAAATATCTTCCGTTCAAAACTGGAAAGAAGCTTTCTGAGAAACTGCTCTGTGTTCTGTTAATTCATCTGACAGAGTTACATCTTTCCCTTCAAGAAGCCTTTCGCTAAGGCTGTTCTTGTGGAATTGGCAAAGGGATATTTGGAAGCCCATAGAGGGCTATGGTGAAAAAGGAAATATCTTCCGTTCAAAACTGGAAAGAAGCTTTCTGAGAAACTGCTCTGTGTTCTGTTAATTCATCTCACAGAGTTACATCTTTCCCTTCAAGTAGCCTTTCGCTAAGGCTGTTCTTGTGGAATTGGCAAAGGGATATTTGGAAGCCCATAGAGGCCTATGGTGAAAAAGGAAATATCTTCCGTTCAAAACTGGAAAGAAGCTTTCTGAGAAACTGCTCTGTGTTCTGTTAATTCATCTAACAGAGTTACATCTTTCCCTTCAAGAAGCCTTTCGCTAAGGCTGTTCTTGTGGAATTGGCAAAGGGATATTTGGAAGCCCATAGAGGGCTATGGTGAAAAAGGAAATATCTTCCGTTCAAAACTGGAAAGAAGCTTTCTGAGAAACTGCTCTGTGTTCTGTTAATTCATCTCACAGAGTTACATCTTTCCCTTCAAGAAGCCTTTCGCTAAGGCTGTTCTTGTGGAATTGGCAAAGGGATATTTGGAAGCCCATAGAGGGCTACGGTGAAAAAGGAAATATCTTCCGTTCAAAACTGGAAAGAAGCTTTCTGAGAAACTGCTCTGTGTTCTGTTAATTCATCTCACAGAGTTACATCTTTCCCTTCAAGAAGCCTTTCGCTAAGGCTGTTCTTGTGGAATTGGCAAAGGGATATTTGGAAGCCCATAGAGGGCTATGGTGAAAAAGGAAATATCTTCCGTTCAAAACTGGAAAGAAGCTTTCTGAGAAACTGCTCTGTGTTCGGTTAATTCATCTCACAGAGTTACATCTTTCCCTTCAAGAAGCCTTTTGCTAAGGCTGTTCTTGTGAAATTGGCAAAGGGATATTTGGAAGCCCATAGAGGCCTATGGTGAAAAAGGAAATATCTTCCGTTCAAAACTGGAAAGAAGCTTTCTGAGAAACTGCTCTGTGTTCTGTTAATTCATCTCACCGAGTTACATCTTTCCCTTCAAGAAGCCTTTCGCTAAGGCTGTTCTTGTGGAATTGGCAAAGGGATATTTGGAATCCCATAGAGGGCTATGGTGAAAAAGGAAATATCTTCTGTTCAAAACTGGAAAGAAGCTTTCTGAGAAACTGCTCTGTGTTCAGTTAATTCATCTCACAGAGTTACATCTTTCCCTTCAAGAAACCTTTCGCTAAGGCTGTTCTTGTGGAATTGGCAAAGGGATATTTGGAAGCCCATAGAGGGCTACGGTGAAAAAGGAAATATCTTCCGTTCTAAACTGGAAAGAAGCTTTCTGAGAAACTGCTCTGTGTTCTGTTAATTCATCTCACAGAGTTACATCTTTCCCTTCAAGAAGCCTTTCGCTAAGGCTGTTCTTGTGGAATTGGCAAAGGGATATTTGGAAGCCCATAGAGGGCTATGGTGAAAAAGGAAATATCTTCCGTTCAAAACTGGAAAGAAGCTTTCTGAGAAACTGCTCTGTGTTCTGTTAATTCATCTCACAGATTTACATCTTTCTCTTCAAGAAGCCTTTCGCTAAGGCTGTTCTTGTGGAATTGGCAAAGGGATATTTGGAAGCCCATAGAGGGCTATGGTGAAAAAGGAAATACCTTCCGTTCAAAACTGGAAAGAAGCTATGTGAGAAACTGCTCTGTGTTCTGTTAATTCATCTCACAGAGTTACATATTTCCCTTCAAAAAGCCTTTCGCTAAGGCTGTTCTTGTGGAATTGGCAAAGGGATATTTGGAAGCCCATAGAGGGCTATGGTGAAAAAGGAAATATCTTCCGTTCAAAACTGGAAAGAAGCTTTCTGAGAAACTGCTCTGTGTTCTGTTAATTCATCTCACAGAGTTACATCTTTCCCTTCAAGAAGCCTTTCGCTAAGGCTGTTCTTGTGGAATTGGCAAAGGGATATTTGGAAGCCCATAGAGGCCTATGGTGAAAAAGGAAATATCTTCCGTTCATAACTGGAAAGAAGCTTTCTGAGAAACTGCTCTGTGTTCTGTTAATTCATCTCACAGAGTTACATCTTTCCCTTCAAGAAGCCTTTCGCTAAGGCTGTTCTTGTGGAATTGGCAAAGGGATATTTGGAAGCCCATAGAGGCCTATGGTGAAAAAGGAAATATCTTCCGTTCAAAACTGGAAAGAAGCTTTCTGAGAAACTGCTCTGTGTTCTGTTAATTCATCTCACAGAGTTACATCTTTCCCTTCAAGAAGCCTTTCGCTAAGGCTGTTCTTGTGGAATTGGCAAAGGGATATTTGGAAGCCCATAGAGGCCTATGGTGAAAAAGGAAATATCTTCCGTTCAAAACTGGAAAGAAGCTTTCTGAGAAACTGCTCTGTGTTCTGTTAATTCATCTCACAGAGTTACATCTTTCCCTTCAAGAAGCCTTTCGCTAAGGCTGTTCTTGTGGAATTGGCAAAGGGATATTTGGAAGCCCATAGAGGGCTATGGTGAAAAAGGAAATATCTTCCGTTCAAAACTGGAAAGAAGCTTTCTGAGAAACTGCTCTGTGTTCTGTTAATTCATCTCACAGAGTTACATCTTTCCCTTCAAGAAGCCTTTCGCTAAGGCTGTTCTTGTGGAATTGGCAAAGGGATATTTGGAAGCCCTTAGAGGGCTATGGTGAAAAAGGAAATATCTTCCGTTCAAAACTGGAAAGAAGCTTTCTAAGAAACTGCTCTGTGTTCTGTTAATTCATCTCACAGAGTTACATCTTTCCCTTCAAGAAGCCTTTCGATAAGGCTGTTCTTGTGGAATTGGCAAAGGGATATTTGGAAGCCCATAGAGGGCTATGGTGAAAAAGGAAATATCTTCCGTTCAAAACTGGAAAGAAGCTTTCTGAGAAACTGCTCTGTGTTCTGTTAATTCATCTCACAGAGTTACATCTTTCCCTTCAAGAAGCCTTTCGCTAAGGCTGTTCTTGTGGAATTGGCAAAGGGATATTTGGAAGCCCTTAGAGGGCTATGGGGAAAAAGGAAATATCTTCCGTTCAATACTGGAAAGAAGCTTTCTGAGAAACTGCTCTGTGTTCTGTTAATTCATCTCACAGAGTTACATCTTTCCCTTCAAGAAGCCTTTCGCTAAGGCTGTTCTTGTGGAATTGGCAAAGGGATATTTGGAAGCCCAAAGAGGGCTATGGTGAAAAAGGAAATATCTTCCATTCAAAACTGGAAAGAAGCTTTCTGAGAAACTGCTCTGTGTTCTGTTAATTCATCTCACAGATTACATCTTTCCCTTCAAGAAGCCTTTCGCTAAGGCTGTTCTTGTGGAATTGGCAAAGGGATATTTGGAAGCCCATAGAGGGCTATGGTGAAAAAGGAAATATCTTCCTTTCAAAACTGGAAAGAAGCTTTCTGAGAAACTGCTCTGTGTTCTGTTAATTCATCTCACAGAGTTACATCTTTCCCTTCAAGAAGCCTTTCGCTAAGGCTGTTCTTGTGGAATTGGCAAAGGGATATTTGGAAGCCCATAGAGGCCTATGGTGAAAAAGGAAATATCTTCCGTGCAAAACTGGAAAGAAGCTTTCTGAGAAACTGCTCTGTGTTCTGTTAATTCATCACACAGAGTTACATCTTTCCCTTCAAGAAGCCTTTCGCTAAGGCTGTTCTTGTGAAATTGGCAAAGGGATATTTGGAAGCCCATAGAGGGCTATGGTGAAAAAGGAAATATCTTCCGTTCAAAACTGGAAAGAAGCTTTCTGAGAATCTGCTCTGTGTTCTGTTAATTCATCTCACAGAGTTACATCTTTCCCTTCAAGAAGCCTTTCGCTAAGGCTGTTCTTGTGGAATTGGCAAAGGGATATTTGGAAGCCCATAGAGGGCTATGGAGAAAAAGGAAATATCTTCCGTTCAAAACTGGAAAGAAGCTTTCTGAGAAACTGCTCTGTGTTCTGTTAATTCATCTCACCGAGTTACCTCTTTCCCTTCAAGAAGCCTTTCGCTAAGGCTGTTCTTGTGGAATTGGCAAAGGGATATTTCGAAGCCCATAGAGGGCTCTGGTGAAAAAGGAAATATCTTCCGTTCAAAACTGGAAAGAAGCTTTCTGAGAAACTGCTCTGTGTTCTGTTAATTCATCTCACAGAGTTACATGTTTCCTTGCAAGACGCCTTTCGCTAAGGCTGTTCTTGTGTAATTGGCAAAGGGATATTTGGAAGCCCATAGAGGGCTATGGCGAAAAAGGAAATATCTTCCGTTCAAAACTGGAAAGAAGCTTTCTGAGAAACTGCTCTGTGTTCTGTTAA
Organism: Chlorocebus sabaeus; assembly: GCF_047675955.1. Classification (NCBI taxonomy): domain Eukaryota; kingdom Metazoa; phylum Chordata; class Mammalia; order Primates; family Cercopithecidae; genus Chlorocebus; species Chlorocebus sabaeus. Next base: position 553,878 of record NW_027328225.1, read on the forward strand.
TTCATCTCACAGAGTTACATCTTTCCCTTCAAGAAGGCTTTCGCTAAGGCTGTTCTTGTGGAATTGGCAAAGGGATATTTGGAAGCCCATAGAGGGCTACGGTGAAAAAGGAAATATCTTCCGTTCAAAACTGGAAAGAAGCTTTCTGAGAAACTGCTCTGTGTTCTGTTAATTCATCTCACAGAGTTACATCTTTCCCTTCAAGAAGCCTTTCGCTAAGGCTGTTCTTGTGGAATTGGCAAAGGGATATTTGGAAGCCCATAGAGGGCTATGGTGAAAAAGGAAATATCTTCCGTTCAAAACTGGAAAGAAGCTTTCTGAGAAACTGCTCTGTGTTCTGTTAATTCATCTCACAGAGTTACATCTTTCCCTTCAAGAAGCCTTTCGCTAAGGCTGTTCTTGGGGAATTGGCAAAGGGATATTTGGAAGCCCATAGAGGGCTATGGTGAAAAAGGAAATATCTTCCGTTCAAAACTGGAAAGAAGCTTTCTGAGAAACTGCTCTGTGTTCTGTTAATTCATCTCACAGAGTTACATCTTTCCCTTCAAGAAGCCTTTCGCTAAGGCTGTTCTTGTGGAATTGGCAAAGGGATATTTGGAAGCCCATAGAGGCCTATGGTGAAAAAGGAAATACTTTCCGTTCAAAACTGGAAAGAAGCTTTCTGAGAAACTGCTCTGTGTTCTGTTAATTCATCTCACAGAGTTACATCTTTCCCTTCAAGTAGCCTTTCGCTAAGGCTGTTCTTGTGGAATTGGCAAAGGGATATTTGGAAGCCCACAGAGGCCTATGGTGAAAAAGGAAATATCTTCCGTTCAAAACTGGAAAGAAGCTTTCTGAGAAACTGCTCTGTGTTCTGTTAATTCATCTCACAGAGTTACATCTTTCCCTTCAAGAAGCCTTTCGCTAAGGCTGTTCTTGTGGAATTGGCAAAGGGATATTTGGAAGCCCATAGAGGGCTATGGTGAAAAAGGAAATATCTTCCGTTCAAAACTGGAAAGAAGCTTTCTGAGAAACTGCTCTGTGTTCTGTTAATTCATCTCACAGAGTTACATCTTTCCCTTCAAGAAGCCTTTCGCTAAGGCTGTTCTTGTGGAATTGGCAAAGGGATATTTGGAAGCCCATAGAGGCCTATGGTGAAAAAGGAAATATCTTCCGTTCAAAACTGGAAAGAAGCTTTCTGAGAAACTGCTCTGTGTTCTGTTAATTCATCTCACAGAGTTACATCTTTCCCTTCAAGAAGCCTTTCGCTAAGGCTGTTCTTGTGGAATTGGCAAAGGGATATTTGGAAGCCCCTAGAGGGCTACGGTGAAAAAGGAAATATCTTCCGTTCAAAACTGGAAAGAAGCTTTCTGAGAAACTGCTCTGTGTTCTGTTAATTCATCTCACAGAGTTACATCTTTCCCTGCAAGAAGCCTTTCGCTAAGTCTGTTCTTGTGGAATTGGCAAAGGGATATTTGGAAGCCCATAGAGGGCTATGGTGAAAAAGGAAATATCTTCCGTTCAAAACTGGAAAGAAGCTTTCTGAGAAACTGCTCTGTGTTCTGTTAATTCATCTCACAGAGTTACATCTTTCCCTTCAAGAAGCCTTTCGCTAAGGCTGTTCTTGTGTAATTGGCAAAGGGATATTTGGAAGCCCATAGAGGGCTATGGTGACAAAGGAAATATCTTCCGTTCAAAACTGGAAAGAAGCTTTCTGAGAAACTGCTCTGTGTTCTGTTAATTCATCTCACAGAGTTACATCTTTCCCTTCAAGAAGCCTTTCGCTAAGGCTGTTCTTGTGGAATTGGCAAAGGGATATTTGGAAGCCCTTAGAGGGCTATGGTGAAAAAGGAAATATCTTCCGTTGAAAACTGGAAAGAAGCTTTCTGAGAAACTGCTCTGTGTTCTGTTAATTCATCTCACAGAGTTACATCTTTCCCTTCAAGAAGCCTTTCGCTAAGGCTGTTCTTGTGGAATTGGCAAAGGGATATTTGGAAGCCCATAGAGGGCTATGGAGAAAAAGGAAATATCTTCCGTTCAAAACTGGAAAGAAGCTTTCTGAGAAACTGCTCTGTGTTCTGTTAATTCATCTCACAGAGTTACCTCTTTCCCTTCAAGAAGCCTTTCGCTAAGGCTGTTCTTGTGGAATTGGCAAAGGGATATTTGGAAGCCCATAGAGGGCTACGGTGAAAAAGGAAATATCTTCCGTTCAAAACGGAAAGAAGCTTTCTGAGAAACTGCTCTGTGTTCTGTTAATTCATCTCACAGAGTTACATCTTTCCCTTCAAGAAGCCTTTCGCTAAGGCTGTTCTTGTGGAATTGGCAAAGGGATATTTGGAAGCCCATAGAGGGCTATGGAGAAAAAGGAAATATCTTCCGTTCAAAACTGGAAAGAAGCTTTCTGAGAAACTGCTCTGTGTTCTGTTAATTCATGTCACAGAGTTACATCTTTCCCTTCAAGAAGCCTTTCGCTAAGGCTGTTCTTGTGGAATTGGCAAAGGGATATTTGGAAGCCCATAGAAGGCTATGGTGAAAAAGGAAATATCTTCCGTTCAAAACTGGAAAGAAGCTTTCTGAGAAACTGCTCTGTGTTCTGTTAATTCATCTCACAGAGTTACATCTTTCCCTTCAAGAAGCCTTTCGCTAAGGCTGTTCTTGGGGAATTGGCAAAGGGATATTTGGAAGCCCATAGAGGGCTATGGTGAAAAAGGAAATACCTTCCGTTCAAAACTGGAAAGAAGCTTTCTGAGAAACTGCTCTGTGTTATGTTAATTCATCTCACAGAGTTACATCTTTCCCTTCAAGAAGCCTTTCGCTAAGGCTGTTCTTGTGGAATTGGCAAAGGGATATTTGGAAGCCCATAGAGGCCTATGGTGAAAAAGGAAATATCTTCCGTTCAAAACTGGAAAGAAGCTTTCTGAGAAACTGCTCTGTGTTCTGTTAATTCATCTCACAGAGTTACATCTTTCCCTTCAAGAAGCCTTTCGCTAAGGCTGTTCTTGGGGAATTGGCAAAGGGATATTTGGAAGCCCATAGAGGGCTATGGTGAAAAAGGAAATATCTTCCGTTCAAAACTGGAAAGAAGCTTTCTGAGAAACTGCTCTGTGTTCTGTTAATTCATCTCACAGAGTTACATCTTTCCCTTCAAGAAGCCTTTCGCTAAGGCTGTTCTTGTGGAATTGGCAAAGGGATATTTGGAAGCCCATAGAGGCCTATGGTGAAAAAGGAAATATCTTCCGTTCAAAGCTGGAAAGAAGGTTTCTGAGAAACTGCTCTGTGTTCTGTTAATTCATCTCACAGAGTTACATCTTTCCCTTCAAGAAGCCTTTCGCTAAGGCTGTTCTTGTGTAATTGGCAAAGGGATATTTGGAAGCCCATAGAGGGCTATGGTGAAAAAGGAAATATCTTCCGTTCAAAACTGGAAAGAAGCTTTCTGAGAAACTGCTCTGTGTTCTGTTAATTCATCTCACCGAGTTACCTCTTTCCCTTCAAGAAGCCTTTCGCTAAGGCTGTTCTTGTGGAATTGGCAAAGGGATATTTGGAAGCCCATAGAGGGCTACGGTGAAAAAGGAAATATCTTCCGTTCAAAACTGGAAAGAAGCTTTCTAAGAAACTGCTCTGTGTTCTGTTAATTCATCTCACAGAGTTACATCTTTCCCTTCAAGAAGCCTTTCGCTAAGGCTGTTCTTGTGGAATTGGCAAAGGGATATTTGGAAGCCCATAGAGGGCTAGGGTGAAAAAGGAAATATCTTCCGTTCAAAACTGGAAAGAAGCTTTCTGAGAAACTGCTCTGTGTTCTGTTAATTCATCTCACAGAGTTACATCTTTCCCTTCAAGAAGCCTTTCGCTAAGGCTGTTCTTGTGGAATTGGCAAAGGGATATTTGGAACCCCATAGAGGGCTACGGTGAAAAAGGAACTATCTTCCGTTCAAAACTGGAAAGAAGCTTTCTGAGAAACTGCTCTGTGTTCTGTTAATTCATCTCACAGAGTTACATCTTTCCCTGCAAGAAGCCTTTCGCTAAGGCTGTTCTTGTGGAATTGGCAAAGGGATATTTGGAAGCCCATAGAGGGCTATGGTGAAAAAGGAATTATCTTCCGTTCAAAACTGGAAAGAAGCTTTCTGAGAAACTGCTCTGTGTTCTGTTAATTCATCTCACAGAGTTACATCTTTCCCTTCAAGAAGCCTTTCGCTAAGGCTGTTCTTGTGGAATTGGCAAAGGGATATTTGGAAGCACATAGAGGGCTATGGTGAAAAGGGAAATATCTTCCGTTCAAAACTGGAAAGAAGCTTTCTGAGAAACTGCTCTGTGTTCTGTTAATTCATCTCACAGAGTTACATCTTTCCCTTCAAGAAGCCTTTCGCTAAGGCTGTTCTTGTGGAATTGGCAAAGGGATATTTGGAAGCCCAAAGAGGGCTATGGTGAAAAAGGAAATATCTTCCGTTCAAAACTGGAAAGAAGCTTTCTGAGAAACTGCTCTGTGTTCTGTTAATTCATCTCACAGAGTTACATCTCTCCCTTCAAGAAGCCTTTCGCTAAGGCTGTTCTTGTGGAATTGGCAAAGGGATATTTGGAAGCCCATAGAGGGCTATGGTGACAAAGGAAATATCTTCCGTTCAAAACTGGTAAGAAGCTTTCTGAGAAACTGCTCTGTGTTCTGTTAATTCATCTCACAGAGTTACATCTTTCCCTTCAAGAAGCCTTTCGCTAAGGCTGTTCTTGTGGAATTGGCAAAGGGATATTTGGAACCCCATAGAGGGCTACGGTGAAAAAGGAACTATCTTCCGTTCAAAACTGGAAAGAAGCTTTCTGAGAAACTGCTCTGTGTTCTGTTAATTCATCTCACAGAGTTACATCTTTCCCTGCAAGAAGCCTTTCGCTAAGGCTGTTCTTGTGGAATTGGCAAAGGGATATTTGGAAGCCCATAGAGGGCTATGGTGAAAAAGGAAATATCTTCCGTTCAAAACTGGAAAGAAGCTTTCTGAGAAACTGCTCTGTGGTCTGTTAATTCATCTCACAGAGTTACATCTTTCCCTTCAAGAAGCCTTTCGCTAAGGCTGTTCTTGTGGAATTGGCAAAGGGATATTTGGAAGCACATAGAGGGCTATGGTGAAAAAGGAAATATCTTCCGTTCAAAACTGGAAAGAAGCTTTCTGAGAAACTGCTCTGTGTTCTGTTAATTCATCTCACAGAGTTACATCTTTCCCTTCAAGAAGCCTTTCGCTAAGGCTGTTCTTGTGGAATTGGCAAAGGGATATTTGGAAGCCCAAAGAGGGCTATGGTGAAAAAGGAAATATCTTCCGTTCAAAACTGGAAAGAAGCTTTCTGAGAAACTGCTCTGTGTTCTGTTAATTCATCTCACAGAGTTACATCTTTCCCTTCAAGAAGCCTTTCGCTAAGGCTGTTCTTGTGTAATTGGCAAAGGGATATTTGGAAGCCCATAGAGGGCTATGGTGACAAAGGAAATATCTTCCGTTCAAAACTGGAAAGAAGCTTTCTGAGAAACTGCTCTGTGTTCTGTTAATTCATCTCACAGAGTTACATCTTTCCCTTCAAGAAGCCTTTCGCTAAGGCTGTTCTTGTGGAATTGGCAAAGGGATATTTGGAAGCCCATAGAGGGCTATGGTGAAAAAGGAAATATCTTCCGTTCAAAACTGGAAAGAAGCTTTCTGAGAAACTGCTCTGTGTTCTGTTAATTCAACTCACAGAGTTACATCTTTCCCTTCAAGAAGCCTTTCGCTAAGGCTGTTCTTGTGGAATTGGCAAAGGGATATTTGGAAGCTCATAGAGGGCTACGGTGAAAAATGAAATATCTTCCGTTCAAAACTGGAAAGAAGCTTTCTGAGAAACTGCTCTGTGTTCTGTTAATTCATCTCACAGAGTTACATCTTTCCCTGCAAGAAGCCTTTCGCTAAGTCTGTTCTTGTGGAATTGGCAAAGGGATATTTGGAAGCCCATAGAGGGCTATGGTGAAAAAGGAAATATCTTCCGTTCAAAACTGGAAAGAAGCTTTCTGAGAAACTGCTCTGTGTTCTGTTAATTCATCTCACAGAGTTACATCTTTCCCTTCAAGAAGCCTTTCGCTAAGGCTGTTCTTGTGGAATTGGCAAAGGGATATTTGGAAGCCCATAGAGGGCTATGGTGAAAAAGGAAATATCTTCCGTTCAAAACTGGAAAGAGGCTTTCTGAGAAACTGCTCTGTGTTCTGTTAATTCATCTCACAGAGTTACATCTTTCCCTTCAAGAAGCCTTTCGCTAAGGCTGTTCTTGTGGAATTGGCAAAGGGATATTTGGAAGCCCTTAGAGGGCTATGGTGAAAAAGGAAATATCTTCCGTTCAAAACTGGAAAGAAGCTTTCTGAGAAACTGCTCTGTGTTCTGTTAATTCATCTCACAGAGTTACATCTTTCCCTTCAAGAAGCCTTTCGCTAAGGCTGTTCTTGTGGAATTGGCAAAGGGATATTTGGAAGCCCATAGAGGGCTATGGAGAAAAAGGAAATATCTTCCGTTCAAAACTGGAAAGAAGCTTTCTGAGAAACTGCTCTGTGTTCTGTTAATTCATCTCACAGAGTTACATCTTTCCCTTCAAGAAGCCTTTCGCTAAGGCTGTTCTTGTGGAATTGGCAAAGGGATATTTGGAAGCCCATAGAAGGCTATGGTGAAAAAGGAAATATCTTCCGTTCAAAACTGGAAAGAAGCTTTCTGAGAAACTGCTCTGTGTTCTGTTAATTCATCTCACAGAGTTACATCTTTCCCTTCAAGAAGCCTTTCGCTAAGGCTGTTCTTGTGGAATTGGCAAAGGGATATTTGGAAGCACATAGAGGGCTCTGGTGAAAAAGGAAATATCTTCCGTTCAAAACTGGAAAGAAGCTTTCTGAGAAACTGCTCTGTGTTCTGTTAATTCATCTCACAGAGTTACATCTTTCCCTTCAAGAAGCCTTTCGCTAAGGCTGTTCTTGTGGAATTGGCAAAGGGATATTTGGAAGCCCATAGAGGGCTATGGTGAAAAAGGAAATATCTTCCGTTCAAAACTGGAAAGAAGCTTTCTGAGAAACTGCTCTGTGTTCTGTTAATTCATCTCACAGAGTTACATCTTTCCCTTCAAGAAGCCTTTCGCTAAGGCTGTTCTTGTGGAATTGGCAAAGGGATATTTGGAAGCCCATAGAAGGCTATGGTGAAAAAGGAAATATCTTCCGTTCAAAACTGGAAAGAAGCTTTCTGAGAAACTGCTCTGTGTTCTGTTAATTCATCTCACAGAGTTACATCTTTCCCTTCAAGAAGACTTTCGCTAAGGCTGTTCTTGGGGAATTGGCAAAGGGATATTTGGAAGCCCATAGAGGGCTATTGTGAAAAAGGAAATATCTTCCGTTCAAAACTGGAAAGAAGCTTTCTGAGAAACTGCTCTGTGTTCTGTTAATTCATCTCACAGAGTTACATCTTTCCCTTCAAGAAGCCTTTCGCTAAGGCTGTTCTTGTGGAATTGGCAAAGGGATATTTGGAAGCCCATAGAGGCCTATGGTGAAAAAGGAAATATCTTCCGTTCAAACCTGGAAAGAAGGTTTCTGAGAAACTGCTCTGTGTTCTGTTAATTCATCTCACAGAGTTACATCTTTCCCTTCAAGAAGCCTTTCGCTAAGGCTGTTCTTCTGGAATTGGCAAAGGGATATTTGGAAGCCCATAGAGGCCTACGGTGAAAAAGGAAATATCTTCCGTTCAAAACTGGAAAGAAGCTTTCTGAGAAACTGCTCTGTGTTCTGTTAATTCATCTCACAGAGTTACATCTTTCCCTTCAAGAAGCCTTTCGCTAAGGCTGTTCTTGTGGAATTGGCAAAGGGATATTTGGAAGCCCATAGGGGCCTATGTTGAAAAAGGAAATATCTTCCGTTCAAAACTGGAAAGAAGCTTTCTGAGAAACTGCTCTGTGTTCTGTTAATTCATCTCACAGAGTTACATCTTTCCCTTCAAGAAGCCTTTCGCTAAGGCTGTTCTTGTGGAATTGGCAAAGGGATATTTGGAAGCCCATAGAGGGCTACGGTGAAAAAGGAAATATCTTCCGTTCAAAACTGGAAAGAAGCTTTCTGAGAAACTGCTCTGTGTTCTGTTAATTCATCTGACAGAGTTACATCTTTCCCTTCAAGAAGCCTTTCGCTAAGGCTGTTCTTGTGGAATTGGCAAAGGGATATTTGGAAGCCCATAGAGGGCTATGGTGAAAAAGGAAATATCTTCCGTTCAAAACTGGAAAGAAGCTTTCTGAGAAACTGCTCTGTGTTCTGTTAATTCATCTCACAGAGTTACATCTTTCCCTTCAAGAAGCCTTTCGCTAAGGCTGTTCTTGTGGAATTGGCAAAGGGATATTTGGAAGCCCATAGAGGCCTATGGTGAAAAAGGAAATATCTTCCGTTCAAAACTGGAAAGAAGCTTTCTGAGAAACTGCTCTGTGTTCTGTTAATTCATCTCACAGAGTTACATCTTTCCCTTCAAGAAGCCTTTCGCTAAGGCTGTTCTTGTGTAATTGGCAAAGGGATATTTGGAAGCCCATAGAGGGCTATGGTGAAAAAGGAAATATCTTCCGTTCAAAACTGGAAAGAAGCTTTCTGAGAAACTGCTCTGTGTTCTGTTAATTCATCTCACAGAGTTACATCTTTCCCTTCAAGAAGCCTTTCGCTAAGGCTGTTCTTGTGGAATTGGCAAAGGGATATTTGGAAGCCCATAGAGGGCTATGGAGAAAAAGGAAATATCTTCCGTTCAAAACTGGAAAGAAGCTTTCTGAGAAACTGCTCTGTGTTCTGTTAATTCATCTCACAGAGTTACATCTTTCCCTTCAAGAAGCCTTTCGCTAAGGCTGTTCTTGTGGAATTGGCAAAGGGATATTTGGAAGCCCATAGAAGGCTATGGTGAAAAAGGAAATATCTTCCGTTCAAAACTGGAAAGAAGCTTTCTGAGAAACTGCTCTGTGTTCTGTTAATTCATCTCACAGAGTTACATCTTTCCCTTCAAGAAGCCTTTCGCTAAGGCTGTTCTTGTGGAATTGGCAAAGGGATATTTGGAAGCACATAGAGGGCTATGGTGAAAAAGGAAATATCTTCCGTTCAAAACTGGAAAGAAGCTTTCTGAGAAACTGCTCTGTGTTCTGTTAATTCATCTCACAGAGTTACATCTTTCCCTTCAAGAAGCCTTTCGCTAAGGCTGTTCTTGTGGAATTGGCAAAGGGATATTAGGAAGCCCAAAGAGGGCTATAGTGAAAAAGGAAATATCTTCCGTTCAAAACTGGAAAGAGGCTTTCTGAGAAACTGCTCTGTGTTCTGTTAATTCATCTCACAGAGTTACATCTTTCCCTTCAAGAAGCCTTTCGCTAAGGCTGTTCTTGTGGAATTGGCAAAGGGATATTTTGAAGCCCATAGAGGGCTATGGTGAGAAAGGAAATATCTTCCGTTCAAAACTGGAAAGAAGCTTTCTGAGAAACTGCTCTGTGTTCTGTTAATTCATCTCACAGAGTTACATCTTTCCCTTCAAGAAGCCTTTCGCTAAGGCTGTTCTTGTGGAATTGGCAAAGGGATATTTGGAAGCCCATAGAGGGCTATGGTGAAAAAGGAAATATCTTCCGTTCAAAACTGGAAAGAAGCTTTCTGAGAAACTGCTCTGTGTTCTGTTAATTCATCTCACAGAGTTACATCTTTCCCTTCAAGAAGCCTTTCGCTAAGGCTGTTCTTGTGGAATTGGCAAAGGGATATTTGGAAGCTCATAGAGGGCTACGGTGAAAAATGAAATATCTTCCGTTCAAAACTGGAAAGAAGCTTTCTGAGAAACTGCTCTGTGTTCTGTTAATTCATCTCACAGAGTTACATCTTTCCCTGCAAGAAGCCTTTCGCTAAGTCTGTTCTTGTGTAATTGGCAAAGGGATATTTGGAAGCCCATAGAGGGCTATGGTGAAAAAGGAAATATCTTCCGTTCAAAACTGGAAAGAAGCTTTCTGAAAAACTGCTCTGTGTTCTGTTAATTCATCTCACAGGGTTACATCTTTCCCTTCAAGAAGCCTTTCGCTAAGGCTGTTCTTGTGGAATTGGCAAAGGGATATTTGGAAGCCCATAGAGGGCTATGGTGAAAAAGGAAATATCTTCCGTTCAAAACTGGAAAGAGGCTTTCTGAGAAACTGCTCTGTGTTCTGTTAATTCATCTCACAGAGTTACATCTTTCCCTTCAAGAAGCCTTTCGCTAAGACTGTTCTTGTGGAATTGGCAAAGGGATATTTGGAAGCCCTTAGAGGGCTATGGTGAAAAAGGAAATATCTTCCGTTCAAAACTGGAAAGAAGCTTTCTGAGAAACTGCTCTGTGTTCTGTTAATTCATCTCACAGAGTTACATCTTTCCCTTCAAGAAGCCTTTCGCTAAGGCTGTTCTTGTGGAATTGGCAAAGGGATATTTGGAAGCCCATAGAGGGCTATGGTGAAAAAGGAAATATCTTCCGTTCAAAACTGGAAAGAAGCTTTCTGAGAAACTGCTCTGTGTTCTGTTAATTCATCTCACAGAGTTACATCTTTCCCTTCAAGAAGCCTTTCGCTAAGGCTGTTCTTGTGGAATTGGCAAAGGGATATTTGGAAGCCCATAGAAGGCTATGGTGAAAAAGGAAATATCTTCCGTTCAAAACTGGAAAGAAGCTTTCTGAGAAACTGCTCTGTGTTCTGTTAATTCATCTCACAGAGTTACATCTTTCCCTTCAAGAAGCCTTTCGCTAAGGCTGTTCTTGGGGAATTGGCAAAGGGATATTTGGAAGCCCATAGAGGGCTATGGTGAAAAAGGAAATATCTTCCGTTCAAAACTGGAAAGAAGCTTTCTGAGAAACTGCTCTGTGTTCTGTTAATTCATCTCACAGAGTTACATCTTTCCCTTCAAGAAGCCTTTCGCTAAGGCTGTTCTTGTGGAATTGGCAAAGGGATATTTGGAAGCCCATAGAGGACTATGGTGAAAAAGGAAATATCTTCCGTTCAAAACTGGAAAGAAGGTTTCTGAGAAACTGCTCTGTGTTCTGTTAATTCATCTCACAGAGTTACATCTTTCCCTTCAAGAAGCCTTTCGCTAAGGCTGTTCTTCTGGAATTGGCAAAGGGATATTTGGAAGCCCATAGAGGCCTACGGTGAAAAAGGAAATATCTTCCGTTCAAAACTGGAAAGAAGCTTTCTGAGAAACTGCTCTGTGTTCTGTTAATTCATCTCACAGAGTTACATCTTTCCCTTCAAGAAGCCTTTCGCTAAGGCTGTTCTTGTGGAATTGGCAAAGGGATATTTGGAAGCCCATAGGGGCCTATGTTGAAAAAGGAAATATCTTCCGTTCAAAACTGGAAAGAAGCTTTCTGAGAAACTGCTCTGTGTTCTGTTAATTCATCTCACAGAGTTACATCTTTCCCTTCAAGAAGCCTTTCGCTAAGGCTGTTCTTGTGGAATTGGCAAAGGGATATTTGGAAGCCCATAGAGGGCTACGGTGAAAAAGGAAATATCTTCCGTTCAAAACTGGAAAGAAGCTTTCTGAGAAACTGCTCTGTGTTCTGTTAATTCATCTGACAGAGTTACATCTTTCCCTTCAAGAAGCCTTTCGCTAAGGCTGTTCTTGTGGAATTGGCAAAGGGATATTTGGAAGCCCATAGAGGGCTATGGTGAAAAAGGAAATATCTTCCGTTCAAAACTGGAAAGAAGCTTTCTGAGAAACTGCTCTGTGTTCTGTTAATTCATCTCACAGAGTTACATCTTTCCCTTCAAGAAGCCTTTCGCTAAGGCTGTTCTTGTGGAATTGGCAAAGGGATATTTGGAAGCCCATAGAGGCCTATGGTGAAAAAGGAAATATCTTCCGTTCAAAACTGGAAAGAAGCTTTCTGAGAAACTGCTCTGTGTTCTGTTAATTCATCTCACAGAGTTACATCTTTCCCTTCAAGAAGCCTTTCGCTAAGGCTGTTCTTGTGTAATTGGCAAAGGGATATTTGGAAGCCCATAGAGGGCTATGGTGAAAAAGGAAATATCTTCCGTTCAAAACTGGAAAGAAGCTTTCTGAGAAACTGCTCTGTGTTCTGTTAATTCATCTCACAGAGTTACATCTTTCCCTTCAAGAAGCCTTTCGCTAAGGCTGTTCTTGTGGAATTGGCAAAGGGATATTTGGAAGCCCATAGAGGGCTATGGTGAAAAAGGAAATATCTTCCGTTCAAAACTGGAAAGAAGCTTTCTGAGAAACTGCTCTGTGTTCTGTTAATTCATCTCACAGAGTTACATCTTTCCCTTCAAGAAGCCTTTCGCTAAGGCTGTTCTTGTGGAATTGGCAAAGGGATATTTGGAAGCCCTTAGAGGGCTATGGTGAAAAAGGAAATATCTTACGTTCAAAACTGGAAAGAAGCTTTCTGAGAAACTGCTCTGTGTTCTGTTAATTCATCTCACAGAGTTACATCTTTCCCTTCAAGAAGCCTTTCGCTAAGGCTGTTCTTGTGGAATTGGCAAAGGGATATTTTGAAGCCCAAAGAGGGCTATGGTGAAAAAGGAAATATCTTCCGTTCAAAACTGGAAAGAAGCTTTCTGAGAAACTGCTGTGTGTTCTGTTAATTCATCTCACAGAATTACATCTTTCCCTTCAAGAAGCCTTTCGCTAAGGCTGTTCTTGTGGAATTGGCAAAGGGATATTTGGAAGCCCTTAGAGGGCTATGGTGAAAAAGGAAATATCTTCCGTTCAAAACTGGAAAGAAGCTTTCTGAGAAACTGCTCTGTGTTCTGTTAATTCATCTCACAGAGTTATATCTTTCCCTTCAAGAAGCCTTTCGCTAAGGCTGTTCTTGTGGAATTGGCAAAGGGATATTTGGAAGCCCATAGAGGCCTATGGTGAAAAGGAAATATCTTCCGTTCTAAACTGGAAAGAAGCTTTTTGAGAAACTGCTCTGTGTTCTGTTAATTCATCACACAGAGTTACATCTTTCCCTTCAAGAAGCCTTTCGCTAAGGCTGTTCTTGTGTAATTGGCAAAGGGATATTTGGAAGCCCATAGAGGGCTATGGTGAAAAAGGAAATATCTTCCGTTCAAAACTGGAAAGAAGCTTTCTGAGAAACTGCTCTGTCTTCTCTTAATTCATCTCACAGAGTTACATCTTTCCCTTCAAGAGGCCTTTCGCTAAGGCTGTTCTTGTGGAATTGGCAAAGGGATATTTGGAAGCCCATAGAGGGCTATGGTGAAAAAGGAAATATCTTCCGTTCAAAACTGGAAAGAAGCTTTCTGAGAAACTGCTCTGTGTTCTGTTAATTCATCTCACCGACTTACCTCTTTCCCTTCAAGAAGCCTTTCGCTAAGGCTGTTCTTGTGGAATTGGCATAGGGATATTTGGAAGCCCATAGAGGGCTACGGTGAAAAAGGAAATATCTTCCGTTCAAAACTGGAAAGAAGCTTTCTGAGAAACTGCTCTGTGTTCTGTTAATTCATCTCACAGAGTTACATCTTTCCCTTCAAGAAGCCTTTCGCTAAGGCTGTTCTTGTGGAATTGGCAAAGGGATATTTGGAAGCCCATGGAGGGCTATGGTGAAAAAGGAAATATCTTCCGTTCAAAACTGGAAAGAAGCTTTCTGAGAAACTGCTCTGTGTTCTGTTAATTCATCTCACAGAGTTACATCTTTCCCTTCAAGAAGCCTTTCGCTAAGGCTGTTCTTGTGGAATTGGCAAAGGGATATTTGGAAGGCCATAGAGGGCTATGGTGAAAAGGGAAATACCTTCCGTTCAAAACTGGAAAGAAGCTTTCTGAGAAACTGCTCTGTGTTCTGTTAATTCATCTCACAGAGTTACATCTTTCCCTTCAAGAAGCCTTTCGCTAAGGCTGTTCTTGTGGAATTGGCAAAGGGATATTTGGAAACCCATAGAGGCCTATGGTGAAAAAGGAAATATCTTCCGTTCAAAACTGGAAAGAAGGTTTCTGAGAAACTGCTCTGTGTTCTGTTAATTCATCTCACAGAGTTACATCTTTCCCTTCAAGAAGCCTTTCGCTAAGGCTGTTCTTGTGTAATTGGCAAAGGGATATTTGGAAGGCCATAGAGGGCTATGGTGAAAAAGGAAATACCTTCCGTTCAAAACTGGAAAGAAGCTTTCTGAGAAACTGCTCTGTGTTCTGTTAATTAATCTCACAGAGTTACACCTTTCCCTTCAAGAAGCCTTTCGCTAAGGCTGTTCTTGTGGAATTGGCAAAGGGATATTTGGAAACCCATAGAGGGCTATGGTGAAAAAGGAAATATCTTCCGTTCAAAACTGGAAAGAAGGTTTCTGAGAAACAGCTCTGTGTTCTGTTAATTCATCTCACAGAGTTACATCTTTCCCTTCAAGAAACCTTTCGCTAAGGCTGTTCTTCTGGAATTGGCAAAGGGATATTTGGAAGCCCATAGAGGCCTATGGTGAAAAAGGAAATATCTTCCGTGCAAAACTGGATAGAAGCTTTCTGAGAAACTGCTCTGTGTTCTGTTAATTCATCTCACAGAGTTACATCTTTCCCTTCAAGAAGCCTTTCGCTAAGGCTGTTCTTGTGGAATTGGCAAAGGGATATTTGGAAGCCCATAGAAGGCTATGGTGAAAAAGGAAATATCTTCCGTTCAAAACTGGAAAGAAGCTTTCTGAGAAACTGCTCTGTGTTCTGTTAATTCATCTCACAGAGTTACATCTTTCCCTTCAAGAAGCCTTTCGCTAAGCCTGTTCTTGGGGAATTGGCAAAGGGATATTTGGAAGCCCATAGAGGGCTATGGTGAAAAAGGAAATACCTTCCGTTCAAAACTGGAAAGAAGCTTTCTGAGAAACTGCTCTGTGTTCTGTTAATTCATCTCACAGAGTTACATCTTTCCCTTCAAGAAGCCTTTCGCTAAGGCTGTTCTTCTGGAATTGGCAAAGGGATATTTGGAAGCCCATAAAGGCCTACGGTGAAAAAGAAAATATCTTCCGTTCAAAACTGGAAAGAAGCTTTCTGAGAAACTGCTCTGTGTTCTGTTAATTCATCTCACAGAGTTACATCTTTCCCTTCAAGAAGCCTTTCGCTAAGGCTGTTCTTGTGGAATTGGCAAAGGGATATTTGCAAGCCCATAGGGGCCTATGTTGAAAAAGGAAATATCTTCCGTTCAAAACTGGAAAGAGGCTTTTTGAGAAACTGCTCTGTGTTCTGTTAATTCATCTCACAGAGTTACATCTTTCCCTTCAAGAAGCCTTTCGCTAAGGCTGTTCTTGTGGAATTGGCAAAGGGATATTTGGAAGCCCATAGAGGGCTACGGTGAAAAAGGAAATATCTTCCGTTCAAAACTGGAAAGAAGCTTTCTGAGAAACTGCTCTGTGTTCTGTTAATTCATCTCACAGAGTTACATCTTTCCCTTCAAGAAGCCTTTCGCTAAGGCTGTTCTTGTGGAATTGGCAAAGGGATATTTGGAAGCCCATAGAGGGCTATGGTGAAAAAGGAAATATCTTCCGTTCAAAACTGGAAAGAAGCTTTCTGAGAAACTGCTCTGTGTTCTGTTAATTCATCTCACAGAGTTACATCTTTCCCTTCAAGAAGCCTTTCGCTAAGGCTGTTCTTGTGGAATTGGCAAAGGGATATTTGGAAGCCCATAGAGGCCTATGGTGAAAAAGGAAATATCTTCCGTTCAAAACTGGAAAGAAGCTTTCTGAGAAACTGCTCTGTGTTCTGTTAATTCATCTCACAGAGTTACATCTTTCCCTTCAAGAAGCCTTTCGCTAAGGCTGTTCTTGTGTAATTGGCAAAGGGATATTTGGAAGGCCATAGAGGGCTATGGTGAAAAAGGAAATATCTTCCGTTCAAAACTGGAAAGAAGCTTTCTGAGAAACTGCTCTGTGTTCTGTTAATTCATCTCACAGAGTTACATCTTTCCCTTCAAGAAGCCTTTCGCTAAGGCTGTTCTTGTGGAATTGGCAAAGGGATATTTGGAAACCCATTGAGGCCTATGGTGAAAAAGGAAATATCTTCCGTTCAAAACTGGAAAGAAGCTTTCTGAGCAACTGCTCTGTGTTCTGTTAATTCATCTCACAGAGTTACATCTTTCCCTTCAAGAAGCCTTTCGCTAAGGCTGTTCTTGTGGAATTGGCAAAGGGATATTTGGAAGCCCATAGAGGCCTATGGTGAAAAAGGAAATATCTTCCGTTCAAAACTGGAAAGAAGCTTTCTGAGAAACTGCTCTGTGTTCTGTTAATTCATCTCACAGAGTTACATCTTTCCCTTCAAGAAGCCTTTCGCTAAGGCTGTTCTTGTGGAATTGGCAAAGGGATATTTGGAAGCCCATAGAGGCCTATGGTGAAAAAGGAAATATCTTCCGTTCAAAACTGGAAAGAAGCTTTCTGAGAAACTGCTCTGTGTTCTGTTAATTCATCTCACAGAGTTACATCTTTCCCTTCAAGAAGCCTTTCGCTAAGGCTGTTCTTGTGTAATTGGCAAAGGGATATTTGGAAGGCCATAGAGGGCTATGGTGAAAAAGGAAATACCTTCCGTTCAAAATGGAAAGAAGCTTTCTGAGAAACTGCTCTGTGTTCTGTTAATTAATCTCACAGAGTTACACCTTTCCCTTCAAGAAGCCTTTCGCTAAGGCTGTTCTTGTGGAATTGGCAAAGGGATATTTGGAAACCCATAGAGGCCTATGGTGAAAAAGGAAATATCTTCCGTTCAAAACTGGAAAGAAGGTTTCTGAGAAACAGCTCTGTGTTCTGTTAATTCATCTCACAGAGTTACATCTTTCCCTTCAAGAAACCTTTCGCTAAGGCTGTTCTTCTGGAATTGGCAAAGGGATATTTGGAAGCCCATAGAGGCCTATGGTGAAAAAGGAAATATCTTCCGTTCAAAACTGGAAAGAAGCTTTCTGAGAAACTGCTCTGTGTTCTGTTAATTCATCTCACAGAGTTACATCTTTCCCTTCAAGAAGCCTTTCGCTAAGGCTGTTCTTGTGGAATTGGCAAAGGGATATTTGGAAGCCCATAGAGGCCTATGTTGAAAAAGGAAATATCTTCCGTTCAAAACTGGAAAGAAGCTTTCTGAGAAACTGCTCTGTGTTCTGTTAATTCATCTCACAGAGTTACATCTTTCCCTTCAAGAAGCCTTTCGCTAAGGCTGTTCTTGTGGAATTGGCAAAGGGATATTTGGAAGCCCATAGAGGGCTATGGTGAAAAAGGAAATACCTTCCGTTCAAAACTGGAAAGAAGCTTTCTGCGAAACTGCTCTGTGTTCTGTTAATTCATCTCACAGAGTTACATCTTTCCCTTCAAGAAGCCTTTCGCTAAGGCTGTTCTTGTGGAATTGGCAAAGGGATATTTGGAAGCCCATAGAGGCCTATGGTGAAAAAGGAAATATCTTCCGTTCAAAACTGGAAAGAAGGTTTCTGAGAAACTGCTCTGTGTTCTGTTAATTCATCTCACAGAGTTACATCTTTCCCTTCAAAAAGCCTTTCGCTAAGGCTGTTCTTGTGTAATTGGCAAAGGGATATTTGGAAGCCCATAGAGGGCTATGGTGAAAAAGGAAATATCTTCCGTTCAAAACTGGAAAGAAGCTTTCTGAGAAACTGCTCTGTGTTCTGTTAATTCATCTCACCGAGTTACCTCTTTCCCTTCAAGAAGCCTTTCGCTAAGGCTGTTCTTGTGGAATTGGCAAAGGGATATTTGGAAGCCCATAGAGGGCTACGGTGAAAAAGGAAATATCTTCCGTTCAAAACTGGAAAGAAGCTTTCTGAGAAACTGCTCTGTGTTCTGTTAATTCATCTCACAGAGTTACATCTTTCCCTTCAAGAAGCCTTTCGCTAAGGCTGTTCTTGTGGAATTGGCAAAGGGATATTTGGAAGCCCATAGAGGGCTAGGGTGAAAAAGGAAATATCTTCCGTTCAAAACTGGAAAGAAGCTTTCTGAGAAACTGCTCTGTGTTCTGTTAATTCATCTCACAGAGTTACATCTTTCCCTTCAAGAAGCCTTTCGCTAAGGCTGTTCTTGTGGAATTGGCAAAGGGATATTTGGAAGCCCTTAGAGGGCTATGGTGAAAAAGGAAATATCTTCCGTTCAAAACTGGAAAGAAGCTTTCTGAGAAACTGCTCTGTTTTCTGTTAATTCATCTCACAGAGTTACATCTTTCCCTTCAAGAAGCCTTTCGCTAAGGCTGTTCTTGTGGAATTGGCAAAGGGATATTTGGAAGCCCATAGAGGGCTATGGAGAAAAAGGAAATATCTTCCGTTCAAAACTGGAAAGAAGCTTTCTGAGAAACTGCTCTGTGTTCTGTTAATTCATCTCACCGAGTTACCTCTTTCCCTTCAAGAAGCCTTTCGCTAAGGCTGTTCTTGTGGAATTGGCAAAGGGATATTTGGAAGCCCATAGAGGGCTACGGTGAAAAAGGAAATATCTTCCGTTCAAAACTGGAAAGAAGCTTTCTGAGAAACTGCTCTGTGTTCTGTTAATTCATCTCACAGAGTTACATCTTTCCCTTCAAGAAGCCTTTCGCTAAGGCTGTTCTTGTGGAATTGGCAACGGGATATTTGGAAGCCCATAGAGGGCTATGGTGAAAAAGGAAATATCTTCCGTTCAAAACTGGAAAGAAGCTTTCTGAGAAACTGCTCTGTGTTCTGTTAATTCATCTCACAGAGTTACATCTTTCCCTTCAAGAAGCCTTTCGCTAAGGCTGTTGTTGTGTAATTGGCAAAGGGATATTTGGAAGCACATAGAGGGCTATGGTGAAAAAGGAAATATCTTCCGTTCAAAACTGGAAAGAAGCTTTCTGAGAAACTGCTCTGTGTTCTGTTAATTCATCTCACAGAGTTACATCTTTCCCTTCAAGAAGCCTTTCGCTAAGGCTGTTCTTGTGGAATTGGCAAAGGGATATTTGGAAGCCCAAAGAGGGCTATGGTGAAAAAGGAAATATCTTCCGTTCAAAACTGGAAAGAAGCTTTCTGAGAAACTGCTCTGTGTTCTGTTAATTCATCTCACAGAGTTACATCTTTCCCTTCAAGAAGCCTTTCGCTAAGGCTGTTCTTGTGGAATTGGCAAAGGGATATTTGGAAGCCCCTAGAGGGCTATGGTGACAAAGGAAATATCTTCCGTTCAAAACTGGATAGAAGCTTTCTGAGAAACTGCTCTGTGTTCTGTTAATTCATCTCACAGAGTTACATCTTTCCCTTCAAGAAGCCTTTCGCTAAGGCTGTTCTTGTGGAATTGGCAAAGGGATATTTGGAAGCCCATAGAGGGCTATGGTGAAAAAGGAAATATCTTCCGTTAAAAACTGGAAAGAAACTTTCTGAGAAACTGCTCTGTGTTCTGTTAATTCATCTCACAGAGTTACATCTTTCCCTTCAAGAAGTCTTTCGCTAAGGCTGTTCTTGTGGAATTGGCAAAGGGATATTTGGAAGCTCATAGAAGGCTACGGTGAAAAATGAAATATCTTCCGTTCAAAACTGGAAAGAAGCTTTCTGAGAAACTGCTCTGTGTTCTGTTAATTCATCTCACAGAGTTACATCTTTCCCTGCAAGAAGCCTTTCGCTAAGTCTGTTCTTGTGGAATTGGCAATGGGATATTTGGAAGCCCATAGAGGGCTATGGTGAAAAAGGAAATATCTTCCGTTCAAAACTGGAAAGAAGCTTTCTGAGAAACTGCTCTGTGTTCTGTTAATTCATCTCACAGAGTTACATCTTTCCCTTCAAGAAGCCTTTCGCTAAGGCTGTTCTTGTGGAATTGGCAAAGGGATATTTGGAAGCCCATAGAGGGCTAGGGTGAAAAAGGAAATATCTTCCGTTCAAAACTGGAAAGAGGCTTTCTGAGAAACTGCTCTGTGTTCTGTTAATTAATCTCACAGAGTTACATCTTTCCCTTCAAGAAGCCTTTCGCTAAGGCTGTTCTTGTGGAATTGGCAAAGGGATATTTGGAAGCCCTTAGAGGGCTATGGTGAAAAAGGAAATATCTTCCGTTCAAAACTGGAAAGAAGCTTTCTGAGAAACTGCTCTGTTTTCTGTTAATTCATCTCACAGAGTTACATCTTTCCCTTCAAGAAGCCTTTCGCTAAGGCTGTTCTTGTGGAATTGGCAAAGGGATATTTGGAAGCCCATAGAAGGCTATGGAGAAAAAGGAAATATCTTCCGTTCAAAACTGGAAAGAAGCTTTCTGAGAAACTGCTCTGTGTTCTGTTAATTCATCTCACCGAGTTACCTCTTTCCCTTCAAGAAGCCTTTCGCTAAGGCTGTTCTTGTGGAATTGGCAAAGGGATATTTGGAAGCCCATAGAGGGCTACGGTGAAAAAGGAAATATCTTCCGTTCAAAACTGGAAAGAAGCTTTCTGAGAAACTGCTCTGTGTTCTGTTAATTCATCTCACGGAGTTACATCTTTCCCTTCAAGAAGCCTTTCGCTAAGGCTGTTCTTGTGGAATTGGCAACGGGATATTTGGAAGCCCATAGAGGGCTATGGTGAAAAAGGAAATATCTTCCGTTCAAAACTGGAAAGAAGCTTTCTGAGAAACTGCTCTGTGTTCTGTTAATTCATCTCACAGAGTTACATCTTTCCCTTCAAGAAGCCTTTCGCTAAGGCTGTTCTTGTGGAATTGGCAAAGGGATATTTGGAAGCCCATAGGGGCCTATGTTGAAAAAGGAAATATCTTCCGTTCAAAACTGGAAAGAGGCTTTTTGAGAAACTGCTCTGTGTTCTGTTAATTCATCTCACAGAGTTACATCTTTCCCTTCAAGAAGCCTTTCGCTAAGGCTGTTCTTGTGGAATTGGCAAAGGGATATTTGGAAGCCCATAGAGGGCTACGGTGAAAAAGGAAATATCTTCCGTTCAAAACTGGAAAGAAGCTTTCTGAGAAACTGCTCTGTGTTCTGTTAATTCATCTCACAGAGTTACATCTTTCCCTTCAAGAAGCCTTTCGCTAAGGCTGTTCTTGTGGAATTGGCAAAGGGATATTTGGAAGCCCATAGAGGGCTATGGTGAAAAAGGAAATATCTTCCGTTCAAAACTGGAAAGAAGCTTTCTGAGAAACTGCTCTGTGTTCTGTTAATTCATCTCACAGAGTTACATCTTTCCCTTCAAGAAGCCTTTCGCTAAGGCTGTTCTTGTGGAATTGGCAAAGGGATATTTGGAAGCCCTTAGAGGCCTATGGTGAAAAAGGAAATATCTTCCGTTCAAAACTGGAAAGAAGCTTTCTGAGAAACTGCTCTGTGTTCTGTTAATTCATCTCACAGAGTTACATCTTTCCCTTCAAGAAGCCTTTCGCTAAGGCTGTTCTTGTGGAATTGGCAAAGGGATATTTGGAAGGCCATAGAGGGCTATGGTGAAAAAGGAAATATCTTCCGTTCAAAACTGGAAAGAAGCTTTCTGAGAAACTGCTCTGTGTTCTGTTAATTCATCTCACAGAGTTACATCTTTCCCTTCAAGAAGCCTTTCGCTAAGGCTGTTCTTGTGGAATTGGCAAAGGGATATTTGGAAACCCATAGAGGCCTATGGTGAAAAAGGAAATATCTTCCGTTCAAAACTGGAAAGAAGCTTTCTGAGCAACTGCTCTGTGTTCTGTTAATTCATCTCACAGAGTTACATCTTTACCTTCAAGAAGCCTTTCGCTAAGGCTGTTCTTGTGGAATTGGCAAAGGGATATTTGGAAGCCCATAGAGGCCTATGGTGAAAAAGGAAATATCTTCCGTTCAAAACTGGAAAGAAGCTTTCTGAGAAACTGCTCTGTGTTCTGTTAATTCATCTCACAGAGTTACATCTTTCCCTTCAAGAAGCCTTTCGCTAAGGCTGTTCTTGTGGAATTGGCAAAGGGATATTTGGAAGCCCATAGAGGCCTATGGTGAAAAAGGAAATATCTTCCGTTCAAAACTGGAAAGAAGCTTTCTGAGAAACTGCTCTGTGTTCTGTTAATTCATCTCACAGAGTTACATCTTTCCCTTCAAGAAGCCTTTCGCTAAGGCTGTTCTTGTGGAATTGGCAAAGGGATATTTGGAAGGCCATAGAGGGCTATGGTGAAAAAGGAAATACCTTCCGTTCAAAATGGAAAGAAGCTTTCTGAGAAACTGCTCTGTGTTCTGTTAATTAATCTCACAGAGTTACACCTTTCCCTTCAAGAAGCCTTTCGCTAAGGCTGTTCTTGTGGAATTGGCAAAGGGATATTTGGAAACCCATAGAGGCCTATGGTGAAAAAGGAAATATCTTCCGTTCAAAACTGGAAAGAAGGTTTCTGAGAAACAGCTCTGTGTTCTGTTAATTCATCTCACAGAGTTACATCTTTCCCTTCAAGAAACCTTTCGCTAAGGCTGTTCTTCTGGAATTGGCAAAGGGATATTTGGAAGCCCATAGAGGCCTATGGTGAAAAAGGAAATATCTTCCGTTCAAAACTGGAAAGAAGCTTTCTGAGAAACTGCTCTGTGTTCTGTTAATTCATCTCACAGAGTTACATCTTTCCCTTCAAGAAGCCTTTCGCTAAGGCTGTTCTTGTGGAATTGGCAAAGGGATATTTGGAAGCCCATAGAGGCCTATGTTGAAAAAGGAAATATCTTCCGTTCAAAACTGGAAAGAAGCTTTCTGAGAAACTGCTCTGTGTTCTGTTAATTCATCTCACAGAGTTACATCTTTCCCTTCAAGAAGCCTTTCGCTAAGGCTGTTCTTGTGGAATTGGCAAAGGGATATTTGGAAGCCCATAGAGGGCTATGGTGAAAAAGGAAATACCTTCCGTTCAAAACTGGAAAGAAGCTTTCTGAGAAACTGCTCTGTGTTCTGTTAATTCATCTCACAGAGTTACATCTTTCCCTTCAAGAAGCCTTTCGCTAAGGCTGTTCTTGTGGAATTGGCAAAGGGATATTTGGAAGCCCATAGAGGCCTATGGTGAAAAAGGAAATATCTACCGTTCAAAACTGGAAAGAAGGTTTCTGAGAAACTGCTCTGTGTTCTGTTAATTCATCTCACAGAGTTACATCTTTCCCTTCAAAAAGCCTTTCGCTAAGGCTGTTCTTGTGTAATTGGCAAAGGGATATTTGGAAGCCCATAGAGGGCTATGGTGAAAAAGGAAATATCTTCCGTTCAAAACTGGAAAGAAGCTTTCTGAGAAACTGCTCTGTGTTCTGTTAATTCATCTCACCGAGTTACCTCTTTCCCTTCAAGAAGCCTTTCGCTAAGGCTGTTCTTGTGGAATTGGCAAAGGGATATTTGGAAGCCCATAGAGGGCTACGGTGAAAAAGGAAATATCTTCCGTTCAAACTGGAAAGAAGCTTTCTGAGAAACTGCTCTGTGTTCTGTTAATTCATCTCACAGAGTTACATCTTTCCCTTCAAGAAGCCTTTCGCTAAGGCTGTTCTTGTGGAATTGGCAAAGGGATATTTGGAAGCCCATAGAGGGCTATGGTGACAAAGGAAATATCTTCCGTTCAAAACTGGATAGAAGCTTTCTGAGAAACTGCTCTGTGTTCTGTTAATTCATCTCACAGAGTTACATCTTTCCCTTCAAGAAGCCTTTCGCTAAGGCTGTTCTTGTGGAATTGGCAAAGGGATATTTGGAAGCCCATAGAGGGCTATGGTGAAAAAGGAAATATCTTCCGTTAAAAACTGGAAAGAAACTTTCTGAGAAACTGCTCTGTGTTCTGTTAATTCATCTCACAGATTTACATCTTTCCCTTCAAGAAGTCTTTCGCTAAGGCTGTTCTTGTGGAATTGGCAAAGGGATATTTGGAAGCTCATAGAAGGCTACGGTGAAAAATGAAATATCTTCCGTTCAAAACTGGAAAGAAGGTTTCTGAGAAACTGCTCTGTGTTCTGTTAATTCATCTCACAGAGTTACATCTTTCCCTGCAAGAAGCCTTTCGCTAAGTCTGTTCTTGTGGAATTGGCAATGGGATATTTGGAAGCCCATAGAGGGCTATGGTGAAAAAGGAAATATCTTCCGTTCAAAACTGGAAAGAAGCTTTCTGAGAAACTGCTCTGTGTTCTGTTAATTCATCTCACAGAGTTACATCTTTCCCTTCAAGAAGCCTTTCGCTAAGGCTGTTCTTGTGGAATTGGCAAAGGGATATTTGGAAGCCCATAGAGGGCTAGGGTGAAAAAGGAAATATCTTCCGTTCAAAACTGGAAAGAGGCTTTCTGAGAAACTGCTCTGTGTTCTGTTAATTGATCTCACAGAGTTACATCTTTCCCTTCAAGAAGCCTTTCGCTAAGGCTGTTCTTGTGGAATTGGCAAAGGGATATTTGGAAGCCCTTAGAGGGCTATGGTGAAAAAGGAAATATCTTCCGTTCAAAACTGGAAAGAAGCTTTCTGAGAAACTGCTCTGTTTTCTGTTAATTCATCTCACAGAGTTACATCTTTCCCTTCAAGAAGCCTTTCGCTAAGGCTGTTCTTGTGGAATTGGCAAAGGGATATTTGGAAGCCCATAGAAGGCTATGGAGAAAAAGGAAATATCTTCCGTTCAAAACTGGAAAGAAGCTTTCTGAGAAACTGCTCTGTGTTCTGTTAATTCATCTCACCGAGTTACCTCTTTCCCTTCAAGAAGCCTTTCGCTAAGGCTGTTCTTGTGGAATTGGCAAAGGGATATTTGGAAGCCCATAGAGGGCTACGGTGAAAAAGGAAATATCTTCCGTTCAAAACTGGAAAGAAGCTTTCTGAGAAACTGCTCTGTGTTCTGTTAATTCATCTCACAGAGTTACATCTTTCCCTTCAAGAAGCCTTTCGCTAAGGCTGTTCTTGTGGAATTGGCAACGGGATATTTGGAAGCCCATAGAGGGCTATGGTGAAAAAGGAAATATCTTCCGTTCAAAACTGGAAAGAAGCTTTCTGAGAAACTGCTCTGTGTTCTGTTAATTCATCTCACAGAGTTACATCTTTCCCTTCAAGAAGCCTTTCGCTAAGGCTGTTCTTGTGGAATTGGCAAAGGGATATTTGGAAGCCCATAGGGGCCTATGTTGAAAAAGGAAATATCTTCCGTTCAAAACTGGAAAGAGGCTTTTTGAGAAACTGCTCTGTGTTCTGTTAATTCATCTCACAGAGTTACATCTTTCCCTTCAAGAAGCCTTTCGCTAAGGCTGTTCTTGTGGAATTGGCAAAGGGATATTTTGAAGCCCATAGAGGGCTACGGTGAAAAAGGAAATATCTTCCGTTCAAAACTGGAAAGAAGCTTTCTGAGAAACTGCTCTGTGTTCTGTTA
The DNA here is from genome assembly GCF_047675955.1 of Chlorocebus sabaeus. Taxonomy (NCBI): domain Eukaryota; kingdom Metazoa; phylum Chordata; class Mammalia; order Primates; family Cercopithecidae; genus Chlorocebus; species Chlorocebus sabaeus. The sequence continues at coordinate 578,984 of NW_027328225.1, forward strand.
ATTCATCTCACAGAGTTACATCTTTCCCTTCAAGAAGCCTTTCGCTAAGGCTGTTCTTGTGGAATTGGCAAAGGGATATTTGGAAGCCCATAGAGGGCTATGGTGAAAAAGGAAATATCTTCCGTTCAAAACTGGAAAGAAGCTTTCTGAGAAACTGCTCTGTGTTCTGTTAATTCATCTCACAGAGTTACATCTTTCCCTTCAAGAAGCCTTTCGCTAAGGCTGTTCTTGTGGAATTGGCAAAGGGATATTTGGAAGCCCATAGAGGCCTATGGTGAAAAAGGAAATATCTTCCGTTCAAAACTGGAAAGAAGCTTTCTGAGAAACTGCTCTGTGTTCTGTTAATTCATCTCACAGAGTTACATCTTTCCCTTCAAGAAGCCTTTCGCTAAGGCTGTTCTTGTGTAATTGGCAAAGGGATATTTGGAAGCCCATAGAAGGCTATGGTGAAAAAGGAAATATCTTCCGTTCAAAACTGGAAAGAAGCTTTCTGAGAAACTGCTCTGTGTTCTGTTAATTCATCTCACAGAGTTACATCTTTCCCTTCAAGAAGCCTTTCGCTAAGGCTGTTCTTGTGGAATTGGCAAAGGGATATTTGGAAACCCATAGAGGCCTATGGTGAAAAAGGAAATATCTTCCGTTCAAAACTGGAAAGAAGCTTTCTGAGCAACTGCTCTGTGTTCTGTTAATTCATCTCACAGAGTTACATCTTTCCCTTCAAGAAGCCTTTCGCTAAGGCTGTTCTTGTGGAATTGGCAAAGGGATATTTGGAAGCCCATAGAGGCCTATGGTGAAAAAGGAAATATCTTCCGTTCAAAACTGGAAAGAAGCTTTCTGAGAAACTGCTCTGTGTTCTGTTAATTCATCTCACAGAGTTACATCTTTCCCTTCAAGAAGCCTTTCGCTAAGGCTGTTCTTGTGGAATTGGCAAAGGGATATTTGGAAGCCCATAGAGGCCTATGGTGAAAAAGGAAATATCTTCCGTTCAAAACTGGAAAGAAGCTTTCTGAGAAACTGCTCTGTGTTCTGTTAATTCATCTCACAGAGTTACATCTTTCCCTTCAAGAAGCCTTTCGCTAAGGCTGTTCTTGTGGAATTGGCAAAGGGATATTTGGAAGGCCATAGAGGGCTATGGTGAAAAAGGAAATACCTTCCGTTCAAAATGGAAAGAAGCTTTCTGAGAAACTGCTCTGTGTTCTGTTAATTAATCTCACAGAGTTACACCTTTCCCTTCAAGAAGCCTTTCGCTAAGGCTGTTCTTGTGGAATTGGCAAAGGGATATTTGGAAACCCATAGAGGCCTATGGTGAAAAAGGAAATATCTTCCGTTCAAAACTGGAAAGAAGGTTTCTGAGAAACAGCTCTGTGTTCTGTTAATTCATCTCACAGAGTTACATCTTTCCCTTCAAGAAACCTTTCGCTAAGGCTGTTCTTCTGGAATTGGCAAAGGGATATTTGGAAGCCCATAGAGGCCTATGGTGAAAAAGGAAATATCTTCCGTTCAAAACTGGAAAGAAGCTTTCTGAGAAACTGCTCTGTGTTCTGTTAATTCATCTCACAGAGTTACATCTTTCCCTTCAAGAAGCCTTTCGCTAAGGCTGTTCTTGTGGAATTGGCAAAGGGATATTTGGAAGCCCATAGAGGCCTATGTTGAAAAAGGAAATATCTTCCGTTCAAAACTGGAAAGAAGCTTTCTGAGAAACTGCTCTGTGTTCTGTTAATTCATCTCACAGAGTTACATCTTTCCCTTCAAGAAGCCTTTCGCTAAGGCTGTTCTTGTGGAATTGGCAAAGGGATATTTGGAAGCCCATAGAGGGCTATGGTGAAAAAGGAAATACCTTCCGTTCAAAACTGGAAAGAAGCTTTCTGAGAAACTGCTCTGTGTTCTGTTAATTCATCTCACAGAGTTACATCTTTCCCTTCAAGAAGCCTTTCGCTAAGGCTGTTCTTGTGGAATTGGCAAAGGGATATTTGGAAGCCCATAGAGGCCTATGGTGAAAAAGGAAATATCCTCCGTTCAAAACTGGAAAGAAGCTTTCTGAGAAACTGCTCTGTGTTCTGTTAATTCATCTCACAGAGTTACATCTTTCCCTTCAAGAAGCCTTTCGCTAAGGCTGTTCTTGTGGAATTGGCAAAGGGATATTTGGAAGCCCATAGAGGGCTATGGTGACAAAGGAAATATCTTCCGTTCAAAACTGGAAAGAAGCTTTCTGAGAAACTGCTCTGTGTTCTGTTAATTCATCTCACAGAGTTACATCTTTCCCTTCAAGAAGCCTTTCGCTAAGGCTGTTCTTGTGGAATTGGCAAAGGGATATTTGGAAGCCCATAGAGGGCTATGGTGAAAAAGGAAATATCTTCCGTTCAAAACTGGAAAGAAGCTTTCTGAGAAACTGCTCTGTGTTCTGTTAATTCATCACACAGAGTTACATCTTTCCCTTCAAGAAGTCTTTCGCTAAGGCTGTTCTTGTGGAATTGGCAAAGGGATATTTGGAAGCTCATAGAAGGCTACGGTGAAAAATGAAATATCTTCCGTTCAAAACTGGAAAGAAGCTTTCTGAGAAACTGCTCTGTGTTCTGTTAATTCATCTCACAGAGTTACATCTTTCCCTGCAAGAAGCCTTTCGCTAAGTCTGTTCTTGTGGAATTGGCAATGGGATATTTGGAAGCCCATAGAGGGCTATGGTGAAAAAGGAAATATCTTCCGTTCAAAACTGGAAAGAAGCTTTCTGAGAAACTGCTCTGTGTTCTGTTAATTCATCTCACAGAGTTACATCTTTCCCTTCAAGAAGCCTTTCGCTAAGGCTGTTCTTGTGGAATTGGCAAAGGGATATTTGGAAGCCCATAGAGGGCTAGGGTGAAAAAGGAAATATCTTCCGTTCAAAACTGGAAAGAGGCTTTCTGAGAAACTGCTCTGTGTTCTGTTAATTAATCTCACAGAGTTACATCTTTCCCTTCAAGAAGCCTTTCGCTAAGGCTGTTCTTGTGTAATTGGCAAAGGGATATTTGGAAGCCCTTAGAGGTCTATGGTGAAAAAGGAAATATCTTCCGTTCAAAACTGGAAAGAAGCTTTCTGAGAAACTGCTCTGTTTTCTGTTAATTCATCTCACAGAGTTACATCTTTCCCTTCAAGAAGCCTTTCGCTAAGGCTGTTCTTGTGGAATTGGCAAAGGGATATTTGGAAGCCCATAGAGGGCTATGGAGAAAAAGGAAATATCTTCCGTTCAAAACTGGAAAGAAGCTTTCTGAGAAACTGCTCTGTGTTCTGTTAATTCATCTCACCGAGTTACCTCTTTCCCTTCAAGAAGCCTTTCGCTAAGGCTGTTCTTGTGGAATTGGCAAAGGGATATTTGGAAGCCCATAGAGGGCTACGGTGAAAAAGGAAATATCTTCCGTTCAAAACTGGAAAGAAGCTTTCTGAGAAACTGCTCTGTGTTCTGTTAATTCATCTCACAGAGTTACATCTTTCCCTTCAAGAAGCCTTTCGCTAAGGCTGTTCTTGTGGAATTGGCAACGGGATATTTGGAAGCCCATAGAGGGCTATGGTGAAAAAGGAAATATCTTCCGTTCAAAACTGGAAAGAAGCTTTCTGAGAAACTGCTCTGTGTTCTGTTAATTCATCTCACAGAGTTACACCTTTCCCTTCAAGAAGCCTTTCGCTAAGGCTGTTCTTGTGGAATTGGCAAAGGTATATTTGGAAGCCCATAGAAGGCTATGGTAAAAAGGAAATATCTTCCGTTCAAAACTGGAAAGAAGCTTTCTGAGAAACTGCTCTGTGTTCTGTTAATTCATCTCACAGAGTTACATCTTTCCCTTCAAGAAGCCTTTCGCTAAGGCTGTTCTTGGGGAATTGGCAAAGGGATATTTGGAAGCCCATAGAGGGCTATGGTGAAAAAGGAAATACCTTCCGTTCAAAACTGGAAAGAAGCTTTCGGAGAAACTGCTCTGTGTTCTGTTAATTCATCTCACAGAGTTACATCTTTCCCTTCAAGAAGCCTTTCGCTAAGGCTGTTCTTGTGGAATTGGCAAAGGGATATTTGGAAGCCCATAGAGGGCTATGGTGAAAAAGGAAATATCTTCCGTTCAAAACTGGAAAGAAGCTTTCTGAGAAACTGCTCTGTGTTCTGTTAATTCATCTCACCGACTTACCTCTTTCCCTTCAAGAAGCCTTTCGCTAAGGCTGTTCTTGTGGAATTGGCAAAGGGATATTTGGAAGCCCATAGAGGGCTACGGTGAAAAAGGAAATATCTTCCGTTCAAAACTGGAAAGAAGCTTTCTGAGAAACTGCTCTGTGTTCTGTTAATTCATCTCACAGAGTTACATCTTTCCCTTCAAGAAGCCTTTCGCTAAGGCTGTTCTTGTGGAATTGGCAAAGGGATATTTGGAAGCCCAAAGAGGGCTATGGTGAAAAAGGAAATATCTTCCGTTCAAAACTGGAAAGAAGCTTTCTGAGAACCTGCTCTGTGTTCTGTTAATTCATCTCACAGAGTTACATCTTTCCCTTCAAGAAGCCTTTCGCTAAGGCTGTTCTTGTGGAATTGGCAAAGGGATATTTGGAAGGCCATAGAGGGCTATGGTGAAAAAGGAAATATCTTCCGTTCAAAACTGGAAAGAAGCTTTCTGAGAAACTGCTCTGTGTTCTGTTAATTCATCTCACAGAGTTACATCTTTCCCTTCAAGAAGCCTTTCGCTAAGTCTGTTCTTGTGGAATTGGCAAAGGGATATTTGGAAGCCCATAGAGGGCTATGGTGAAAAAGGAAATATCTTCCGTTCAAAACTGGAAAGAAGCTTTCTGAGAAACTGCTCTGTGTTCTGTTAATTCATCTCACAGAGTTACATCTTTCCCTTCAAGAAGCCTTTCGCTAAGGCTGTTCTTGTGGAATTGGCAAAGGGATATTTGGAAGCCCATAGAGGGCTATGGTGACAAAGGAAATATCTTCCGTTCAAAACTGGAAAGAAGCTTTCTGAGAAACTGCTCTGTGTTCTGTTAATTCATCTCACAGAGTTACATCTTTCCCTTCAAGAAGCCTTTCGCTAAGGCTGTTCTTGTGGAATTGGCAAAGGGATATTTGGAAGCCCATAGAGGGCTATGGTGACAAAGGAAATATCTTCCGTTCAAAACTGGAAAGAAGCTTTGTGAGAAACTGCTCTGTGTTCTGTTAATTCATCTCACAGAGTTACATCTTTCCCTTCAAGAAGCCTTTCGCTAAGGCTGTTCTTGTGGAATTCGCAAAGGGATATTTGGAAGCCCAAAGAGGGCTATGGTGAAAAAGGAAATATCTTCCGTTCAAAATTGGAAAGAAGCTTTCTGAGAAACTGCTCTGTGTTCTGTTAATTCATCTCACAGAGTTACATCTTTCCCTTCAAGAAGCCTTTCGCTAAGGCTGTTATTGTGGGATTGACAAAGGGATATTTGGAAGTCCATAGAGGGCTATGGTGAAAAAGGAAATATCTTCCGTTCATAACTGGAAAGAAGCTTTCTGAGAAACTGCTCTGTGTTCTGTTAATTCATCTCACAGAGTTACATCTTTCCCTTCAAGAAGCCTTTCGCTAAGGCTGTTCTTGTGGAATTGGCAAAGGGATATATGGAAGCCCATAGAGGCCTATGGTGAAAAGGAAATATCTTCCGTTCAAAACTGGAAAGAAGCTTTTTGAGAAACTGCTCTGTGTTCTGTTAATTCATCACACAGAGTTACATCTTTCCCTTCAAGAAGCCTTTCGCTAAGGCTGTTCTTGTGTAATTGGCAAAGGGATATTTGGAAGCCCATAGAGGGCTATGGTGAAAAAGGAAATATCTTCCGTTCAAAACTGGAAAGAAGCTTTCTGAGAAACTGCTCTGTGTTCTGTTAATTCATCTCACAGAGTTACATCTTTCCCTTCAAGAAGCCTTTCGCTAAGGCTGTTCTTGTGGAATTGGCAAAGGGATATTTGGAAGCCCATAGAGGGCTATGGAGAAAAAGGAAATATCTTCCGTTCAAAACTGGAAAGAAGCTTTCTGAGAAACTGCTCTGTGTTCTGTTAATTCATCTCACCGAGTTACCTCTTTCCCTTCAAGAAGCCTTTCGCTAAGGCTGTTCTTGTGGAATTGGCAAAGGGATATTTGGAAGCCCATAGAGGGCTACGGTGAAAAAGGAAATATCTTCCGTTCAAAACTGGAAAGAAGCTTTCTGAGAAACTGCTCTGTGTTCTGTTAATTCATCTCACAGAGTTACATCTTTCCCTTCAAGAAGCCTTTCGCTAAGGCTGTTCTTGTGGAATTGGCAAAGGGATATTTGGAAGCCCATAGAGGGCTATGGTGAAAAAGGAAATATCTTCCGTTCAAAACTGGAAAGAAGCTTTCTGAGAAACTGCTCTGTGTTCTGTTAATTCATCTCACAGAGTTACATCTTTCCCTTCAAGAAGCCTTTCGCTAAGGCTGTTCTTGTGGAATTGGCAAAGGGATATTTGGAAGCCCATAGAAGGCTATGGTGAAAAAGGAAATATCTTCCGTTCAAAACTGGAAAGAAGCTTTCTGAGAAACTGCTCTGTGTTCTGTTAATTCATCTCACAGAGTTACATCTTTCCCTTCAAGAAGCCTTTCGCTAAGGCTGCTCTTGTGTAATTGGCAAAGGGATATTTGGAAGGACATAGAGGGCTATGGTGAAAAAGGAAATACCTTCCGTTCAAAACTGGAAAGAAGCTTTCTGAGAAACTGCTCTGTGTTCTGTAAATTAATCTCACAGAGTTACACCTTTCCCTTCAAGAAGCCTTTCGCTAAGGCTGTTCTTGTGGAATTGGCAAAGGGATATTTGGAAACCCATAGAGGCCTATGGTGAAAAAGGAAATATCTTCCGTTCAAAACTGGAGAGAAGGTTTCAGAGAAACAGCTCTGTGTTCTGTTAATTCATCTCACAGAGTTACATCTTTCCCTTCAAGAAACCTTTCGCTAAGGCTGTTCTTCTGGAATTGGCAAAGGGATATTTGGAAGCCCATAGAGGCCTATGGTGAAAAAGGAAATATCTTCCGTTCAAAACTGGAAAGAAGCTTTCTGAGAAACTGCTCTGTGTTCTGTTAATTCATCTCACAGAGTTACGTCTTTCCCTTCAAGAAGCCTTTCGCTAAGGCTGTTCTTGTGGAATTGGCAAAGGGATATTTGGAAGCCCATAGAGGCCTATGTTGAAAAAGGAAATATCTTCCGTTCAAAACTGGAAAGAAGCTTTCTGAGAAACTGCTCTGTGTTCTGTTAATTCATCTCACAGAGTTACATCTTTCCCTTCAAGAAGCCTTTCGCTAAGGCTGTTCTTGTGGAATTGGCAAAGGGATATTTGGAAGCCCATAGAGGGCTATGGTGAAAAAGGAAATATCTTCCGTTCAAAACTGGAAAGAAGCTTTCTGAGAAACTGCTCTGTGTTCTGTTAATTCATCTCACAGAGTTACATCTTTCCCTTCAAGAAGCCTTTCGCTAAGGCTGTTCTTGTGGAATTGGCAAAGGGATATTTGGAAGCCCATAGAGGCCTAGGGTGAAAAAGGAAATATCTTCCGTTCAAAACTGGAAAGAAGCTTTCTGAGAAACTGCTCTGTGTTCTGTTAATTCATCTCACAGAGTTACATCTTTCCCTTCAAGAAGGCTTTCGCTAAGGCTGTTCTTGTGGAATTGGCAAAGGGATATTTGGAAGCCCATAGAGGGCTATGGAGAAAAAGGAAATATCTTCCGTTCAAAACTGGAAAGAAGCTTTCTGAGAAACTGCTCTGTGTTCTGTTAATTCATCTCACCGAGTTACCTCTTTCCCTTCAAGAAGCCTTTCGCTAAGGCTGTTCTTGTGGAATTGGCAAAGGGATATTTGGAAGCCCATAGAGGGCTACGGTGAAAAAGGAAATATCTTCCGTTCAAAACTGGAAAGAAGCTTTCTGAGAAACTGCTCTGTGTTCTGTTAATTCATCTCACAGAGTTACATCTTTCCCTTCAAGAAGCCTTTCGCTAAGGCTGTTCTTGCGGAATTGGCAAAGGGATATTTGGAAGCCCATAGAGGGCTATGGTGAAAAAGGAAATATCTTCCGTTCAAAACTGGAAAGAAGCTTTCTGAGAAACTGCTCTGTGTTCTGTTAATTCATCTCACAGAGTTACATCTTTCCCTTCAAGAAGCCTTTCGCTAAGGCTGTTCTTGTGGAATTGGCAAAGGGATATTTGGAAGCCCATAGAAGGCTATGGTGAAAAAGGAAATATCTTCCGTTCAAAACTGGAAAGAAGCTTTCTGAGAAACTGCTCTGTGTTCTGTTAATTCATCTCACAGAGTTACATCTTTCCCTTCAAGAAGCCTTTCGCTAAGGCTGTTCTTGGGGAATTGGCAAAGGGATATTTGGAAGCCCATAGAGGGCTATGGTGAAAAAGGAAATACCTTCCGTTCAAAACTGGAAAGAAGGTTTCTGAGAAACTGCTCTGTGTTCTGTTAATTCATCTCACAGAGTTACATCTTTCCCTTCAAGAAGCCTTTCGCTAAGGCTGTTCTTGTGGAATTGGCAAAGGGATATTTGGAAGCCCATAGAGGCCTATGGTGAAAAAGGAAATATCTTCCGTTCAAAACTGGAAAGAAGCTTTCTGAGAAACTGCTCTGTGTTCTGTTAATTCATCTCACAGAGTTACATCTTTCCCTTCAAGAAGCCTTTCGCTAAGGCTGTTCTTCTGGAATTGGCAAAGGGATATTTGGAAGCCCATAGAGGCCTACGGTGAAAAAGGAAATATATTCCGTTCAAAACTGGAAAGAAGCTTTCTGAGAAACTGCTCTGTGTTCTGTTAATTCATCTCACAGAGTTACATCTTTCCCTTCAAGAATCCTTTCGCTAAGGCTGTTCTTGTGGAATTGGCAAAGGGATATTTGGAAGCCCATAGGGGCCTATGTTGAAAAAGGAAATATCTTCCGTTCAAAACTGGAAAGAGTCTTTTTGAGAAACTGCTCTGTGTTCTGTTAATTCATCTCACAGAGTTACATCTTTCCCTTCAAGAAGCCTTTCGCTAAGGCTGTTCTTGTGGAATTGGCAAAGGGATATTTGGAAGCCCATAGAGGGCTACGGTGAAAAAGGAAATATCTTCCGTTCAAAACTGGAAAGAAGCTTTCTGAGAAACTGCTCTGTGTTCTGTTAATTCATCTCACAGAGTTACATCTTTCCCTTCAAGAAGCCTTTCGCTAAGGCTGTTCTTGTGGAATTGGCAAAGGGATATTTGGAAGCCCATGGAGGGCTATGGTGAAAAAGGAAATATCTTCCGTTCAAAACTGGAAAGAAGCTTTCTGAGAAACTGCTCTGTGTTCTGTTAATTCATCTCACAGAGTTACATCTTTCCCTTCAAGAAGCCTTTCGCTAAGGCTGTTCTTGTGTAATTGGCAAAGGGATATTTGGAAGGCCATAGAAGGCTATGGTGAAAAGGGAAATACCTTCCGTTCAAAACTGGAAAGAAGCTTTCTGAGAAACTGCTCTGTGTTCTGTTAATTAATCTCACAGAGTTACATCTTTCCCTTCAAGAAGCCTTTCGCTAAGGCTGTTCTTGTGGAATTGGCAAAGGGATATTTGGAAACCCATAGAGGCCTATGGTGAAAAAGGAAATATCTTCCGTTCAAAACTGGAAAGAAGCTTTCTGAGAAACTGCTCTGTGTTCTGTTAATTCATCTCACAGAGTTACATCTTTCCCTTCAAGAAGCCTTTCGCTAAGGCTGTTCTTGTGGAATTGGCAAAGGGATATTTGGAAGCCCATAGAGGGCTATGGTGAAAAAGGAAATATCTTCCGTTCAAAACCGGAAAGAAGCTTTCTGAGAAACTGCTCTGTGTTCTGTTAATTCATCTCACAGAGTTACATCTTTCCCTTCAAGAAGCCTTTCGCTAAGGCTGTTCTTGTGGAATTGGCAAAGGGATATTTGGAAGCCCATAGAGGCCTATGGTGAAAAAGGAAATATCTTCCTTTCAAAACTGGAAAGAAGGTTTCTGAGAAACTGCTCTGTGTTCTGTTAATTCATCTCACAGAGTTACATCTTTCCCTTCAAGAAGCCTTTCGCTAAGGCTGTTCTTGTGTAATTGGCAAAGGGATATTTGGAAGGCCATAGAGGGCTATGGTGAAAAAGGAAATACCTTCCGTTCAAAACTGGAAAGAAGCTTTCTGAGAAACTGCTCTGTGTTCTGTTAATTAATCTCACAGAGTTACACCTTTCCCTTCAAGAAGCCTTTCGCTAAGGCTGTTCTTGTGGAATTGGCAAAGGGATATTTGGAAACCCATAGAGGGCTATGGTGAAAAAGGAAATATCTTCCGTTCAAAACTGGAAAGAAGGTTTCTGAGAAACAGCTCTGTGTTCTGTTAATTCATCTCACAGAGTTACATCTTTCCCTTCAAGAAACCTTTCGCTAAGGCTGTTCTTCTGGAATTGGCAAAGGGATATTTGGAAGCCCATAGAGGCCTATGGTGAAAAAGGAAATATCTTCCGTGCAAAACTGGATAGAAGCTTTCTGAGAAACTGCTCTGTGTTCTGTTAATTCATCTCACAGAGTTACATCTTTCCCTTCAAGAAGCCTTTCGCTAAGGCTGTTCTTGTGGAATTGGCAAAGGGATATTTGGAAGCCCATAGAAGGCTATGGTGAAAAAGGAAATATCTTCCGTTCAAAACTGGAAAGAAGCTTTCTGAGAAACTGCTCTGTGTTCTGTTAATTCATCTCACAGAGTTACATCTTTCCCTTCAAGAAGCCTTTCGCTAAGCCTGTTCTTGGGGAATTGGCAAAGGGATATTTGGAAGCCCATAGAGGGCTATGGTGAAAAAGGAAATACCTTCCGTTCAAAACTGGAAAGAAGCTTTCTGAGAAACTGCTCTGTGTTCTGTTAATTCATCTCACAGAGTTACATCTTTCCCTTCAAGAAGCCTTTCGCTAAGGCTGTTCTTCTGGAATTGGCAAAGGGATATTTGGAAGCCCATAAAGGCCTACGGTGAAAAAGAAAATATCTTCCGTTCAAAACTGGAAAGAAGCTTTCTGAGAAACTGCTCTGTGTTCTGTTAATTCATCTCACAGAGTTACATCTTTCCCTTCAAGAAGCCTTTCGCTAAGGCTGTTCTTGTGGAATTGGCAAAGGGATATTTGCAAGCCCATAGGGGCCTATGTTGAAAAAGGAAATATCTTCCGTTCAAAACTGGAAAGAGGCTTTTTGAGAAACTGCTCTGTGTTCTGTTAATTCATCTCACAGAGTTACATCTTTCCCTTCAAGAAGCCTTTCGCTAAGGCTGTTCTTGTGGAATTGGCAAAGGGATATTTGGAAGCCCTTAGAGGGCTACGGTGAAAAAGGAAATATCTTCCGTTCAAAACTGGAAAGAAGCTTTCTGAGAAACTGCTCTGTGTTCTGTTAATTCTTCTCACAGAGTTACATCTTTCCCTTCAAGAAGCCTTTCGCTAAGGCTGTTCTTGTGGAATTGGCAAAGGGATATTTGGAAGCCCATAGAGGGCTATGGTGAAAAAGGAAATATCTTCCGTTCAAAACTGGAAAGAAGCTTTCTGAGAAACTGCTCTGTGTTCTGTTAATTCATCTCACAGAGTTACATCTTTCCCTTCAAGAAGCCTTTCGCTAAGGCTGTTCTTGTGGAATTGGCAAAGGGATATTTGGAAGCCCATAGAGGCCTATGGTGAAAAAGGAAATATCTTCCGTTCAAAACTGGAAAGAAGCTTTCTGAGAAACTGCTCTGTGTTCTGTTAATTCATCTCACAGAGTTACATCTTTCCCTTCAAGAAGCCTTTCGCTAAGGCTGTTCTTGTGTAATTGGCAAAGGGATATTTGGAAGGCCATAGAGGGCTATGGTGAAAAAGGAAATATCTTCCGTTCAAAACTGGAAAGAAGCTTTCTGAGAAACTGCTCTGTGTTCTGTTAATTCATCTCACAGAGTTACATCTTTCCCTTCAAGAAGCCTTTCGCTAAGGCTGTTCTTGTGGAATTGGCAAAGGGATATTTGGAAACCCATAGAGGCCTATGGTGAAAAAGGAAATATCTTCCGTTCAAAACTGGAAAGAAGCTTTCTGAGCAACTGCTCTGTGTTCTGTTAATTCATCTCACAGAGTTACATCTTTCCCTTCAAGAAGCCTTTCGCTAAGGCTGTTCTTGTGGAATTGGCAAAGGGATATTTGGAAGCCCATAGAGGCCTATGGTGAAAAAGGAAATATCTTCTGTTCAAAACTGGAAAGAAGCTTTCTGAGAAACTGCTCTGTGTTCTGTTAATTCATCTCACAGAGTTACATCTTTCCCTTCAAGAAGCCTTTCGCTAAGGCTGTTCTTGTGTAATTGGCAAAGGGATATTTGGAAGGCCATAGAGGGCTATGGTGAAAAAGGAAATACCTTCCGTTCAAAATGGAAAGAAGCTTTCTGAGAAACTGCTCTGTGTTCTGTTAATTAATCTCACAGAGTTACACCTTTCCCTTCAAGAAGCCTTTCGCTAAGGCTGTTCTTGTGGAATTGGCAAAGGGATATTTGGAAACCCATAGAGGCCTATGGTGAAAAAGGAAATATCTTCCGTTCAAAACTGGAAAGAAGGTTTCTGAGAAACAGCCCTGTGTTCTGTTAATTCATCTCACAGAGTTACATCTTTCCCTTCAAGAAACCTTTCGCTAAGGCTGTTCTTCTGGAATTGGCAAAGGGATATTTGGAAGCCCATAGAGGCCTATGGTGAAAAAGGAAATATCTTCCGTTCAAAACTGGAAAGAAGCTTTCTGAGAAACTGCTCTGTGTTCTGTTAATTCATCTCACAGAGTTACATCTTTCCCTTCAAGAAGCCTTTCGCTAAGGCTGTTCTTGTGGAATTGGCAAAGGGATATTTGGAAGCCCATAGAGGCCTATGTTGAAAAAGGAAATATCTTCCGTTCAAAACTGGAAAGAAGCTTTCTGAGAAACTGCTCTGTGTTCTGTTAATTCATCTCACAGAGTTACATCTTTCCCTTCAAGAAGCCTTTCGCTAAGGCTGTTCTTGTGGAATTGGCAAAGGGATATTTGGAAGCCCATAGAGGGCTATGGTGAAAAAGGAAATACCTTCCGTTCAAAACTGGAAAGAAGCTTTCTGCGAAACTGCTCTGTGTTCTGTTAATTCATCTCACAGAGTTACATCTTTCCCTTCAAGAAGCCTTTCGCTAAGGCTGTTCTTGTGGAATTGGCAAAGGGATATTTGGAAGCCCATAGAGGGCTATGGTGAAAAAGGAAATATCTTCCGTTCAAAACTGGAAAGAAGCTTTCTGGGAAACTGCTCTGTGTTCTGTTAATTCATCTCACAGAGTTACATCTTTCCCTTCAAGAAGCCTTTCGCTAAGGCTGTTCTTGTGGAATTGGCAAAGGGATATTTGGAAGCCCATAGAGGCCTATGGTGAAAAAGGAAATATCTTCCGTTCAAAACTGGAAAGAAGCTTTCTGAGAAACTGCTCTGTGTTCTGTTAATTCATCTCACAGAGTTACATCTTTCCCTTCAAGAAGCCTTTCGCTAAGGCTGTTCTTGTGGAATTGGCAAAGGGATATTTGGAAGCCCATAGAGGCCTATGGTGAAAAAGGAAATATCTTCCGTTCAAAACTGGAAAGAAGCTTTCTGAGAAACTGCTCTGTGTTCTGTTAATTCATCTCACAGAGTTACATCTTTCCCTTCAAGAAGCCTTTCGCTAAGGCTGTTCTTGTGTAATTGGCAAAGGGATATTTGGAAGGCCATAGAGGGCTATGGTGAAAAAGGAAATACCTTCCGTTCAAAATGGAAAGAAGCTTTCTGAGAAACTGCTCTGTGTTCTGTTAATTAATCTCACAGAGTTACACCTTTCCCTTCAAGAAGCCTTTCGCTAAGGCTGTTCTTGTGGAATTGGCAAAGGGATATTTGGAAACCCATAGAGGCCTATGGTGAAAAAGGAAATATCTTCCGTTCAAAACTGGAAAGAAGGTTTCTGAGAAACAGCCCTGTGTTCTGTTAATTCATCTCACAGAGTTACATCTTTCCCTTCAAGAAACCTTTCGCTAAGGCTGTTCTTCTGGAATTGGCAAAGGGATATTTGGAAGCCCATAGAGGCCTATGGTGAAAAAGGAAATATCTTCCGTTCAAAACTGGAAAGAAGCTTTCTGAGAAACTGCTCTGTGTTCTGTTAATTCATCTCACAGAGTTACATCTTTCCCTTCAAGAAGCCTTTCGCTAAGGCTGTTCTTGTGGAATTGGCAAAGGGATATTTGGAAGCCCATAGAGGCCTATGTTGAAAAAGGAAATATCTTCCGTTCAAAACTGGAAAGAAGCTTTCTGAGAAACTGCTCTGTGTTCTGTTAATTCATCTCACAGAGTTACATCTTTCCCTTCAAGAAGCCTTTCGCTAAGGCTGTTCTTGTGGAATTGGCAAAGGGATATTTGGAAGCCCATAGAGGGCTATGGTGAAAAAGGAAATACCTTCCGTTCAAAACTGGAAAGAAGCTTTCTGCGAAACTGCTCTGTGTTCTGTTAATTCATCTCACAGAGTTACATCTTTCCCTTCAAGAAGCCTTTCGCTAAGGCTGTTCTTGTGGAATTGGCAAAGGGATATTTGGAAGCCCATAGAGGCCTATGGTGAAAAAGGAAATATCTTCCGTTCAAAACTGGAAAGAAGGTTTCTGAGAAACTGCTCTGTGTTCTGTTAATTCATCTCACAGAGTTACATCTTTCCCTTCAAAAAGCCTTTCGCTAAGGCTGTTCTTGTGTAATTGGCAAAGGGATATTTGGAAGCCCATAGAGGGCTATGGTGAAAAAGGAAATATCTTCCGTTCAAAACTGGAAAGAAGCTTTCTGAGAAACTGCTCTGTGTTCTGTTAATTCATCTCACCGAGTTACCTCTTTCCCTTCAAGAAGCCTTTCGCTAAGGCTGTTCTTGTGGAATTGGCAAAGGGATATTTGGAAGCCCATAGAGGGCTACGGTGAAAAAGGAAATATCTTCCGTTCAAAACTGGAAAGAAGCTTTCTGAGAAACTGCTCTGTGTTCTGTTAATTCATCTCACAGAGTTACATCTTTCCCTTCAAGAAGCCTTTCGCTAAGGCTGTTCTTGTGGAATTGGCAAAGGGATATTTGGAAGCCCATAGAGGGCTAGGGTGAAAAAGGAAATATCTTCCGTTCAAAACTGGAAAGAAGCTTTCGGAGAAACTGCTCTGTGTTCTGTTAATTCATCTCACAGAGTTACATCTTTCCCTTCAAGAAGCCTTTCGCTAAGGCTGTTCTTGTGGAATTGGCAAAGGGATATTTGGAAGCCCATAGAGGGCTACGGTGAAAAAGGAAATATCTTCCGTTCAAAACTGGAAAGAAGCTTTCTGAGAAACTGCTCTGTGTTCTGTTAATTCATCTCACAGAGTTACATCTTTCCCTGCAAGAAGCCTTTCGCTAAGGCTGTTCTTGTGGAATTGTCAAAGGGATATTTGGAAGCCCATAGAGGCCTATGGTGAAAAAGGAAATATCTTCCGTTCAAAACTGGAAAGAAGCTTTCTGAGAAACTGCTCTGTGTTCTGTTAATTCATCTCACAGAGTTACATCTTTCCCTTCAAGAAGCCTTTCGCTAAGGCTGTTGTTGTGTAATTGGCAAAGGGATATTTGGAAGCACATAGAGGGCTATGGTGAAAAAGGAAATATCTTCCGTTCAAAACTGGAAAGAAGCTTTCTGAGAAACTGCTCTGTGTTCTGTTAATTCATCTCACAGAGTTACATCTTTCCCTTCAAGAAGCCTTTCGCTAAGGCTGTTCTTGTGGAATTGGCAAAGGGATATTTGGAAGCCCAAAGAGGGCTATGGTGAAAAAGGAAATATCTTCCGTTCAAAACTGGAAAGAAGCTTTCTGAGAAACTGCTCTGTGTTCTGTTAATTCATCTCACAGAGTTACATCTTTCCCTTCAAGAAGCCTTTCGCTAAGGCTGTTGTTGTGTAATTGGCAAAGGGATATTTGGAAGCACATAGAGGGCTATGGTGAAAAAGGAAATATCTTCCGTTCAAAACTGGAAAGAAGCTTTCTGAGAAACTGCTCTGTGTTCTGTTAATTCATCTCACAGAGTTACATCTTTCCCTTCAAGAAGCCTTTCGCTAAGGCTGTTCTTGTGGAATTGGCAAAGGGATATTTGGAAGCCCAAAGAGGGCTATGGTGAAAAAGGAAATATCTTCCGTTCAAAACTGGAAAGAAGCTTTCTGAGAAACTGCTCTGTGTTCTGTTAATTCATCTCACAGAGTTACATCTTTCCCTTCAAGAAGCCTTTCGCTAAGGCTGTTCTTGTGGAATTGGCAAAGGGATATTTGGAAGCCCATAGAGGGCTATGGTGACAAAGGAAATATCTTCCGTTCAAAACTGGATAGAAGCTTTCTGAGAAACTGCTCTGTGTTCTGTTAATTCATCTCACAGAGTTACATCTTTCCCTTCAAGAAGCCTTTCGCTAAGGCTGTTCTTGTGGAATTGGCAAAGGGATATTTGGAAGCCCATAGAGGGCTATGGTGAAAAAGGAAATATCTTCCGTTCAAAACTGGAAAGAAGCTTTCTGAGAAACTGCTGTGTGTTCTGTTAATTCATCTCACAGAGTTACATCTTTCCCTTCAAGAAGTCTTTCGCTAAGGCTGTTCTTGTGGAATTGGCAAAGGGATATTTGGAAGCTCATAGAAGGCTACTGTGAAAAATGAAATATCTTCCGTTCAAAACTGGAAAGAAGCTTTCTGAGAAACTGCTCTGTGTTCTGTTAATTCATCTCACAGAGTTACATCTTTCCCTGCAAGAAGCCTTTCGCTAAGTCTGTTCTTGTGGAATTGGCAATGGGATATTTGGAAGCCCATAGAGGGCTATGGTGAAAAAGGAAATATCTTCCGTTCAAAACTGGAAAGAAGCTTTCTGAGAAACTGCTCTGTGTTCTGTTAATTCATCTCACAGAGTTACATCTTTCCCTTCAAGAAGCCTTTCGCTAAGGCTGTTCTTGTGGAATTGGCAAAGGGATATTTGGAAGCCCATAGAGGGCTAGGGTGAAAAAGGAAATATCTTCCGTTCAAAACTGGAAAGAGGCTTTCTGAGAAACTGCTCTGTGTTCTGTTAATTAATCTCACAGAGTTACATCTTTCCCTTCAAGAAGCCTTTCGCTAAGGCTGTTCTTGTGGAATTGGCAAAGGGATATTTGGAAGCCCTTAGAGGGCTATGGTGAAAAAGGAAATATCTTCCGTTCAAAACTGGAAAGAAGCTTTCTGAGAAACTGCTCTGTTTTCTGTTAATTCATCTCACAGAGTTACCTCTTTCCCTTCAAGAAGCCTTTCGCTAAGGCTGTTCTTGTGGAATTGGCAAAGGGATATTTGGAAGCCCATAGAGGGCTATGGAGAAAAAGGAAATATCTTCCGTTCAAAACTGGAAAGAAGCTTTCTGAGAAACTGCTCTGTGTTCTGTTAATTCATCTCACCGAGTTACCTCTTTCCCTTCAAGAAGCCTTTCGCTAAGGCTGTTCTTGTGGAATTGGCAAAGGGATATTTGGAAGCCCATAGAGGGCTACGGTGAAAAAGGAAATATCTTCCGTTCAAAACTGGAAAGAAGCTTTCTGAGAAACTGCTCTGTGTTCTGTTAATTCATCTCACAGAGTTACATCTTTCCCTTCAAGAAGCCTTTCGCTAAGGCTGTTCTTGTGGAATTGGCAACGGGATATTTGGAAGCCCATAGAGGGCTATGGTGAAAAAGGAAATATCTTCCGTTCAAAACTGGAAAGAAGCTTTCTGAGAAACTGCTCTGTGTTCTGTTAATTCATCTCACAGAGTTACATCTTTCCCTTCAAGAAGCCTTTCGCTAAGGCTGTTCTTGTGGAATTGGCAAAGGGATATTTGGAAGCCCATAGGGGCGTATGTTGAAAAAGGAAATATCTTCCGTTCAAAACTGGAAAGAGGCTTTTTGAGAAACTGCTCTGTGTTCTGTTAATTCATCTCACAGAGTTACATCTTTCCCTTCAAGAAGCCTTTCGCTAAGGCTGTTCTTGTGGAATTGGCAAAGGGATATTTGGAAGCCCATAGAGGGCTACGGTGAAAAAGGAAATATCTTCCGTTCAAAACTGGAAAGAAGCTTTCTGAGAAACTGCTCTGTGTTCTGTTAATTCATCTCACAGAGTTACATCTTTCCCTTCAAGAAGCCTTTCGCTAAGGCTGTTCTTGTGGAATTGGCAAAGGGATATTTGGAAGCCCATAGAGGGCTATGGTGAAAAAGGAAATATCTTCCGTTCAAAACTGGAAAGAAGCTTTCTGAGAAACTGCTCTGTGTTCTGTTAATTCATCTCACAGAGTTACATCTTTCCCTTCAAGAAGCCTTTCGCTAAGGCTGTTCTTGTGGAATTGGCAAAGGGATATTTGGAAGCCCATAGAGGCCTATGGTGAAAAAGGAAATATCTTCCGTTCAAAACTGGAAAGAAGCTTTCTGAGAAACTGCTCTGTGTTCTGTTAATTCATCTCACAGAGTTACATCTTTCCCTTCAAGAAGCCTTTCGCTAAGGCTGTTCTTGTGTAATTGGCAAAGGGATATTTGGAAGGCCATAGAGGGCTATGGTGAAAAAGGAAATATCTTCCGTTCAAAACTGGAAAGAAGCTTTCTGAGAAACTGCTCTGTGTTCTGTTAATTCATCTCACAGAGTTACATCTTTCCCTTCAAGAAGCCTTTCGCTAAGGCTGTTCTTGTGGAATTGGCAAAGGGATATTTGGAAACCCATAGAGGCCTATGGTGAAAAAGGAAATATCTTCCGTTCAAAACTGGAAAGAAGCTTTCTGAGCAACTGCTCTGTGTTCTGTTAATTCATCTCACAGAGTTACATCTTTCCCTTCAAGAAGCCTTTCGCTAAGGCTGTTCTTGTGGAATTGGCAAAGGGATATTTGGAAGCCCATAGAGGCCTATGGTGAAAAAGGAAATATCTTCCGTTCAAAACTGGAAAGAAGCTTTCTGAGAAACTGCTCTGTGTTCTGTTAATTCATCTCACAGAGTTACATCTTTCCCTTCAAGAAGCCTTTCGCTAAGGCTGTTCTTGTGGAATTGGCAAAGGGATATTTGGAAGCCCATAGAGGCCCATGGTGAAAAAGGAACTATCTTCCGTTCAAAACTGGAAAGAAGCTTTCTGAGAAACTGCTCTGTGTTCTGTTAATTCATCTCACAGAGTTACATCTTTCCCTTCAAGAAGCCTTTCGCTAAGGCTGTTCTTGTGTAATTGGCAAAGGGATATTTGGAAGGCCATAGAGGGCTATGGTGAAAAAGGAAATACCTTCCGTTCAAAATGGAAAGAAGCTTTCTGAGAAACTGCTCTGTGTTCTGTTAATTAATCTCACAGAGTTACACCTTTCCCTTCAAGAAGCCTTTCGCTAAGGCTGTTCTTGTGGAATTGGCAAAGGGATATTTGGAAACCCATAGAGGCCTATGGTGAAAAAGGAAATATCTTCCGTTCAAAACTGGAAAGAAGGTTTCTGAGAAACAGCTCTGTGTTCTGTTAATTCATCTCACAGAGTTACATCTTTCCCTTCAAGAAACCTTTCGCTAAGGCTGTTCTTCTGGAATTGGCAAAGGGATATTTGGAAGCCCATAGAGGGCTATGGTGAAAAAGGAAATATCTTCCGTTCAAAACTGGAAAGAAGCTTTCTGAGAAACTGCTCTGTGTTCTGTTAATTCATCTCACAGAGTTACATCTTTCCCTTCAAGAAGCCTTTCGCTAAGGCTGTTCTTGTGGAATTGGCAAAGGGATATTTGGAAGCCCATAGAGGCCTATGTTGAAAAAGGAAATATCTTCCGTTCAAAACTGGAAAGAAGCTTTCTGAGAAACTGCTCTGTGTTCTGTTAATTCATCTCACAGAGTTACATCTTTCCCTTCAAGAAGCCTTTCGCTAAGGCTGTTCTTGTGGAATTGGCAAAGGGATATTTGGAAGCCCATAGAGGGCTATGGTGAGAAAGGAAATACCTTCCGTTCAAAACTGGAAAGAAGCTTTCTGAGAAACTGCTCTGTGTTCTGTTAATTCATCTCACAGAGTTACATCTTTCCCTTCAAGAAGCCTTTCGCTAAGGCTGTTCTTGTGGAATTGGCAAAGGGATATTTGGAAGCCCATAGAGGCCTATGGTGAAAAAGGAAATATCTTCCGTTCAAAACTGGAAAGAAGGTTTCTGAGAAACTGCTCTGTGTTCTGTTAATTCATCTCACAGAGTTACATCTTTCCCTTCAAAAAGCCTTTCGCTAAGGCTGTTCTTGTGTAATTGGCAAAGGGATATTTGGAAGCCCATAGAGGGCTATGGTGAAAAAGGAAATATCTTCCGTTCAAAACTGGAAAGAAGCTTTCTGAGAAACTGCTCTGTGTTCTGTTAATTCATCTCACCGAGTTACCTCTTTCCCTTCAAGAAGCCTTTCGCTAAGGCTGTTCTTGTGGAATTGGCAAAGGGATATTTGGAAGCCCATAGAGGGCTACGGTGAAAAAGGAAATATCTTCCGTTCAAAACTGGAAAGAAGCTTTCTGAGAAACTGCTCTGTGTTCTGTTAATTCATCTCACAGAGTTACATCTTTCCCTTCAAGAAGCCTTTCGCTAAGGCTGTTCTTGTGGAATTGGAAAAGGGATATTTGGAAGCCCATAGAGGGCTAGGGTGAAAAAGGAAATATCTTCCGTTCAAAACTGGAAAGAAGCTTTCTGAGAAACTGCTCTGTGTTCTGTTAATTCATCTCATAGAGTTACATCTTTCCCTTCAGGAAGCCTTTCGCTAAGGCTGTTGTTGTGTAATTGGCAAAGGGATATTTGGAAGCACATAGAGGGCTATGGTGAAAAAGGAAATATCTTCCGTTCAAAACTGGAAAGAAGCTTTCTGAGAAACTGCTCTGTGTTCTGTTAATTCATCTCACAGAGTTACATCTTTCCCTTCAAGAAGCCTTTCGCTAAGGCTGTTCTTGTGGAATTGGCAAAGGGATATTTGGAAGCCCAAAGAGGGCTATGGTGAAAAAGGAAATATCTTCCGTTCAAAACTGGAAAGAAGCTTTCTGAGAAACTGCTCTGTGTTCTGTTAATTCATCTCACAGAGTTACATCTTTCCCTTCAAGAAGCCTTTCGCTAAGGCTGTTCTTGTGGAATTGGCAAAGGGATATTTGGAAGCCCATAGAGGGCTATGGTGACAAAGGAAATATCTTCCGTTCAAAACTGGAAAGAAGCTTTCTGAGAAACTGCTCTGTGTTCTGTTAATTCATCTCACAGAGTTACATCTTTCCCTTCAAGAAGCCTTTCGCTAAGGCTGTTCTTGTGGAATTGGCAAAGGGATATTTGGAAGCACATAGAGGGCTATGGTGAAAAAGGAAATATCTTCCGTTCAAAACTGGAAAGAAGCTTTCTGAGAAACTGCTCTGTGTTCTGTTAATTCATCACACAGAGTTACATCTTTCCCTTCAAGAAGTCTTTCGCTAAGGCTGTTCTTGTGGAATTGGCAAAGGGATATTTGGAAGCTCATAGAAGGCTACGGTGAAAAATGAAATATCTTCCGTTCAAAACTGGAAAGAAGCTTTCTGAGAAACTGCTCTGTGTTCTGTTAATTCATCTCACAGAGTTACATCTTTCCCTGCAAGAAGCCTTTCGCTAAGTCTGTTCTTGTGGAATTGGCAATGGGATATTTGGAAGGCCATAGAGGGCTATGGTGAAAAAGGAAATATCTTCCGTTCAAAACTGGAAAGAAGCTTTCTGAGAAACTGCTCTGTGTTCTGTTAATTCATCTCACAGAGTTACATCTTTCCCTTCAAGAAGCCTTTCGCTAAGGCTGTTCTTGTGGAATTGGCAAAGGGATATTTGGAAACCCATAGAGGCCTATGGTGAAAAAGGAAATATCTTCCGTTCAAAACTGGAAAGAAGCTTTCTGAGCAACTGCTCTGTGTTCTGTTAATTCATCTCACAGAGTTACATCTTTCCCTTCAAGAAGCCTTTCGCTAAGGCTGTTCTTGTGGAATTGGCAAAGGGATATTTGGAAGCCCATAGAGGCCTATGGTGAAAAAGGAAATATCTTCCGTTCAAAACTGGAAAGAAGCTTTCTGAGAAACTGCTCTGTGTTCTGTTAATTCATCTCACAGAGTTACATCTTTCCCTTCAAGAAGCCTTTCGCTAAGGCTGTTCTTGTGGAATTGGCAAAGGGATATTTGGAAGCCCATAGAGGCCCATGGTGAAAAAGGAACTATCTTCCGTTCAAAACTGGAAAGAAGCTTTCTGAGAAACTGCTCTGTGTTCTGTTAATTCATCTCACAGAGTTACATCTTTCCCTTCAAGAAGCCTTTCGCTAAGGCTGTTCTTGTGTAATTGGCAAAGGGATATTTGGAAGGCCATAGAGGGCTATGGTGAAAAAGGAAATACCTTCCGTTCAAAATGGAAAGAAGCTTTCTGAGAAACTGCTCTGTGTTCTGTTAATTAATCTCACAGAGTTACACCTTTCCCTTCAAGAAGCCTTTCGCTAAGGCTGTTCTTGTGGAATTGGCAAAGGGATATTTGGAAACCCATAGAGGCCTATGGTGAAAAAGGAAATATCTTCCGTTCAAAACTGGAAAGAAGGTTTCTGAGAAACAGCTCTGTGTTCTGTTAATTCATCTCACAGAGTTACATCTTTCCCTTCAAGAAACCTTTCGCTAAGGCTGTTCTTCTGGAATTGGCAAAGGGATATTTGGAAGCCCATAGAGGGCTATGGTGAAAAAGGAAATATCTTCCGTTCAAAACTGGAAAGAAGCTTTCTGAGAAACTGCTCTGTGTTCTGTTAATTCATCTCACAGAGTTACATCTTTCCCTTCAAGAAGCCTTTCGCTAAGGCTGTTCTTGTGGAATTGGCAAAGGGATATTTGGAAGCCCATAGAGGCCTATGTTGAAAAAGGAAATATCTTCCGTTCAAAACTGGAAAGAAGCTTTCTGAGAAACTGCTCTGTGTTCTGTTAATTCATCTCACAGAGTTACATCTTTCCCTTCAAGAAGCCTTTCGCTAAGGCTGTTCTTGTGGAATTGGCAAAGGGATATTTGGAAGCCCATAGAGGGCTATGGTGAGAAAGGAAATACCTTCCGTTCAAAACTGGAAAGAAGCTTTCTGAGAAACTGCTCTGTGTTCTGTTAATTCATCTCACAGAGTTACATCTTTCCCTTCAAGAAGCCTTTCGCTAAGGCTGTTCTTGTGGAATTGGCAAAGGGATATTTGGAAGCCCATAGAGGCCTATGGTGAAAAAGGAAATATCTTCCGTTCAAAACTGGAAAGAAGGTTTCTGAGAAACTGCTCTGTGTTCTGTTAATTCATCTCACAGAGTTACATCTTTCCCTTCAAAAAGCCTTTCGCTAAGGCTGTTCTTGTGTAATTGGCAAAGGGATATTTGGAAGCCCATAGAGGGCTATGGTGAAAAAGGAAATATCTTCCGTTCAAAACTGGAAAGAAGCTTTCTGAGAAACTGCTCTGTGTTCTGTTAATTCATCTCACCGAGTTACCTCTTTCCCTTCAAGAAGCCTTTCGCTAAGGCTGTTCTTGTGGAATTGGCAAAGGGATATTTGGAAGCCCATAGAGGGCTACGGTGAAAAAGGAAATATCTTCCGTTCAAAACTGGAAAGAAGCTTTCTGAGAAACTGCTCTGTGTTCTGTTAATTCATCTCACAGAGTTACATCTTTCCCTTCAAGAAGCCTTTCGCTAAGGCTGTTCTTGTGGAATTGGAAAAGGGATATTTGGAAGCCCATAGAGGGCTAGGGTGAAAAAGGAAATATCTTCCGTTCAAAACTGGAAAGAAGCTTTCTGAGAAACTGCTCTGTGTTCTGTTAATTCATCTCATAGAGTTACATCTTTCCCTTCAGGAAGCCTTTCGCTAAGGCTGTTGTTGTGTAATTGGCAAAGGGATATTTGGAAGCACATAGAGGGCTATGGTGAAAAAGGAAATATCTTCCGTTCAAAACTGGAAAGAAGCTTTCTGAGAAACTGCTCTGTGTTCTGTTAATTCATCTCACAGAGTTACATCTTTCCCTTCAAGAAGCCTTTCGCTAAGGCTGTTCTTGTGGAATTGGCAAAGGGATATTTGGAAGCCCAAAGAGGGCTATGGTGAAAAAGGAAATATCTTCCGTTCAAAACTGGAAAGAAGCTTTCTGAGAAACTGCTCTGTGTTCTGTTAATTCATCTCACAGAGTTACATCTTTCCCTTCAAGAAGCCTTTCGCTAAGGCTGTTCTTGTGGAATTGGCAAAGGGATATTTGGAAGCCCATAGAGGGCTATGGTGACAAAGGAAATATCTTCCGTTCAAAACTGGAAAGAAGCTTTCTGAGAAACTGCTCTGTGTTCTGTTAATTCATCTCACAGAGTTACATCTTTCCCTTCAAGAAGCCTTTCGCTAAGGCTGTTCTTGTGGAATTGGCAAAGGGATATTTGGAAGCACATAGAGGGCTATGGTGAAAAAGGAAATATCTTCCGTTCAAAACTGGAAAGAAGCTTTCTGAGAAACTGCTCTGTGTTCTGTTAATTCATCACACAGAGTTACATCTTTCCCTTCAAGAAGTCTTTCGCTAAGGCTGTTCTTGTGGAATTGGCAAAGGGATATTTGGAAGCTCATAGAAGGCTACGGTGAAAAATGAAATATCTTCCGTTCAAAACTGGAAAGAAGCTTTCTGAGAAACTGCTCTGTGTTCTGTTAATTCATCTCACAGAGTTACATCTTTCCCTGCAAGAAGCCTTTCGCTAAGTCTGTTCTTGTGGAATTGGCAATGGGATATTTGGAAGCCCATAGAGGGCTATGGTGAAAAAGGAAATATCTTCCGTTCAAAACTGGAAAGAAGCTTTCTGAGAAACTGCTCTGTGTTCTGTTAATTCATCTCACAGAGTTACATCTTTCCCTTCAAGAAGCCTTTCGCTAAGGCTGTTCTTGTGGAATTGGCAAAGGGATATTTGGAAGCCCATAGAGGGCTAGGGTGAAAAAGGAAATATCTTCCGTTCAAAACTGGAAAGAGGCTTTCTGAGAAACTACTCTGTGTTCTGTTAATTAATCTCACAGAGTTACATCTTTCCCTTCAAGAAGCCTTTCGCTAAGGCTGTTCTTGTGGAATTGGCAAAGGGATATTTGGAAGCCCTTAGAGGGCTATGGTGAAAAAGGAAATATCTTCCGTTCAAAACTGGAAAGAAGCTTTCTGAGAAACTGCTCTGTTTTCTGTTAATTCATCTCACAGAGTTACATCTTTCCCTTCAAGAAGCCTTTCGCTAAGGCTGTTCTTGTGGAATTGGCAAAGGGATATTTGGAAGCCCATAGAGGGCTATGGAGAAAAAGGAAATATCTTCCGTTCAAAACTGGAAAGAAGCTTTCTGAGAAACTGCTCTGTGTTCTGTTAATTCATCTCACCGAGTTACCTCTTTCCCTTCAAGAAGCCTTTCGCTAAGGCTGTTCTTGTGGAATTGGCAAAGGGATATTTGGAAGCCCATAGAGGGCTACGGTGAAAAAGGAAATATCTTCCGTTCAAAACTGGAAAGAAGCTTTCTGAGAAACTGCTCTGTGTTCTGTTAATTCATCTCACAGAGTTACATCTTTCCCTTCAAGAAGCCTTTCGCTAAGGCTGTTCTTGTGGAATTGGCAACGGGATATTTGGAAGCCCATAGAGGGCTATGGTGAAAAAGGAAATATCTTCCGTTCAAAACTGGAAAGAAGCTTTCTGAGAAACTGCTCTGTGTTCTGTTAATTCATCTCACAGAGTTACATCTTTCCCTTCAAGAAGCCTTTCGCTAAGGCTGTTCTTGTGGAATTGGCAAAGGTATATTTGGAAGCCCATAGAAGGCTATGGTAAAAAGGAAATATCTTCCGTTCAAAACTGGAAAGAAGCTTTCTGAGAAACTGCTCTGTGTTCTGTTAATTCATCTCACAGAGTTACATCTTTCCCTTCAAGAAGCCTTTCGCTAAGGCTGTTCTTGGGGAATTGGCAAAGGGATATTTGGAAGCCCATAGAGGGCTATGGTGAAAAAGGAAATACCTTCCGTTCAAAACTGGAAAGAAGCTTTCTGAGAAACTGCTCTGTGTTCTGTTAATTCATCTCACAGAGTTACATCTTTCCCTTCAAGAAGCCTTTCGCTAAGGCTGTTCTTGTGGAATTGGCAAAGGGATATTTGGAAGCCCATAGAGGGCTATGGTGAAAAAGGAAATATCTTCCGTTCAAAACTGGAAAGAAGGTTTCTGAGAAACTGCTCTGTGTTCTGTTAATTCATCTCACAGAGTTACATCTTTCCCTTCAAGAAGCCTTTCCCTAAGGCTGTTCTTCTGGAATTGGCAAAGGGATATTTGGAAGCCCATAGACGCCTACGGTGAAAAAGGAAATATCTTCCGTTCAAAACTGGAAAGAAGCTTTCTGAGAAACTGCTCTGTGTTCTGTTAATTCATCTCACAGAGTTACATCTTTCCCTTCAAGAAGCCTTTCGCTAAGGCTGTTCTTGTGGAATTGGCAAAGGGATATTTGGAAGCCCATAGAGGGCTATGGTGAAAAAGGAAATATCTTCCGTTCAAAACTGGAAAGAGGCTTTCTGAGAAACTGCTCTGTGTTCTGTTAATTAATCTCACAGAGTTACATCTTTCCCTTCAAGAAGCCTTTCGCTAAGGCTGTTCTTGTGGAATTGGCAAAGGGATATTTGGAAGCCCTTAGAGGGCTATGGTAAAAAAGGAAATATCTTCCGTTCAAAACTGGAAAGAAGCTTTCTGAGAAACTGCTCTGTTTTCTGTTAATTCATCTCACAGAGTTACATCTTTCCCTTCAAGAAGCCTTTCGCTAAGGCTGTTCTTGTGGAATTGGCAAAGGGATATTTGGAAGCCCATAGAGGGCTATGGAGAAAAAGGAAATATCTTCCGTTCAAAACTGGAAAGAAGCTTTCTGAGAAACTGCTCTGTGTTCTGTTAATTCATCTCACCGAGTTACCTCTTTCCCTTCAAGAATCCTTTCGCTAAGGCTGTTCTTGTGGAATTGGCAAAGGGATATTTGGAAGCCCATAGAGGGCTACGGTGAAAAAAGAAATATCTTCCGTTCAAAACTGGAAAGAAGCTTTCTGAGAAACTGCTCTGTGTTCTGTTAATTCATCTCACAGAGTTACATCTTTCCCTTCAAGAAGCCTTTCGCTAAGGCTGTTCTTGTGGAATTGGCAACGGGATATTTGGAAGCCCATAGAGGGCTATGGTGAAAAAGGAAATATCTTCCGTTCAAAACTGGAAAGAAGCTTTCTGAGAAACTGCTCTGTGTTCTGTTAATTCATCTCACAGAGTTACATCTTTCCCTTTAAGAAGCCTTTCGCTAAGGCTGTTCTTGTGGAATTGGCAAAGGGATATTTGGAAGGCCATAGAAGGCTATGGTAAAAAGGAAATATCTTCCGTTCAAAACTGGAAAGAAGCTTTCTGAGAAACTGCTCTGTGTTCTGTTAATTCATCTCACAGAGTTACATCTTTCCCTTCAAGAAGCCTTTCGCTAAGGCTGTTCTTGGGGAATTGGCAAAGGGATATTTGGAAGCCCATAGAGGGCTATGGTGAAAAAGGAAATACCTTCCGTTCAAAACTGGAAAGAAGCTTTCTGAGAAACTGCTCTGTGTTCTGTTAATTAATCTCACAGAGTTACATCTTTCCCTTCAAGAAGCCTTTCGCTAAGGCTGTTCTTGTGGAATTGGCAAAGGGATATTTGGAAGCCCATAGAGGCCTATGGTGAAAAAGGAAATATCTTCCGTTCAAAACTGGAAAGAAGGTTTCTGAGAAACTGCTCTGTGTTCTGTTAATTCATCTCACAGAGTTACATCTTTCCCTTCAAGAAGCCTTTCGCTAAGGCTGTTCTTGTGGAATTGGCAAAGGGATATTTGGAAGCCCATAGGGGCCTATGTTGAAAAAGGAAATATCTTCCGTTCAAAACTGGAAAGAAGCTTTCTGAGAAACTGCTCTGTGTTCTGTTAATTCATCTCACAGAGTTACATCTTTCCCTTCAAGAAGCCTTTCGCTAAGGCTGTTCTTGTGGAATTGGCAAAGGGATATTTGGAAGCCCATAGAGGGCTACGGTGAAAAAGGAAATATCTTCCGTTCAAAACTGGAAAGAAGCTTTCTGAGAAACTGCTCTGTGTTCTGTTAATTCATCTCACAGAGTTACATCTTTCCCTTCAAGAAGCCTTTCGCTAAGGCTGTTCTTGTGGAATTGGAAAAGCGATATTTGGAAGCCCATAGAGGGCTATGGTGAAAAAGGAAGTATCTTCCGTTCAAAACTGGAAAGAAGCTTTCTGAGAAACTGCTCTGTGTTCTGTTAATTCATCTCACAGAGTTACATCTTTCCCTTCAAGAAGCCTTTCGCTAAGGCTGTTCTTGTGGAATTGGCAAAGGGATATTTGGAAGCCCATAGAGGCCTATGGTGAAAAAGGAAATATCTTCCGTTCAAAACTGGAAAGAAGGTTTCTGAGAAACTGCTCTGTGTTCTGTTAATTCATCTCACAGAGTTACATCTTTCCCTTCAAGAAGCCTTTCGCTAAGGCTGTTCTTGTGGAATTGGCAAAGGGATATTTGGAAGCCCATAGAGGCCTACGGTGAAAAAGGAAATATCTTCCGTTCAAAACTGGAAAGAAGCTTTCTGAGAAACTGCTCTGTGTTCTGTTAATTCATCTCACAGAGTTACATCTTTCCCTTCAAGAAGCCTTTCGCTAAGGCTGTTCTTGTGGAATTGGCAAAGGGATATTTGGAAGCCCATAGGGGCCTATGTTGAAAAAGGAAATATCTTCCGTTCAAAACTGGAAAGAAGCTTTCTGAGAAACTGCTCTGTGTTCTGTTAATTCATCTCACAGAGTTACATCTTTCCCTTCAAGAAGCCTTTCGCTAAGGCTGTTCTTGTGGAATTGGCAAAGGGATATTTTGAAGCCCATAGAGGGCTACAGTGAAAAAGGAAATATCTTCCGTTCAAAACTAGAAAGAAGCTTTCTGAGAAACTGCTCTGTGTTCTGTTAATTCATCTCACAGAGTTACATCTTTCCCTTCAAGAAGCCTTTCGCTAAGGCTGTTCTTGTGGAATTGGCAAAGGGATATTTGGAAGCCCATAGAGGGCTATGGTGAAAAAGGAAGTATCTTCCGTTCAAAACTGGAAAGAAGCTTTCTGAGAAACTGCTCTGTGTTCTGTTAATTCATCTCACAGAGTTACATCTTTCCCTTCAAGAAGCCTTTCGCTAAGGCTGTTCTTGTGGAATTGGCAAAGGGATATTTGGAAGCCCATAGAGGGCTATGGTGAAAAAGGAAATATCTTCCGTTCAAAACTGGAAAGAAGCTTTCTGAGAAACTGCTCTGTGTTCTGTTAATTCATCTCACAGAGTTACCTCTTTCCCTTCAAGAAGCCTTTCGCTAAGGCTGTTCTTGTGGAATTGGCAAAGGGATATTTGGAAGCCCATAGAGGGCTACGGTGAAAAAGGAAATATCTTCCGTTCAAAACTGGAAAGAAGCTTTCTGAGAAACTGCTCTGTGTTCTGTTAATTCATCTCACAGAGTTACATCTTTCCCTTCAAGAAGCCTTTCGCTAAGGCTGTTCTTGTGGAATTGGCAAAGGGATATTTGGAAGCCCATAGAGGGCTATGGTGAAAAAGGAAATATCTTCCGTTCAAAACTGGAAAGAAGCTTTCTGAGAAACTGCTCTGTGTTCTGTTAATTCATCTCACAGAGTTATATCTTTCCCTTCAAGAAGCCTTTCTCTAAGGCTGTTCTTGTGGAATTGGCAAAGGGATATTTGGAAGCCCATAGAGGCCTATGGTGAAAAGGAAATATCTTCCGTTCTAAACTGGAAAGAAGCTTTTTGAGAAACTGCTCTGTGTTCTGTTAATTCATCACACAGAGTTACATCTTTCCCTTCAAGAAGCCTTTCGCTAAGGCTGTTCTTGTGTAATTGGCAAAGGGATATTTGGAAGCCCATAGAGGGCTATGGTGAAAAAGGAAATATCTTCCGTTCAAAACTGGAAAGAAGCTTTCTGAGAAACTGCTCTGTGTTCTGTTAATTCATCTCACAGAGTTACATCTTTCCCTTCAAGAAGCCTTTCGCTAAGGCTGTTCTTGTGGAATTGGCAAAGGGATATTTGGAAGCCCATAGAGGGCTATGGAGAAAAAGGAAATATCTTCCGTTCAAAACTGGAAAGAAGCTTTCTGAGAAACTGCTCTGTGTTCTGTTAATTCATCTCACCGAGTTACCTCTTTCCCTTCAAGAAGCCTTTCGCTAAGGCTGTTCTTGTGGAATTGGCAAAGGGATATTTGGAAGCCCATAGAGGGCTATGGTGAAAAAGGAAATATCTTCCGTTCAAAACTGGAAAGAAGCTTTCTGAGAAACTGCTCTGTGTTCTGTTAATTCATCTCACAGAGTTACATCTTTCCCTTCAAGAAGCCTTTCGCTAAGGCTGTTCTTGTGGAATTGGCAAAGGGATATTTGGAAGCCCATAGAGGGCTACGGTGAAAAAGGAAATATCTTCCGTTCAAAACTGGAAAGAAGCTTTCTGAGAAACTGCTCTGCGTTCTGTTAATTCATCTCACAGAGTTACATCTTTCCCTGCAAGAAGCCTTTCGCTAAGTCTGTTCTTGTGGAATTGGCAAAGGGATATTTGGAAGCCCATAGAGGGCTATGGTGAAAAAGGAAATATCTTCCGTTCAAAACTGGAAAGAAGCTTTCTGAGAAACTGCTCTGTGTTCTGTTAATTCATCTCACAGAGTTACATCTTTCCCTTCAAGAAGCCTTTCGCTAAGGCTGTTCTTGTGGAATTGGCAAAGGGATATTTGGAAGCCCATAGAGGGCTATGGTGACAAAGGAAATATCTTCCGTTCAAAACTGGAAAGAAGCTTTCTGAGAAACTGCTCTGTGTTCTGTTAATTCATCTCACAGAGTTACATCTTTCCCTTCAAGAAGCCTTTCGCTAAGGCTGTTCTTGTGGAATTGGCAAAGGGATATTTGGAAGCCCATAGAGGGCTATGGTGAAAAAGGAAATATCTTCCGTTCAAAATTGGAAAGAAGCTTTCTGAGAAACTGCTCTGTGTTCTGTTAATTCATCTCACAGAGATACATCTTTCCATTCAAGAAGCCTTTCGCTAAGGCTGTTCTTGTGGGATTGGCAAAGGGATATTTGGAAGCCCATAGAGGGCTATGGTGAAAAAGGAAATATCTTCCGTTCAAAACTGGAAAGAAGCTTTCTGAGAAACCGCTCTGTGTTCTGTTAATTCATCTCACAGAGTTACATCTTTCCCTTCAAGAAGCCTTTCGCTAAGGCTGTTCTTGTGGAATTGGCAAAGGGATATTTGGAAGCCCATAGAGGCCTATGGTGAAAAGGAAATATCTTCCGTTCAAAACTGGAAAGAAGCTTTTTGAGAAACTGCTCTGTGTTCTGTTAATTCATCACACAGAGTTACATCTTTCCCTTCAAGAAGCCTTTCGCTAAGGCTGTTCTTGTGGAATTGGCAAAGGGATATTTGGAAGCCCATAGAGGGCTATGGTGAAAAAGGAAATATCTTCCGTTCAAAACTGGAAAGAAGCTTTCTGAGAAACTGCTCTGTGTTCTGTTAATTCATCTCACAGAGTTACATCTTTCCCTTCAAGAAGCCTTTCGCTAAGGCTGTTCTTGTGGAATTGGCAAAGGGATATTTGGAAGCCCATAGAGGGCTACGGACAAAAAGGAAATATCTTCCGTTCAAAACTGGAAAGAAGCTTTCTGAGAAACTGCTCTGTGTTCTGTTAATTCATCTCACCGAGTTACCTCTTTCCCTTCAAGAAGCCTTTCGCTAAGGCTGTTCTTGTGGAATTGGCAAAGGGATATTTGGAAGCCCATAGAGGGCTACGGTGAAAAAGGAAATATCTTCCGTTCAAAACTGGAAAGAAGCTTTCTGAGAAACTGCTCTGTGTTCTGTTAATTCATCTCACAGAGTTACATCTTTCCCTTCAAGAAGCCTTTCGCTAAGGCTGTTCTTGTGGAATTGGCAAAGGGATATTTGGAAGCCCATAGAGGGCTATGGTGAAAAAGGAAATATCTTCCGTTCAAAACTGGAAAGAAGCTTTCTGAGAAACTGCTCTGTGTTCTGTTAATTCATCTCACAGAGTTACATCTTTCCCTTCAAGAAGCCTTTCGCTAAGGCTGTTCTTGTGGAATTGGCAAAGGGATATTTGGAAGCCCATAGAGGCCTATGTTGAAAAAGGAAATATCTTCCGTTCAAAACTGGAAAGAAGCTTTCTGAGAAACTGCTCTGTGTTCTGTTAATTCATCTCACAGAGTTACATCTTTCCCTTCAAGAAGCCTTTCGCTAAGGCTGTTCTTGTGGAATTGGCAAAGGGATATTTGGAAGCCCTTAGAGGGCTATGGAGAAAAAGGAAATATCTTCCGTTCAAAACTGGAAAGAAGCTTTCTGAGAAACTGCTCTGTGTTCTGTTAATTCATCTCACCGAGTTACCTCTTTCCCTTCAAGAAGCCTTTCGCTAAGGCTGTTCTTGTGGAATTGGCAAAGGGATATTTGGAAGCCCATAGAGGGCTACGGTGAAAAAGGAAATATCTTCCGTTCAAAACTGGAAAGAAGCTTTCTGAGAAACTGCTCTGTGTTCTGTTAATTCATCTCACAGAGTTACATCTTTCCCTTCAAGAAGCCTTTCGCTAAGGCTGTTCTTGTGGAATTGGCAAAGGGATATTTGGAAGCCCATAGAGGGCTACGGTGAAAAAGGAAATATCTTCCGTTCAAAACTGGAAAGAAGCTTTCTGAGAAACTGCTCTGCGTTCTGTTAATTCATCTCACAGAGTTACATCTTTCCCTGCAAGAAGCCTTTCGCTAAGTCTGTTCTTGTGGAATTGGCAAAGGGATATTTGGAAGCCCATAGAGGGCTATGGTGAAAAAGGAAATATCTTCCGTTCAAAACTGGAAAGAAGCTTTCTGAGAAACTGCTCTGTTTTCTGTTAATTCATCTCACAGAGTTACATCTTTCCCTTCAAGAAGCCTTTCGCTAAGGCTGTTCTTGTGGAATTGGCAAAGGGATATTTGGAAGCCCATAGAGGGCTATGGTGACAAAGGAAATATCTTCCGTTCAAAACTGGAAAGAAGCTTTCTGAGAAACTGCTCTGTGTTCTGTTAATTCATCTCACAGAGTTACAGCTTTCCCTTCAAGAAGCCTTTCGCTAAGGCTGTTCTTGTGGAATTGGCAAAGGGATATATGGAAGCCCATAGAGGGCTATGGTGAAAAAGGAAATATCTTCCGTTCAAAATTGGAAAGAAGCTTTCTGAGAAACTGCTCTGTGTTCTGTTAATTCATCTCACAGAGATACATCTTTCCATTCAAGAAGCTTTTCGCTAAGGCTGTTCTTGTGGGATTGGCAAAGGGATATTTGGAAGCCCATAGAGGGCTATGGTGAAAAAGGAAATATCTTCCGTTCAAAACTGGAAAGAAGCTTTCTGAGAAACCGCTCTGTGTTCTGTTAATTCATCTCACAGAGTTACATCTTTCCCTTCAAGAAGCCTTTCGCTAAGGCTGTTCTTGTGGAATTGGCAAAGGGATATTTGGAAGCCCATAGAGGCCTATGGTGAAAAGGAAATATCTTCCGTTCAAAACTGGAAAGAAGCTTTTTGAGAAACTGCTCTGTGTTCTGTTAATTCATCACACAGAGTTACATCTTTCCCTTCAAGAAGCCTTTCCCTAAGGCTGTTCTTGTGGAATTGGCAAAGGGATATTTGGAAGCCCATAGAGGGCTATGGTGAAAAAGGAAATATCTTCCGTTCAAAACTGGAAAGAAGCTTTCTGAGAAACTGCTCTGTGTTCTGTTAATTCATCTCACAGAGTTACATCTTTCCCTTCAAGAAGCCTTTCGCTAAGGCTGTTCTTGTGGAATTGGCAAAGGGATATTTGGAAGCCCATAGAGGGCTACGGACAAAAAGGAAATATCTTCCGTTCAAAACTGGAAAGAAGCTTTCTGAGAAACTGCTCTGTGTTCTGTTAATTCATCTCACCGAGTTACCTCTTTCCCTTCAAGAAGCCTTTCGCTAAGGCTGTTCTTGTGGAATTGGCAAAGGGATATTTGGAAGCCCATAGAGGGCTACGGTGAAAAAGGAAATATCTTCCGTTCAAAACTGGAAAGAAGCTTTCTGAGAAACTGCTCTGTGTTCTGTTAATTCATCTCACAGAGTTACATCTTTCCCTTCAAGAAGCCTTTCGCTAAGGCTGTTCTTGTGGAATTGGCAAAGGGATATTTGGAAGCCCATAGAGGGCTATGGTGAAAAAGGAAATATCTTCCGTTCAAAACTGGAAAGAAGCTTTCTGAGAAACTGCTCTGTGTTCTGTTAATTCATCTCACAGAGTTACATCTTTCCCTTCAAGAAGCCTTTCGCTAAGGCTGTTCTTGTGGAATTGGCAAAGGGATATTTGGAAGCCCATAGAGGCCTATGTTGAAAAAGGAAATATCTTCCGTTCAAAACTGGAAAGAAGCTTTCTGAGAAACTGCTCTGTGTTCTGTTAATTCATCTCACAGAGTTACATCTTTCCCTTCAAGAAGCCTTTCGCTAAGGCTGTTCTTGTGGAATTGGCAAAGGGATATTTGGAAGCCCATAGAGGGCTATGGTGAAAAAGGAAATACCTTCCGTTCAAAACTGGAAAGAAGCTTTCTGAGAAACTGCTCTGTGTTCTGTTAATTAATCTCACAGAGTTACATCTTTCCCTTCAAGAAGCCTTTCGCTAAGGCTGTTCTTGTGGAATTGGCAAAGGGATATTTGGAAACCCGTAGAGGCCTATGGTGAAAAAGGAAATATCTTCCGTTCAAAACTGGAAAGAAGCTTTCTGAGAAACTGCTCTGTGTTCTGTTAATTCATCTCACAGAGTTACATCTTTCCCTTCAAGAAGCCTTTCGCTAAGGCTGTTCTTGTGGAATTGGCAACGGGATATTTGGAAGCCCATAGAGGCCTGTGGTGAAAAAGGAAATATCTTCCGTTCAAAACTGGAAAGAAGCTTTCTGAGAAACTGCTCTGTGTTCTGTTAATTCATCTCACAGAGTTACATCTTTCCCTTCAAGAAGCCTTTCGCTAAGGCTGTTCTTGTGGAATTGGCAAAGGGATATTTGGAAGCCCATAGAGGCCTATGGTGAAAAAGGAAATATCTTCCGTTCAAAACTGGAAAGAAGCTTTCTGAGAAACTGCTCTGTGTTCTGTTAATTCATCTCACAGAGTTACATCTTTCCCTTCAAGAAGCCTTTCGCTAAGGCTGTTCTTGTGTAATTGGCAAAGGGATATTTGGAAGGCCATAGAGGGCTATGGTGAAAAAGGAAATAACTTCCGTTCAAAACTGGAAAGAAGCTTTCTGAGAAACTGCTCTGTGTTCTGTTAATTAATCTCACAGAGTTACACCTTTCCCTTCAAGAAGCCTTTCGCTAAGGCTGTTCTTGTGGAATTGGCAAAGGGATATTTGGAAACCCATAGAGGCCTATGGTGAAAAAGGAAATATCTTCCGTTCAAAACTGGAAAGAAGGTTTCTGAGAAACAGCTCTGTGTTCTGTTAATTCATCTCACAGAGTTACATCTTTCCCTTCAAGAAACCTTTCGCTAAGGCTGTTCTTCTGGAATTCGCAAAGGGATATTTGGAAGCCCATAGAGGCCTATGGTGAAAAAGGAAATATCTTCCGTTCAAAACTGGAAAGAAGCTTTCTGAGAAACTGCTCTGTGTTCTGTTAATTCATCTCACAGAGTTACATCTTTCCCTTCAAGAAGCCTTTCGCTAAGGCTGTTCTTGTGGAATTGGCAAAGGGATATTTGGAAGCCCATAGAGGGCTATGGTGAAAAAGGAAATATCTTCCGTTCAAAACTGGAAAGAAGCTTTCTGAGAAACTGCTCTGTGTTCTGTTAATTCATCTCACAGAGTTACATCTTTCCCTTCAAGAAGCCTTTCGCTAAGGCTGTTCTTGTGTAATTGGCAAAGGGATATTTGGAAGCCCATAGAGGGATATGGTGAAAAAGGAAATATCTTCCGTTCAAAACTGGAAAGAAGCTTTCTGAGAAACTGCTCTGTGTTCTGTTAATTCATCTCACCGAGTTACCTCTTTCCCTTCAAGAAGCCTTTCGCTAAGGCTGTTCTTGTGGAATTGGCAAAGGGATATTTGGAAGCCCATAGAGGGCTACGGTGAAAAAGGAAATATCTTCCGTTCAAAACTGGAAAGAAGCTTTCTGAGAAACTGCTCTGTGTTCTGTTAATTCATCTCACAGAGTTACATCTTTCCCTTCAAGAAGCCTTTCGCTAAGGCTGTTCTTGTGGAATTGGCAAAGGGATATTTGGAAGCCCATAGAGGGCTATGGTGAAAAAGGAAATACCTTCCGTTCAAAACTGGAAAGAAGCTCTCTGAGAAACTGCTCTGTGTTCTGTTAATTCATCTCCCAGAGTTACATCTTTCCCTTCAAGAAGCCTTTCGCTAAGGCTGTTCTTGTGTAATTGGCAAAGGGATATTTTTAAGGCCATAGAGGGCTAAGGTGAAAAAGGAAATACCTTCCGTTCAAAACTGGAAAGAAGCTTTCTGAGAAACTGCTCTGTGTTCTGTTAATTAATCTCACAGAGTTACACCTTTCCCTTCAAGAAGCCTTTCGCTAAGGCTGTTCTTGTGGAATTGGCAAAGGGATATTTGGAAACCCATAGAGGCCTATGGTGAAAAAGGAAATATCTTCCGTTCAAAACTGGAAAGAAGGTTTCTGAGAAACAGCTCTGTGTTCTGTTAATTCATCTCACAGAGTTACATCTTTCCCGTCAAGAAACCTTTCGCTAAGGCTGTTCTTCTGGAATTGGCAAAGGGATATTTGGAAGCCCATAGAGGCCTATGGTGAAAAAGGAAATATCTTCCGTTCAAAACTGGAAAGAAGCTTTCTGAGAAACTGCTCTGTGTTCTGTTAATTCATCTCACAGAGTTACATCTTTCCCTTCAAGAAGCCTTTCGCTAAGGCTGTTCTTGTGGAATTGGCAAAGGGATATTTGGAAGCCCATAGAGGGCTACGGTGAAAAAGGAAATATCTTCCGTTCAAAACTGGAAAGAAGCTTTCTGAGAAACTGCTCTGTGTTCTGTTAATTCATCTCACAGAGTTACATCTTTCCCTTCAAGAAGCCTTTCGCTAAGGCTGTTCTTGTGGAATTGGAAAAGCGATATTTGGAAGCCCATAGAGGGCTATGGTGAAAAAGGAAATATCTTCCGTTCAAAACTGGAAAGAAGCTTTCTGAGAAACTGCTCTGTGTTCTGTTAATTCATCTCACAGAGTTACATCTTTCCCTTCAAGAAGCCTTTCGCTAAGGCTGTTCTTGTGGAATTGGCAAAGCGATATTTGGAAGCCCATAGAGGGCTATGGTGAAAAAGGAAATATCTTCCGTTCAAAACTGGAAAGAAGCTTTCTGAGAAACTGCTCTGTGTTCTGTTAATTCATCTCACAGAGTTACATCTTTCCCTTCAAGAAGCCTTTCGCTAAGGCTGTTCTTGTGGAATTGGCAAAGGGATATTTGGAAGCCCATAGAGGCCAATGGTGAAAAAGGAAATATCTTCTGTTCAAAACTGGAAAGAAGCTTTCTGAGAAACTGCTCTGTGTTCTGTTAATTCATCTCACAGAGTTACATCTTTCCCTTCAAGAAGCCTTTCACTAAGGCTGTTCTTGTGTAATTGGCAAAGGGATATTTGGAAGGCCATAGAGGGCTACGGTGAAAAAGGAAATACCTTCCGTTCAAAACTGGAAAGAAGCTTTCTGAGAAACTGCTCTGTGTTCTGTTAATTAATCTCACATAGTTACATCTTTCCCTTCAAGAAGCCTTTCGCTAAGGCTGTTCTTGTGGAATTGGCAAAGGGATATTTGGAAGCCCATAGAGGGCTACGGTGAAAAAGGAAATATCTTCCGTTCAAAACTGGAAAGAAGCTTTCTGAGAAACTGCTCTGTGTTCTGTTAATTCATCTCACAGAGTTACATCTTTCCCTTCAAGAAGCCTTTCGCTAAGGCTGTTCTTGTGGAATTGGCAAAGGGATATTTGGAAGCCCATAGAGGGCTATGGTGAAAAAGGAAATATCTTCCGTTCAAAACTGGAAAGAAGCTTTCTGAGAAACTGCTCTGTGTTCTGTTAATTCATCTCACAGAGTTACATCTTTCCCTTCAAGAAGCCTTTCGCTAAGGCTGTTCTTGTGGAATTGGCAAAGGGATATTTGGAAGCCCATAGAGGCCTATGTTGAAAAAGGAAATATCTTCCGTTCAAAACTGGAAAGAAGCTTTCTGAGAAACTGCTCTGTGTTCTGTTAATTCATCTCACAGAGTTACATCTTTCCCTTCAAGAAGCCTTTCGCTAAGGCTGTTCTTGTGGAATTGGCAAAGGGATATTTGGAAGCCCTTAGAGGGCTATGGAGAAAAAGGAAATATCTTCCGTTCAAAACTGGAAAGAAGCTTTCTGAGAAACTGCTCTGTGTTCTGTTAATTCATCTCACCGAGTTACCTCTTTCCCTTCAAGAAGCCTTTCGCTAAGGCTGTTCTTGTGGAATTGGCAAAGGGATATTTGGAAGCCCATAGAGGGCTACGGTGAAAAAGGAAATATCTTCCGTTCAAAACTGGAAAGAAGCTTTCTGAGAAACTGCTCTGTGTTCTGTTAATTCATCTCACAGAGTTACATCTTTCCCTTCAAGAAGCCTTTCGCTAAGGCTGTTCTTGTGGAATTGGCAAAGGGATATTTGGAAGCCCATAGAGGGCTACGGTGAAAAAGGAAATATCTTCCGTTCAAAACTGGAAAGAAGCTTTCTGAGAAACTGCTCTGCGTTCTGTTAATTCATCTCACAGAGTTACATCTTTCCCTGCAAGAAGCCTTTCGCTAAGTCTGTTCTTGTGGAATTGGCAAAGGGATATTTGGAAGCCCATAGAGGGCTATGGTGAAAAAGGAAATATCTTCCGTTCAAAACTGGAAAGAAGCTTTCTGAGAAACTGCTCTGTTTTCTGTTAATTCATCTCACAGAGTTACATCTTTCCCTTCAAGAAGCCTTTCGCTAAGGCTGTTCTTGTGGAATTGGCAAAGGGATATTTGGAAGCCCATAGAGGGCTATGGTGACAAAGGAAATATCTTCCGTTCAAAACTGGAAAGAAGCTTTCTGAGAAACTGCTCTGTGTTCTGTTAATTCATCTCACAGAGTTACAGCTTTCCCTTCAAGAAGCCTTTCGCTAAGGCTGTTCTTGTGGAATTGGCAAAGGGATATATGGAAGCCCATAGAGGGCTATGGTGAAAAAGGAAATATCTTCCGTTCAAAATTGGAAAGAAGCTTTCTGAGAAACTGCTCTGTGTTCTGTTAATTCATCTCACACAGATACATCTTTCCATTCAAGAAGCTTTTCGCTAAGGCTGTTCTTGTGGGATTGGCAAAGGGATATTTGGAAGCCCATAGAGGGCTATGGTGAAAAAGGAAATATCTTCCGTTCAAAACTGGAAAGAAGCTTTCTGAGAAACCGCTCTGTGTTCTGTTAATTCATCTCACAGAGTTACATCTTTCCCTTCAAGAAGCCTTTCGCTAAGGCTGTTCTTGTGGAATTGGCAAAGGGATATTTGGAAGCCCATAGAGGCCTATGGTGAAAAGGAAATATCTTCCGTTCAAAACTGGAAAGAAGCTTTTTGAGAAACTGCTCTGTGTTCTGTTAATTCATCACACAGAGTTACATCTTTCCCTTCAAGAAGCCTTTCCCTAAGGCTGTTCTTGTGGAATTGGCAAAGGGATATTTGGAAGCCCATAGAGGGCTATGGTGAAAAAGGAAATATCTTCCGTTCAAAACTGGAAAGAAGCTTTCTGAGAAACTGCTCTGTGTTCTGTTAATTCATCTCACAGAGTTACATCTTTCCCTTCAAGAAGCCTTTCGCTAAGGCTGTTCTTGTGGAATTGGCAAAGGGATATTTGGAAGCCCATAGAGGGCTACGGACAAAAAGGAAATATCTTCCGTTCAAAACTGGAAAGAAGCTTTCTGAGAAACTGCTCTGTGTTCTGTTAATTCATCTCACCGAGTTACCTCTTTCCCTTCAAGAAGCCTTTCGCTAAGGCTGTTCTTGTGGAATTGGCAAAGGGATATTTGGAAGCCCATAGAGGGCTACGGTGAAAAAGGAAATATCTTCCGTTCAAAACTGGAAAGAAGCTTTCTGAGAAACTGCTCTGTGTTCTGTTAATTCATCTCACAGAGTTACATCTTTCCCTTCAAGAAGCCTTTCGCTAAGGCTGTTCTTGTGGAATTGGCAAAGGGATATTTGGAAGCCCATAGAGGGCTATGGTGAAAAAGGAAATATCTTCCGTTCAAAACTGGAAAGAAGCTTTCTGAGAAACTGCTCTGTGTTCTGTTAATTCATCTCACAGAGTTACATCTTTCCCTTCAAGAAGCCTTTCGCTAAGGCTGTTCTTGTGGAATTGGCAAAGGGATATTTGGAAGCCCATAGAGGCCTATGTTGAAAAAGGAAATATCTTCCGTTCAAAACTGGAAAGAAGCTTTCTGAGAAACTGCTCTGTGTTCTGTTAATTCATCTCACAGAGTTACATCTTTCCCTTCAAGAAGCCTTTCGCTAAGGCTGTTCTTGTGGAATTGGCAAAGGGATATTTGGAAGCCCATAGAGGGCTATGGTGAAAAAGGAAATACCTTCCGTTCAAAACTGGAAAGAAGCTTTCTGAGAAACTGCTCTGTGTTCTGTTAATTAATCTCACAGAGTTACATCTTTCCCTTCAAGAAGCCTTTCGCTAAGGCTGTTCTTGTGGAATTGGCAAAGGGATATTTGCAAACCCGTAGAGGCCTATGGTGAAAAAGGAAATATCTTCCGTTCAAAACTGGAAAGAAGCTTTCTGAGAAACTGCTCTGTGTTCTGTTAATTCATCTCACAGAGTTACATCTTTCCCTTCAAGAAGCCTTTCGCTAAGGCTGTTCTTGTGGAATTGGCAACGGGATATTTGGAAGCCCATAGAGGCCTGTGGTGAAAAAGGAAATATCTTCCGTTCAAAACTGGAAAGAAGCTTTCTGAGAAACTGCTCTGTGTTCTGTTAATTCATCTCACAGAGTTACATGTTTCCCTTCAAGAAGCCTTTCGCTAAGGCTGTTCTTGTGGAATTGGCAAAGGGATATTTGGAAGCCCATAGAGGCCTATGGTGAAAAAGGAAATATCTTCCGTTCAAAACTGGAAAGAAGGTTTCTGAGAAACAGCTCTGTGTTCTGTTAATTCATCTCACAGAGTTACATCTTTCCCTTCAAGAAACCTTTCGCTAAGGCTGTTCTTCTGGAATTCGCAAAGGGATATTTGGAAGCCCATAGAGGCCTATGGTGAAAAAGGAAATATCTTCCGTTCAAAACTGGAAAGAAGCTTTCTGAGAAACTGCTCTGTGTTCTGTTAATTCATCTCACAGAGTTACATCTTTCCCTTCAAGAAGCCTTTCGCTAAGGCTGTTCTTGTGGAATTGGCAAAGGGATATTTGGAAGCCCATAGAGGGCTATGGTGAAAAAGGAAATATCTTCCGTTCAAAACTGGAAAGAAGCTTTCTGAGAAACTGCTCTGTGTTCTGTTAATTCATCTCACAGAGTTACATCTTTCCCTTCAAGAAGCCTTTCGCTAAGGCTGTTCTTGTGTAATTGGCAAAGGGATATTTGGAAGCCCATAGAGGGATATGGTGAAAAAGGAAATATCTTCCGTTCAAAACTGGAAAGAAGCTTTCTGAGAAACTGCTCTGTGTTCTGTTAATTCATCTCACCGAGTTACCTCTTTCCCTTCAAGAAGCCTTTCGCTAAGGCTGTTCTTGTGGAATTGGCAAAGGGATATTTGGAAGCCCATAGAGGGCTACGGTGAAAAAGGAAATATCTTCCGTTCAAAACTGGAAAGAAGCTTTCTGAGAAACTGCTCTGTGTTCTGTTAATTCATCTCACAGAGTTACATCTTTCCCTTCAAGAAGCCTTTCGCTAAGGCTGTTCTTGTGGAATTGGCAAAGGGATATTTGGAAGCCCATAGAGGCCTATGTTGAAAAAGGAAATATCTTCCGTTAAAAACTGGAAAGAAGCTTTCTGAGAAACTGCTCTGTGTTCTGTTAATTCATCTCACAAAGTTACATCTTTCCCTTCAAGAAGCCTTTCGCTAAGGCTGTTCTTGTGGAATT
The DNA here is from genome assembly GCF_047675955.1 of Chlorocebus sabaeus. Classification (NCBI taxonomy): domain Eukaryota; kingdom Metazoa; phylum Chordata; class Mammalia; order Primates; family Cercopithecidae; genus Chlorocebus; species Chlorocebus sabaeus. The sequence continues at coordinate 621,005 of NW_027328225.1, forward strand.
GGCAAAGGGATATTTGGAAGCCCATAGAGGGCTATGGTGAAAAAGGAAATATCTTCCGTTCAAAACTGGAAAGAAGCTTTCTGAGAAACTGCTCTGTGTTCTGTTAATTCATCTCACAGAGTTACATCTTTCCCTTCAAGAAGCCTTTCGCTAAGGCTGTTCTTGTGTAATTGGCAAAGGGATATTTGGAAGCCCATAGAGGGCTATGGTGAAAAAGGAAATATCTTCCGTTCAAAACTGGAAAGAAGCTTTCTGAGAAACTGCTCTGTGTTCTGTTAATTCATCTCACCGAGTTACCTCTTTCCCTTCAAGAAGCCTTTCGCTAAGGCTGTTCTTGTGGAATTGGCAATGGGATATTTGGAAGCCCATAGAGGGCTACGGTGAAAAAGGAAATATCTTCCGTTCAAAACTGAAAAGAAGCTTTCTGAGAAACTGCTCTGTGTTCTGTTAATTCATCTCACAGAGTTACATCTTTCCCTTCAAGAAGCCTTTCGCTAAGGCTGTTCTTGTGGAATTGGCAAAGGGATATTTGGAAGCCCATAGAGGGCTAGGGTGAAAAAGGAAATATCTTCCGTTCAAAACTGGAAAGAAGCTTTCTGAGAAACTGCTCTGTGTTCTGTTAATTCATCTCACAGAGTTACATCTTTCCCTTCAAGAAGCCTTTCGCTAAGGCTGTTCTTGTGGAATTGGCAAAGGGATATTTGGAAGCCCATAGAGGGCTATGGTGAAAAAGGAAATATCTTCCGTTCAAAACTGGAAAGAGGCTTTCTGAGAAACTGCTCTGTGTTCTGTTAATTCATCTCACAGAGTTACATCTTTCCCTTCAAGAAGCCTTTCGCTAAGGCTGTTCTTGTGGAATTGGCAAAGGGATATTTGGAAGCCCTTAGAGGGCTATTGTGAAAAAGGAAATATCTTCCGTTCAAAACTGGAAAGAAGCTTTCTGAGAAACTGCTCTGTGTTCTGTTAATACATCTCACAGAGTTACATCTTTCCCTTCAAGAAGCCTTTCGCTAAGGCTGTTCTTGTGGAATTGGCAAAGGGATATTTGGAAGCCCATAGAGGGCTATGGAGAAAAAGGAAATATCTTCCGTTCAAAACTGGAAAGAAGCTTTCTGAGAAACTGCTCTGTGTTCTGTTAATTCATCTCACCGAGTTACCTCTTTCCCTTCAAGAAGCCTTTCGCTAAGGCTGTTCTTGTGGAATTGGCAAAGGGATATTTGGAAGCCCATAGAGGGCTACGGTGAAAAAGGAAATATCTTCCGTTCAAAACTTGAAAGAAGCTTTCTGAGAAACTGCTCTGTGTTCTGTTAATTCATCTCACAGAGTTACATCTTTCCCTTCAAGAAGCCTTTCGCTAAGGCTGTTCTTGTGGAATTGGCAAAGGGATATTTGGAAGCCCATAGAGGGCTATGGTGAAAAAGGAAATATCTTCCGTTCAAAACTGGAAAGAAGCTTTCTGAGAAACTGCTCTGTGTTCTGTTAATTCATCTCACAGAGTTACATCTTTCCCTTCAAGAAGCCTTTCGCTAAGGCTGTTCTTGTGGAATTGGCAAAGGGATATTTGGAAGCCCATAGAAGGCTATGGTAAAAAGGAAATATCTTCCGTTCAAAACTGGAAAGAAGCTTTCTGAGAAACTGCTCTGTGTTCTGTTAATTCATCTCACAGAGTTACATCTTTCCCTTCAAGAAGCCTTTCGCTAAGGCTGTTCTTGGGGAATTGGCAAAGGGATATTTGGAAGCCCATAGAGGGCTATGGTGAAAAAGGAAATACCTTCCGTTCAAAACTGGAAAGAAGCTCTCTGAGAAACTGCTCTGTGTTCTGTTAATTCATCTCACAGAGTTACATCTTTCCCTTCAAGAAGCCTTTCGCTAAGGCTGTTCTTGTGTAATTGGCAAAGGGATATTTTGAAGGCCATAGAGGGCTAAGGTGAAAAAGGAAATACCTTCCGTTCAAAACTGGAAAGAAGCTTTCTGAGAAACTGCTCTGTGTTCTGTTAATTAATCTCACAGAGTTACACCTTTCCCTTCAAGAAGCCTTTCGCTAAGGCTGTTCTTGTGGAATTGGCAAAGGGATATTTGGAAACCCATAGAGGCCTATGGTGAAAAAGGAAATATCTTCCGTTCAAAACTGGAAAGAAGGTTTCTGAGAAACAGCTCTGTGTTCTGTTAATTCATCTCACAGAGTTACATCTTTCCCGTCAAGAAACCTTTCGCTAAGGCTGTTCTTCTGGAATTGGCAAAGGGATATTTGGAAGCCCATAGAGGCCTATGGTGAAAAAGGAAATATCTTCCGTTCAAAACTGGAAAGAAGCTTTCTGAGAAACTGCTCTGTGTTCTGTTAATTCATCTCACAGAGTTACATCTTTCCCTTCAAGAAGCCTTTCGCTAAGGCTGTTCTTGTGGAATTGGCAAAGGGATATTTGGAAGCCCATAGAGGGCTACGGTGAAAAAGGAAATATCTTCCGTTCAAAACTGGAAAGAAGCTTTCTGAGAAACTGCTCTGTGTTCTGTTAATTCATCTCACAGAGTTACATCTTTCCCTTCAAGAAGCCTTTCGCTAAGGCTGTTCTTGTGGAATTGGAAAAGCGATATTTGGAAGCCCATAGAGGGCTATGGTGAAAAAGGAAATATCTTCCGTTCAAAACTGGAAAGAAGCTTTCTGAGAAACTGCTCTGTGTTCTGTTAATTCATCTCACAGAGTTACATCTTTCCCTTCAAGAAGCCTTTCGCTAAGGCTGTTCTTGTGGAATTGGCAAAGCGATATTTGGAAGCCCATAGAGGGCTATGGTGAAAAAGGAAATATCTTCCGTTCAAAACTGGAAAGAAGCTTTCTGAGAAACTGCTCTGTGTTCTGTTAATTCATCTCACAGAGTTACATCTTTCCCTTCAAGAAGCCTTTCGCTAAGGCTGTTCTTGTGGAATTGGCAAAGGGATATTTGGAAGCCCATAGAGGCCAATGGTGAAAAAGGAAATATCTTCTGTTCAAAACTGGAAAGAAGCTTTCTGAGAAACTGCTCTGTGTTCTGTTAATTCATCTCACAGAGTTACATCTTTCCCTTCAAGAAGCCTTTCACTAAGGCTGTTCTTGTGTAATTGGCAAAGGGATATTTGGAAGGCCATAGAGGGCTATGGTGAAAAAGGAAATACCTTCCGTTCAAAACTGGAAAGAAGCTTTCTGAGAAACTGCTCTGTGTTCTGTTAATTAATCTCACATAGTTACATCTTTCCCTTCAAGAAGCCTTTCGCTAAGGCTGTTCTTGTGGAATTGGCAAAGGGATATTTGGAAACCCATAGAGGCCTATGGTGAAAAAGGAAATATCTTCCGTTCAAAACTGGAAAGAAGGTTTCTGAGAAACAGCTCTGTGTTCTGTTAATTCATCTCACAGAGTTACATCTTTCCCTTCAAGAAGCCTTTCGCTAAGGCTGTTCTTGTGGAATTGGCAAAGGGATATTTGGAAGCCCATAGAGGCCTATGGTGAAAAAGGAAATATCTTCCGTTCAAAACTGGAAAGAAGCTTTCTGAGAAACTGCTCTGTGTTCTGTTAATTCATCTCACAGAGTTACATCTTTCCCTTCAAGAAGCCTTTCGCTAAGGCTGTTCTTGTGGAATTGGCAAAGGGATATTTGGAAGCCCAAAGAGGGCTATGGTGAAAAAGGAAATATCTTCCGTTCAAAACTGGAAAGAAGCTTTCTGAGAAACTGCTCTGTGTTCTGTTAATTCATCTCACAGAGTTACATCTTTCCCTTCAAGAAGCCTTTCGCTAAGGCTGTTCTTGTGGAATTGGCAAAGGGATATTTGGAAGCCCATAGAGGGCTATGGTGAAAAAGGAAATATCTTCCGTTCAAAACTGGAAAGAAGCTTTCTGAGAAACTGCTCTGTGTTCTGTTAATTCATCTCACAGAGTTACATCTTTCCCTTCAAGAAGCCTTTCGCTAAGGCTGTTCTTGTGGAATTGGCAAAGGGATATTTGGAAGCCCATAGAGGCCTATGGTGAAAAGGAAATATCTTCCGTTCAAAACTGGAAAGAAGCTTTTTGAGAAACTGCTCTGCGTTCTGTTAATTCATCACACAGAGTTACATCTTTCCCTTCAAGAAGCCCTTCGCTAAGGCTGTTCTTGTGTAATTGGCAAAGGGATATTTGGAAGCCCATAGAGGGCTATGGTGAAAAAGCAAATATCTTCCGTTCAAAAGTGGAAAGAAGCTTTCTGAGAAACTGCTCTGTGTTCTGTTAATTCATCTCACAGAGTTACATCTTTCCCTTCAAGAAGCCTTTCGCTAAGGCTGTTCTTGTGGAATTGGCAAAGGGATATTTGGAAGCCCATAGAGGGCTATGGAGAAAAAGGAAATATCTTCCGTTCAAAACTGGAAAGAAGCTTTCTGAGAAACTGCTCTGTGTTCTGTTAATTCATCTCACCGAGTTACCTCTTTCCCTTCAAGAAGCCTTTCGCTAAGGCTGTTCTTGTGGAATTGGCAAAGGGAGATTTGGAAGCCCATAGAGGGCTACGGTGAAAAAGGAAATATCTTCCGTTCAAAACTGGAAAGAAGCTTTCTGAGAAACGGCTCTGTGTTCTGTTAATTCATCTCACAGAGTTACATCTTTCCCTTCAAGAAGCCTTTCGCTAAGGCTGTTCTTGTGGAATTGGCAAAGGGATATTTGGAAGCCCATAGAGGGCTATGGTGAAAAAGGAAATATCTTCCGTTCAAAACTGGAAAGAAGCTTTCTGAGAAACTGCTCTGTGTTCTGTTAATTCATCTCACAGAGTTACATCTTTCCCTTCAAGAAGCCTTTCGCTAAGGCTGTTCTTGTGGAATTGGCAAAGGGATATTTGGAAGCCCATAGAGGGCTACGGTGAAAAAGGAAATATCTTCCGTTCAAAACTGGAAAGAAGCTTTCTGAGAAACGGCTCTGTGTTCTGTTAATTCATCTCACAGAGTTACATCTTTCCCTTCAAGAAGCCTTTCGCTAAGGCTGTTCTTGTGGAATTGGCAAAGGGATATTTGGAAGCCCATAGAGGGCTATGGTGAAAAAGGAAATATCTTCCGTTCAAAACTGGAAAGAAGCTTTCTGAGAAACTGCTCTGTGTTCTGTTAATTCATCTCACAGAGTTACATCTTTCCCTTCAAGAAGCCTTTCGCTAAGGCTGTTCTTGTGGAATTGGCAAAGGGATATTTGGAAGCCCATAGAGGGCTACGGTGAAAAAGGAAATATCTTCCGTTCAAAACTGGAAAGAAGCTTTCTGAGAAACTGCTCTGTGTTCTGTTAATTCATCTCACAGAGTTACATCTTTCCCTTCAAGAAGCCTTTCGCTAAGGCTGTTCTTGTGGAATTGGCAAAGGGATATTTGGAAGCCCATAGAGGCCTATGGTGAAAAAGGAAATATCTTCCGTTCAAAACTGGAAAGAAGCTTTCTGAGAAACAGCTCTGTGTTCTGTTAATTCATCTCACAGAGTTACATCTTTCCCTTCAAGAAACCTTTCGCTAAGGCTGTTTTCTGGAATTGGCAAAGGGATATTTGGAAGCCCATAGAGGCCTATGGTGAAAAAGGAAATATCTTCCGTTCAAAACTGGAAAGAAGCTTTCTGAGAAACTGCTCTGTGTTCTGTTAATTCATCTCACAGAGTTACATCTTTCCCTTCAAGAAGCCTTTCGCTAAGGCTGTTCTTGTGGAATTGGCAAAGGGATATTTGGAAGCCCATAGAGGCCTATGGTGAAAAAGGAAATATCTTCCGTTCAAAACTGGAAAGAGGCTTTCTGAGAAACTGCTCTGTGTTCTGTTAATTCATCTCACAGAGTTACATCTTTCCCTTCAAGAAGCCTTTCGCTAAGGCTGTTCTTGTGGAATTGGCAAAGGGATATTTGGAAGCCCTTAGAGGGCTATGGTGAAAAAGGAAATATCTTCCGTTCAAAACTGGAAAGAAGCTTTCTGAGAAACTGCTCTGTGTTCTGTTAATTCATCTCACAGAGTTACATCTTTCCCTTCAAGAAGCCTTTCGCTAAGGCTGTTCTTGTGGAATTGGCAAAGGGATATTTGGAAGCCCATAGAGGCCTATGGTGAAAAAGGAAATATCTTCCGTTCAAAACTGGAAAGAAGGTTTCTGAGAAACTGCTCTGTGTTCTGTTAATTCATCTCACAGAGTTATATCTTTCCCTTCAAGAAGCCTTTCGCTAAGGCTGTTCTTCTGGAATTGGCAAAGGGATATTTGGAAGCCCATAGAGGCCTACGGTGAAAAAGGAAATATCTTCCGTTCAAAACTGTAAAGAAGCTTTCTGAGAAACTGCTCTGTGTTCTGTTAATTCATCTCACAGAGTTACATCTTTCCCTTCAAGAAGCCTTTCGCTAAGGCTGTTCTTGTGGAATTGGCAAAGGGATATTTGGAAGCCCATAGGGGCCTATGTTGAAAAAGGAAATATCTTCCGTTCAAAACTGGAAAGAAGCTTTCTGAGAAACTGCTCTGTGTTCTGTTAATTCATCTCACAGAGTTACATCTTTCCCTTCAAGAAGCCTTTCGCTAAGGCTGTTCTTGTGGAATTGGCAAAGGGATATTTTGAATCCCATAGAGGGCTACGGTGAAAAAGGAAATATCTTCCGTTCAAAACTGGAAAGAAGCTTTCTGAGAAACTGCTCTGTGTTCTGTTAATTCATCTCACAGAGTTACATCTTTCCCTTCAAGAAGCCTTTCGCTAAGGCTGTTCTTGTGGAATTGGAAAAGCGATATTTGGAAGCCCATAGAGGGCTATGGTGAAAAAGGAAATATCTTCCGTTCAAAACTGGAAAGAAGCTTTCTGAGAAACTGCTCTGTGTTCTGTTAATTCATCTCACCGAGTTACCTCTTTCCCTTCAAGAAGCCTTTCGCTAAGGCTGTTCTTGTGGAATTGGCAAAGGGATATTTGGAAGCCCATAGAGGGCTACGG